>NC_088201.1:50403705-50705750 GCF_037126465.1 Ornithodoros turicata
TCGGTCCAATGATGTTCCCTAACTTCTTTGTCTATTTTGCACAGGTGAGAACCTATTATTATGTTAAAGGTTTCAGAAGTGACGACCTCTGCTTGGTTGTGATGCCGTGCACCCTCTCATTGTGTTCGTTGGTCAAAGAATGTACTGATATTGTACGATCTTTATTGATCATGGCTGGCGACGTAGAGTCAAATCCAGGCCCGACGACTGAGGAAATGATGAAAGAAGTCTTGAGCAATCAGAAACGTGACTCCAAGCTAATGAACGAAATACGTTGTGACCAAAAGAAAATAAGAAAGGAGATTTCCAGGAATTCAAATCAACTTGCGGAGCTGACGGAACGCGTAAAGAGAGTTGAAAGCCTCGGCGATGAATTGATACAATCTAATCACAAAGTTGCTGAACTTCAGCAAAGTGTAGCGCAGCTTCTTACTCGAGTTGATGACCTTGAAAATAGATCCAGGCGAAATAATTTAGTTATTTACGGTTTGCAAGAATCTGAAGCGGAATCCAGCTCCTCTCTTCTTAATACAGTTCAAAATGAACTGTTGTCTTCTAAGTTGGGCGTGGAGGTTTCTAGTATCGAAAGGATTCACAGACTAGGAAGGATGGTTGCGGGGAAAGTCCGTCCAGTAATCGTCAGGTTCTATGACTATCGAGAAAGGAACCTGGTTTTGAAAAATTGCCACAAACTAAAGGGAACAAAGATTGTGATTTTGGAAGACTTCTCTCAGCATGTACGTTCCGTTCGGAAGAAGTTGTGGGCATCTTGCCTCGGTGAGCGACTGAGAGGGGATAAAGCTCGTTTGTTTTACGATAAACTGGAAATTAACGGCAAGCGTTACTTTTGGAACTGTGACGCAGAATCTAGACAGGAGATGGAACCTATTGCTAATGCGTCTGCTTATCGCCCTGCAACGAGGTCAGTCACAAGAGCTAATACATTGTTGTCCATGGGACAAGATAGTTCAGTGTAGGAATTGTGTTCAGGGAGCGATATTGTCCGCAATTCAGTTAAAAGGTAGATGCAGATGTTAACAGTAAATTGTCGGAGCATTAAAAACAAAATTGATGAATTTGCTGTGTTGGTTGAATGTGCTGATCCCGACATAGTTGTAGGTACGGAATCTTGGTTGGACGATAGTATTCATGATGAGAAAGTGTTTCCAGCTGGTTTTACGGTGTATCGAAAGGATCGTCATGCTCATGGTGGAGGGTTTTTTATTTTGGTTAGAAGTTCAATTAAAAGTTTCCGCCTTGACATTGATACTGCTGACTGTGAATCAGTTTGGTGTGTAGTGGAAGGTATCAATGCTTCTCAAGTTGCTGTATGTGCATACTACCGACCACCCAATTCCGATTGCTCTTCATTAATTTCTTTATTCAATCAACTGTCGTTGGTACGAACAAACTATATGGTACTTCCGGGAGATTTTAATTTGCCTAATATTGAATGGAAAAGCGATCCTGTGTTTTTGTGCAATGTTGGAGTCTATTGTGAATTCCAACACATTCTTAAGGTTTTTGACTTATCGCAACACGTTAAGGCACCTACTAGAGGGGACGCCTTTCTTGACTTAGTCTTGTGTAATACCGACTCGATCATCAAAGACACTATTGTTGTCCCTGGTCTTAGTGACCATGATTGTGTGTCGACAACTGTTTCTTTACCACAAACATGTATAAACAGAGGGACGCCCAGAAAAGTGCATTTATATGACAGGGGTGATTATCTTGGTATTTCAAGAGAGTTGCAGGCGAACTTGTTCCGTTTTGCTGGGACGTGTCATACGGGGGACGTCTCTAGTCAGTGGGTGGTGTTTCGAAGTTTTTTAACTCGCTTGATTGACAAGTATATACCATTTAGAATACTTAGATCAAAGAAAAGATGCAACAAACCATACGTATCGTCAACCATTAGAAAGCTCATACGTAAAAGAAGTCGTTTGTACTGCCTGTATAAACCTAGCAGAAGTGAAATAACAAGAGCCAGACTATCAGCGGTATCAGGTCAGTTAAGAGTCGAACTAAAGCAAGCTAAAATTAGATATTTTCAAACTCTTAATGACCGTGTTAGTAGTAGCCGTGATCTGTGGAAGCACATTAGATGTAATGGCAAAACACAAGTCGGAATATCTAACATAGTCTATGATAACCTAAATCTAAATGACAACGTTGATATGGCGACTGCTTTCAGTTGTTATTTCAGTTCTGTGTTCAGTACTCCTCGAGTCCAAGTTGCCAACCCTGAGTTTGTGGCTAACGTGGAAGTGCCCATGGCCCCGCTTGTTCTTTCAGTTAACGGCATTATGAAATTATGCAATAATCTGGCTGTAAGAAAGTGTTCTGGCCCTGACATGATACCTGCTATTATTCTTCAACGCTGTAGTTCTTCTGTCTCCGAGTATTTGTTCCAGTTATTTGACCTGTCGTTAAAGACATCATCGCTTCCTGATGAGTGGAAACATGCAAACGTGGCTCCAATATTTAAGTCAGGTGATCGACGTTGTGTCGAAAATTATAGACCTGTGTCTCTCCTGTGTATCGTTTCAAAGATCCCTGAGCACATTGTTTACTCCAACGTTGCTAAACATTTAACTAATAATAACTTCCTGTCACCTTTTCAACACGGTTTTCGGTCAGGCTATTCATGCGTTACTCAGTTGACTTCCTTTCACCATAATATAGCCTTGGCGTGGGATGAGGGTATCCAAACTGATTGTGTTTTTCTTGATTTTCGGAAGGCGTTTGATTCTGTGCCTCATAGTTTGCTATGTTATAAGCTGCAAATGCTAAGATTAGATTCAATTGTCTTTAGGTGGTTATTAGATTACATGATGAATAGGTCACAACGTGTTGTAGTTAATGGTGCTAATTCGTGTCGATCCTTCGTGACCTCGGGTGTCCCTCAGGGGTCCGTTCTGGGGCCCTTGCTCTTTTTAATATATGTTAACTACATTACAACGAATATCCAGTCGAACATCCGATTATTCGCAGATGACTGCGTTGTGCATCGCAAGGTATCAGGACCGAATGACGCTCTCTTACTTCAGAGAGACCTTGACGCCATTGCTGCCTGGTGTGCTACATGGGGCATGACCCTAAATACTAGTAAATGTAAAGTTCTTCATTTTAACTGCACTAGTCGCACAAGAATACATTCGTATGTAATAGGATCTGTCCCTCTCGCGCTGACAAATGAATACAAATACTTGGGTGTTTTATTCCAGTCTAACTTACACTGGGAGAGTCACATCAATCAGGTTGTGTCCAGGGCAAGTCGTACTTTGTTTTTTCTTAGACGCAACTTTAAGCGGGCGCCGCGTAATGTAAAGGAAACTGTTTTCAAATCATACGTTCTCCCCATATTAGAGTATGCTTCGGTGGTGTGGGATCCCCAGCAGGAATATTTACAGAAAAGGATTCAGGGAGTTCAGAATATGGCAGCGAGGTTCGTGCCGGGTAATTATTCTTTTCTTATCCGCTCTCATGAACTTATTGCCGACTTAGGGTGGGACAATTTAAAGAATAGAAGGCGATATAAGCGATTGAAATTGCTGTACGATATTCATAGCGGAAACACTGGTCTAAATAAGGATGAATTTCTTCTACCACCTGTGTATGTATCGTCCAGGATGGATCATTCTAAAAAAATTGAACCATTGCGTTTTTCAACGAGTGTTTTAAAGCAATCCTTCTTTTGTTCCACCATCCCAGAGTGGAATTCTCTGCCCCAAGAAGCCGTTAATGCTGCCAATAATATATTATTTATGGCTGAGATTAGGTGTCTTATGCACTGATTCTTAGTTTTTGTTGTTACTCTTTTTTGTTTTTTCCGTTTCTACCATGTAATACTGTGTGTATTCAGTGTACAATATTGGTGTGTTTTCCCGAGAATGATGCAAGTAGCATCACCATTGTACTTCCTCACTCCTCTGCTGTAATGCCTCACGGCGCTGCAGAGCTCTCTGAATAAATAAAATACAAAATAAATTACTCGCTCCTTTTCTTCAGCGCGGGGGAGCGCATTTCGGCACTCCGTGTGGCGCAATGCGTGCTGATTTGACCTGCGTGACCCACGACCACGTATTATTGCAGTGCCTCTCTGGATGTGTTGTTGTCTTTTCTCTTGTTTCCGTAATTTCCGACCATCACTCCTTCCCAAGAATGGGGACCAATTGTGCTATGGGTACAAAAAACGCGTTTCGACTTCTAGCCTTTTCTTGTTTTCGCTAAGCTTCTGAGCGCCCTAATTATGACGCAGTCCTTCATCTGTTTTTGGGAAGCGTTGGTGATCGGTGGCACGAAAATGGTGCTTTTTTTCTTGTGTTCTCATAATCTCCGATCACCCCCACCTCGGAAAAAAGGGAGAGGGTCCAGGCAAACTGATATAGACTCATGGTAAGGGACATGGAAAAGATACTTCGCATCATAGAAAACCTTCCATATTGTCACACTACCAGGGGACTGTTTAAGAAGCATAGGATTATTAATATCTGGAAGTTATAAGACTATAAGCTGTATAATACATATCGAATAGTTGTTAAAGAAAATAATAAGACGTTCGTGTCACTATTCCATCTTTTACCCTCAGCACCTCACTATCCGCTCCGGCCAGGTCCTAGCTGGGTTACGCCTCGCGTACGTACAAATTATGGCAAACAGACCTTAGATGCTACGCTGTCCCGACTGTTAAATTGCACCGAAAATAAGATTGACATTGTTTGTGGTAGGAAAAAAGATGTTCTGGAATATTTCATAAGTGGTTGAACATGTGCGCACGGTTTGGTGATTTGTGCTATGAAAAGGGTGTTACCGTACTTTTGTGTTTAAAAATTCTGTTTATTGATGTAATTCTTTACTTTGTTAATATGGATGCCTTTGCTGCTGTGCTGTTACAGGAGACGAGCCTCGTCAAGCTTCAAGTGAAGCTTCTTGCTCGCTCCTTTTCACATCTTTGTGAATAAAGGTATTATTATTATTATTATAAATACAAATAAATTATATCTGTTTTCTAACTTCCCGTACCTTCGTAGTCTGTATTTCATTTTTCGTTTCAGCTATATATACAGGGTCGTCACGTAAAACTGACCATAATTTTTATAAAAAACTATAAGAGCACTATAGATGTTGTTTTCGCAGGTGGGTCCTACGGCCTAGCGGACATCCCCTCGAAGAAAGTGTGCAACTACAAGATGGCTAATTACATAAAATTCATTAATTAACTTTTTAATTAGGGGATTAAACACAGGAGCACACTATCGCCTCTTGCATCCTGGAAAAAGATTAAAAGAAAATAGAAAATGAAAACCAAGATAAGGTACTTTGGATAGCGTCACCTGATACATTAATTTGTGTTTTGTTTCCGCAAGTTAAAGCTCATCATCGACGCATGAGGCGACGCTGTGCTCCTTCAGGTTTTCACATTGAGGGGTGAAGGGAAAACGCGTCTCTAAAGATGCGCAGCGAGATGGCAAAAGCGAGAGTGGCAGAGTGAGAGGCCATCCTAGTTGCAAGCCATTTCACGTTTGGCAAATCTTGAAACCCGCACATGCGTTAAAATATCTAGCCCCAATTATTGATATGCAAATGAGCCGAGACCAAAACAGCCGCGACCGGGAACGCGGGGAGTACAGCGCTCATTTCACGTCAGAGGGCCACGTGATTTGGAGCGGTGGAGATGATTGGAGTAGGTGCTGCTCAGCTGGCCTGATAACCCGATTTCCGGCCCAAGATAAGCCTCCGTCGGCGTGGGTGATGCGCTCCTCAAGCGCGCTTTTTCGGTTTCGGCTCATTTGCATACCAAAATTCGGGGATAGATATTTTAGTGCACGTGCGTGCTTTAGAATTTTTTGGTGTTCAACGAGGATAGTCTCTCAATCTTCTATCTCACTTTTGGCCGAAATTCCCTAATTAAAAAGTTAATTATTGAAATTCAGGCCATTAGTCAGCTGAAAGTTACATACTCCCTTCCAGAGGATGTCCGCCTGGCCGTAGAACTCAACTGCAAAAACAACATCTATGCTGCTGTGGTAGCTTTTTTATGAATATTCTGGTCAGTGCATGCAGTTACATGATGCACCCTATACAGGGTGTTTTGTATTCGTTACTGAATTTTTATAGAAAAACTAGTAGAGCAAAATAGATGCCGTTTCAGCAGATAGGTTATACGGCCAGGCAGACATCCTGTAGGACAGCGTATGCAAGTGCTGGACGACTAGTTATGCCGGTTTCGGCTCATTTGCACAGCGAAATTTGGCAATTTATATCTGGAAGTACGTTCGCTTCACAGGTTGGTTAAAAAGGGCGGTGGATTTGAATAATGACTGACTCCAGTCGTGTCATCCCTCATCTCACAGAAAAAAATTAATTAATAAGTTAATTAATGAATTTTAGCTAATTAGTCGTCCAGTAGTTGGCTAGTTCCATCTCAAATCGAACAGTCCGGTACACTTGATGTCTCGAATGAACGGGAAAAAAATATATGTGGAAGCCATCGGTGAGTTAGGAGAAATAAACGCTTTCCGAATTCTCTGCGCTGCGCGGTTCGGGAAGTAGGAGAGGAGGAAAAAATTGCCTCTCATAAGACGATGTCGTCGCGCGCGGGTTTGAGCGTTCGCTATAAGGCTATTTCTTGTCGCATTATATAAATTTCTTGATCTGGCTTTAGACCACTTAGGGCACAATAGGATCCTGCGTTGGCAGTGCTGTGTCCGTTTTTGTTTGTCTACAAAAAAATATCAAAGTTGACTCAAAGTGCCGAAAAGCACCATATTCACTGCAACTTTGCGGACGATGTACAAAACGGATAAGATTGAGTTTTATGCCGTTTAATTTGTCATTCATGTGGCTATCGAATGATGTATGATTTGTTGCTCTACTCTGTCAGGAACGTAAGCAATACCTCTTTCAGTAACACCATACCACCGAAAAATGACGAATTTCGGAAGCCTTTATCTAAAAAACCCCACCAAAAACTTGCCTCGAAAATTTTATATGTTATAGGTAGTTCCTTAGACTATGCACAGAAGAAAAATCAAAAGTCGGACTTTATCAGTAGGCGCACTGTGATTTTTTTGCCAGCCCTATACGCAGAGCGCATTCAAGCCGTGGCACCGTGTCCCGCGTGTTGCAAAATCGAATTTTCCAAAGGGACTTTCAACTTCTGTCTTTACATAAAAAGTAATTGCTATCATTTGAAACCGTTCTGAGCGCTTGCGTTCATAATAGTGTTGTAATCGCTGAATGTAGATTGTGGAGCAATCATATGTGCTCACATTTTTTGCGGGATGACACACATGCATTGCAAGTGCTGGGAGCCCGTCAAGAACAGAATGCTTTAGAATACTTTTGCGTTTTTATAAGAGGTATATTTGTCCACGGTGATCATATCGAAGCATATTTACAGTACACAGAATAACAAGAACTTGACAGCGAAGAAGACAAGGTGACGAAGGTAAGAAGGTAACGTAAGTTATGCAGAGCATTCTGGGTGGATGAGAGTGCTCGTGTCATGAACTGCTTTAGGCCGTTGTGGAAGCCACTTTCCTTAATGTTACTTTTGATGGCAGGTTCTTGTCAGATTTTCTTTCAAATGTGGGCAACATTGCTGCGTGTTGTGATTCAGCCACCTTTGCTGTGAAGTACTTGAAGCAGCTTCTGATAGCTGACCCACTTCTGTTACGCCTTCGGCTTGATCTGCTGGAACCACAGTCTTTATGGCAGATATGGCCGATCTCCGAAGCAACGCGAAAATCCTTTGTCTATAGCACTTTTTTCTTGTGTATGAGGCGGTAGTCAGCGAAATCCACACGATCAGCACTGTACAACGAAGAGGCCATTGAGGTAGGTGTGATACCAGGACGACACACTACAGTAATAATGCAGATGTCGTCGCACACTCTGTACAAGGGCACTCCATGCACTTCTGTAGTCGAGAAGTGAGTGAAGCGTCTTCTGTGTGTAGGCGAAACTTTGCGCAAGGTGTCTTCAGGAAGTAAATGCGATCAGGACCTTCCCATGGTCGCAGCATGTCGAACCGAATGACATATTGGACAGCGGCGCCGGTCGGGCTGTTTCGGCAAGGTTCGCAAAATGCACCATGAATTAGCCTTGAGTGTGTGCGTATGACACTACAACATTTTCCTCAGTGCAATTTCCCCCGTCCGAGGTCATGAGGCCGTAGGAAAGGAAATGTTTCAAAGAATACTGGAAGTCACTGCGTCCCTCCTGCCATAATGCGTACAGTAAATATGCTTGTTTAGAATAACCCTGAACAGATATCCTTCTTACAAAGATGTAAAATCATTCTGTTCTTCCCTTGCTCCCAGCACTTGCAATTCATGTGTGACATCCCGCAAAAAATGCGAGCACATCTGGTTGCTCCACAATCTAGATTCAGCGATTACACCATTGTTATGAACGCAAACGCTCAGAACCTTGAAAAAGAAACCTTGAAACCTCAGAATGGTTTCAAATGACAGCATTTACTTTTTATATGAAGACAGAAGTTGAAAGTCCCTTTGGAAAATTCGAGTTTGCAACATGCGGGACACGGTGCCTCCGCTTGAATGCGCTCCGCGTATAGGGTTGGCAAAAAATTCACAGTGCGCCTACCGATAAAGTCCGAATTTTGATTTTGCTTCTGTGCATAGTCTAAGGAACTACCTACAACATATAAAATTTTCGAGGTAAGTTTTTGGTGGGGTTTTTTAGATAACGGCTTCCGAAATTCGTCAATTTTTGGTGGTGTGGTGCTACTAAAAGAGGTGTTGCTTACGTTCCTTACAGAGTAGAGCAACAAATTATACATCATTCGATAGCCCTATGAATGACAAATTAAACGGCATAAAGCTCAGTCTTATCCGTTTTGTACATCGTCCGCAAAGCTGCAGTGAATATGGTGTTTTTCGGCACTTTGAGTCAACTTTGATATTTTTTTGCAGACAAACAAAAACCGGCACAGCACTGCCAACGAAGGATCCTATTGTGCCCTAAGTGGTCTAAAGCCAGATCAAGAAATTTATATAATGCGACAAGAAATAGCCTTGTAGCGAACGCTCAAACCCGCTAGCGGCGACGTCGCCTTATGAGAGGCAGTTTTTTCCTCCTCTCCTATTTCCCGAACAGCGCAGCGCAGAGAATTCGGAAAGCGTTTATTTCTCCTAACTCACCGATGGCTTCAACATATATTTTTTTCCCGTTCATTCGAGACATCAAGTGTACCGGCTTGTTCGATTTGAGATGGAACTAGCCAGTTACAAACACTGTCCTATAGGATGTTTGCCTGGTCGTATAACCCACCTATTAAAACGACATCTATTTTGCTCTGCTAGTTTTGCAAACAAAAAATTCTGTAGCGAATAAAAAACGCCCTGTATATACAGTGTGTCACAGCTAACAGCTAACAGATTTTTAAAACATACAGATCACTTTTTTCGAGATGAAATCAATTGCAGGATAGCATATGCTGAAGGGCATTCCTTAGGAGGGCACCAGCAAACTCCTAACTCCTAGGACAATGTCCTAATTAACTTTCAATGATTAATTTTCTAATTATAAAAGCTGCAAGGTCGTCCCAATGAGAACATGTGGTCCCTTCGGTCACCTGATACCGTTGCTGTTTTCAGAACAAAAATCCGTTTGATAGATCCTCCGCAAGAAAATCGAGAGGGAACATAATTTTTGTTCTTTATTTTGTTCATTGCGCATCTTCCGAGACGCATCTTTCCTTCACCCCCAGTGTGAGAGGGTGAAACAGCACACTATCGCCCTGCAATGAACAAAAGAAAGAAGAAATGGTGCTCCTTCACGAATTTTTTGCGAACGATCTATCGAACGGATTTTTGTTCTGAAAACGGCATCGGTATCAGGTGACTAGAATGGACCAGATGCTCTCATTGGGACGACCTTGTAGCGTTTATAATTAAAAAGTTAATTATTGAAAGATAATTAGGACATAGCCTTAGGAGTTCGCTGGTGGCCTCCTAAGGAGTACCCTTCAACATATGCTGTACTGCAATTGATTTCATCTCGAAAAAAGTGACATATAAAGTTTTAAAAAATCTGTTAGCAGTTAGCTGGGACACACTACCGTCACTGTGGAACATAGACGTCTCGCTGAGACGCACTGTTTGTGCCAACCCAAGGTCGTGTCACTTCCCTGCGCAGGGCAGAAGAGTCCCAAGTAGGACGAAACAGCAGTACGCGACTGAGAGTGTACGATCAACTTATAAACATATTCTCCACGTGCAGCCACAGAGCTTCGGCTATTTTCCCTCTGTATATGTGCTTGTTCACTTGCACTGCGGCCTTCACAGGTGGCGCCGTCAACGTGAAACAGTGATGTTTCGCCGAAACGCAGTGTTTGTGCCGACCCAAGATCGTGTCACTTCCCTGCGCAGGGCAGACGAGTCCCGAGTAGGACGAAACAGCTGTACTCGGCTGCGTGTGTACGATGAACTTATAAACATATTGTCCACTTGCAGCCACAGAGCTTCGGCTATTTTTCCCTCTGTATATGTACTTGTTCACTTGCACTGCGGCCTTCACAGGTGGCGCCGTCAACGTGAAACAGTGATGTTTCGCTGAGACGCACTGTTTGTGCCAACCCAAGGTCGTGTCACTTCCCTGCGCAGGGCAGACGAGTCCCAAGTAGGACGAAACAGCAGTACGCGACTGAGAGTGTACGATCAACTTATAAACATATTCTCCACGTGCAGCCACAGAGCTTCGGCTATTTTCCCTCTGTATATGTGCTTGTTCACTTGCACTGCGGCCTTCACAGGTGGCGCCGTCAACGTGAAACAGTGATGTTTCGCCGAAACGCAGTGTTTGTGCCGACCCAAGATCGTGTCACTTCCCTGCGCAGGGCAGACGAGTCCCGAGTAGGACGAAACAGCAGTACGCGACTGAGAGTGTACGATCAACTTATAAACATATTGTCCACTTTCAGCCACAGAGCTTCGGCTATTTTTCCCTCTATATCTACTTGTTCACTTGCACTGCGGCCTTCACAGGTGGCGCCGTCAACGTGAAACAGTGATGTTTCGCTGAGACGCACTGTTTGTGCCAACCCAAGGTCGTGTCACTTCCCTGCGCAGGGCAGACGAGTCCCAAGTAGGACGAAACAGCAGTACGCGACTGAGAGTGTACGATCAACTTATAAACATATTCTCCACGTGCAGCCACAGAGCTTCGGCTATTTTCCCTCTGTATATGTGCTTGTTCACTTGCACTGCGGCCTTCACAGGTGGCGCCGTCAACGTGAAACAGTGATGTTTCGCCGAAACGCAGTGTTTGTGCCGACCCAAGATCGTGTCACTTCCCTGCGCAGGGCAGACGAGTCCCGAGTAGGACGAAACAGCAGTACGCGACTGAGAGTGTACGATCAACTTATAAACATATTGTCCACTTGCAGCCACAGAGCTTCGGCTATTTTTCCCTCTGTATATGTGCTTGTTCACTTGCACTGCGGCCTTTACAGGTGGCGCCGGCAACGTGAAACAGTGATGTTTCGCTGAGGCGCACTGTTTGTGCCAACCCAAGGTCGTGTCACTTCCCTGCGCAGGGCAGACGAGTCCCGAGTAGGACGAAACAGCTGTACTCGGCTGCGTGTGTACGATCAACTCATAAACATATTGTCCACTTGCAGCCACAGAGCTTCGGCTATTTTTCCCTCTATATCTACTTGTTCACTTGCACTGCGGCCTTTACAGGTGGCGCCGGCAACGTGAAACAGTGATGTTTCGCTGAGACGCACTGTTTGTGCCGACCCAAGATCGTGTCACTTCCCTGCGTGGGGCCGACGAGTCCCGAGTAGGACGAAACAGCTGTACTCGGCTGCGTGTGTACGATCAACTTATAAACATATTGTCCACTTGCAGCCACAGAGCTTCGGCTATTTTTCCCTCTGTATATGTACTTGTTCACTTGCACTGCGGCCTTTACAGGTGGCGCCGGCAACGTGAAACAGTGATGTTTCGCTGAGACGCACTGTTTGTGCCGACCCAAGATCGTGTCACTTCCCTGCGTGGGGCCGACGAGTCCCGAGTAGGACGAAACAGCTGTACTCGGCTGCGTGTGTACGATCAACTTATAAACATATTGTCCACTTGCAGCCACAGAGCTTCGGCTATTTTCCCCTCTGTATATGTACTTGTTCACTTGCACTGCGGCCTTTACAGGTGGCGCCGGCAACGTGAAACAGTGATGTTTCGCTGAGACGCACTGTTTGTGCCGACCCAAGATCGTGTCACTTCCCTGCGTGGGGCCGACGAGTCCCGAGTAGGACGAAACAGCTGTACTCGGCTGCGTGTGTACGATCAACTTATAAACATATTGTCCACTTGCAGCCACAGAGCTTCGGCTATTTTTCCCTCTGTATATGTACTTGTTCACTTGCACTGCGGCCTTTACAGGTGGCGCCGTCAACGTGAAACAGTGATGTTTCGCTGAGACGCACTGTTTCTGCCGACCCAAGATCGTGTCACTTCCCTGCGTGGGGCCGACGAGTCCCGAGTAGGACGAAACAGCTGTACTCGGCTGCGTGTGTACGATCAACTTATAAACATATTGTCCACTTGCAGCCACAGAGCTTCGGCTATTTTTCCCTCTGTATATGTACTTGTTCACTTGCACTGCGGCCTTCACAGGTGGCGCCGTCAACGTGAAACAGTGATGTTTCGCTGAGACGCACTGTTTCTGCCGACCCAAGATCGTGTCACTTCCCTGCGCCGGGCAGACGAGTCCCGAGTAGGACGAAACAGCTGTACTCGGCTGCGTGTGGACGATCAACTTATAAACATATTGTCCACTTGCAGCCACAGAGCTTCGACTATTTTTCCCTCTGTATATGTACTTGTTCACTTGCACTGCGGCCTTCACAGGTGGCGCCGTCAACGTGAAACAGTGATGTTTCGCTGAGACGCACTGTTTCTGCCGACCCAAGATCGTGTCACTTCCCTGCGTGGGGCAGACGAGTCCCGAGTAGGACGAAACAGCTGTACTCGGCTGCGTGTGTACGATCAACTTATAAACATATTGTCCACTTGCAGCCACAGAGCTTCGGCTATTTTTACCTCTGTATATGTACTTGTTCACTTGCACTGCGGCCTTCACAGGTGGCGCCGTCAACGTGAAACAGTGATGTTTCGCTGAGACGCACTGTTTCTGCCGACCCAAGATCGTGTCACTTCCCTGCGTGGGGCAGACGAGTCCCGAGTAGGACGAAACAGCTGTACTCGGCTGCGTGTGTACGATCAACTTATAAACATATTGTCCACTTGCAGCCACAGAGCTTCGGCTATTTTTACCTCTGTATATGTACTTGTTCACTTGCACTGCGGCCTTCACAGGTGGCGCCGTCAACGTGAAACAGTGATGTTTCGCTGAGACGCACTGTTTCTGCCGACCCAAGATCGTGTCACTTCCCTGCGTGGGGCAGACGAGTCCCGAGTAGGACGAAACAGCTGTACTCGGCTGCGTGTGTACGATCAACTTATAAACATATTGTCCACTTGCAGCCACAGAGCTTCGGCTATTTTTACCTCTGTATATGTACTTGTTCACTTGCACTGCGGCCTTCACAGGTGGCGCCGTCAACGTGAAACAGTGATGTTTCGCTGAGACGCACTGTTTCTGCCGACCCAAGATCGTGTCACTTCCCTGCGTGGGGCAGACGAGTCCCGAGTTGGACGAAACAGCTGTACTCGGCTGCGTGTGTACGATCAACTTATAAACATATTGTCCACTTGCAGCCATAGAGCTTCGGCTATTTTTCCGTCTGTATATGTACTTGTTCACTTGCACTGCGGCCTTCACAGGTGGCGCCGTCAACGTGAAACAGTGATGTTTCGCTGAGACGCACTGTTTCTGCCGACCCAAGATCGTGTCACTTCCCTGCGTGGGGCAGAGGAGTCCCGAGTAGGACGAAACAGCTGTACTCGGCTGCGTGTGTACGATCAACTTATAAACATATTGTCCACTTGCAGCCATAGAGCTTCGGTATTTTTCCGTCTGTATATGTACTTGTTCACTTGCACTGCGGCCTTCACAGGTGGCGCCGTCAACGTGAAACAGTGATGTTTCGCTGAGACGCACTGTTTGTGCCGACCCAAGATCGTGTCACTTCCCTGCGTGGGGCAGAGGAGTCCCGAGTGGGACGAAACAGCTGTACTCGGCTGCGTGTGTACGATCAACTTATAAACATATTGTCCACTTGCAGCCATAGAGCTTCGGCTATTTTTCCGTCTGTATATGTACTTGTTCACTTGCACTGCGGCCTTCACAGGTGGCGCCGTCAACGTGAAACAGTGATGTTTCGCTGAGACGCACTGTTTGTGCCGACCCAAGATCGTGTCACTTCCCTGCGTGGGGCAGAGGAGTCCCGAGTGGGACGAAACAGCTGTACTCGGCTGCGTGTGTACGATCAACTTATAAACATATTGTCCACTTGCAGCCACAGAGCTTCGGCTATTTTTCCCTCTGTATATGTACTTGTTCACTTGCACTGCGGCCTTCACAGGTGGCGCCGTCAACGTGAAACAGTGATGTTTCGCTGAGACGCACTGTTTGTGCCGACCCAAGATGGTGTCACTTCCCTGCGCCGGGCAGACGAGTCCCGAGTAGGACGAAACAGCTGTACTCGGCTGCGTGTGTACGATCAACTTATAAACATATTGTCCACTTGCAGCCACAGAGCTTCGGCTATTTTTCCCTCTGCATATGTACTTGTTCACTTGCACTGCGGCCTTCACAGGTGGCGCCGTCAACGTGAAACAGTGAGATTTCGCTGAGACGCACTGTTTCTGCCGACCCAAGATGGTGTCACTTCCCTGCGCCAGGCAGACGAGTCCCGAGTAGGACGAAACAGCTGTACTCGGCTGCGTGTGTACGATCAACTTATAAACATATTGTCCACTTGCAGCCACAGAGCTTCGGCTATTTTTCCCTCTGTATATGTACTTGTTCACTTGCACTGCGGCCTTCACAGGTGGCGCCGTCAACGTGAAACAGTGATGTTTCGCTGAGACGCGCTGTTTCTGCCGACCCAAGATGGTGTCACTTCCCTGCGCCGGGCAGACGAGTCCCGAGTAGGACGAAACAGCTGTACTCGGCTGCGTGTGTACGATCAACTTATAAACATATTGTCGACTTGCAGCCACAGAGCTTCGGCTATTTTTCCCTCTGTATATGTACTTGTTCACTTGCAGTGCGGCCTTCACAGGTGGCGCCGTCAACGTGAAACAGTGATGTTTCGCTGAGACGCACTGTTTGTGCCGACCCAAGATGGTGTCACTTCCCTGCGCCGGGCAGACGAGTCCCGAGTAGGACGAAACAGCTGTACTCGGCTGCGTGTGTACGATCAACTTATAAACATATTCTCCACGTGCAGCCACAGACTGATGAGCACGTCACCGGTCTGCGCTGAACGCCACCGCCGCCGGCCCAAAATGGAGCCAACGCCACAGCCGACAAAAACGGCATCGGCACACACCTCTACGTCCAAGTCTCCAATAGAAGCTGGTTCATGGCGTCTTGCCTCTCCGTGAGCGTTTATACCGCTTCCATATGTGTCGCACGGATCACCGTCTTGTGGCATGTCGCCGGAGCACTGCTTCCTTCACTGTCACATTCCGCTGCTTCTGTGCAGCACAGTGGCGGATGTTTTCGAGCTTCTAAGAGTAGAATGGGCGATCGTAAGTTTCAAGGAACCGTTGCTGGCTGCAGCAAGGTATCGGACACATTTGGCATGCCTGATCGCTGAAATGAGTTTTCAAAGTTGGATACGCCGGTGCCGGTTAGCCTTCGATGGCCCCCACTGCGGAAGTGTACAAGGTCTGTTTCAGGCAGTTCGTGCTGGATTACGGGCGCATATCACCCGCGAACTCGCCGTTCTTGGTCCAGTCGAGTGCTCCCGTCGCTGAATGTGCTCCACACGCATCTTCCGCTATGATCAGGATGAGTGGCATATTGTGTTCTAGCAAGTTTGCTAGACTTGTACTGTCCTCCATCGCTCTCTCTCACTCTCCCGTATATCATGGATTGCTCGCATGGTATGGGCAGTTGTTTGTGTGTTGTTATCCTGACTTTTAGAATAGTGCCCCATTAGTGTTAGAAGTCCTACCTCCATAGGTAGCTCTCTTGCTTGACGACAGTAAACTGTAGTACGGGACAAGACGCAATGCTTGCCCATACCACATATCAAGACTTTTTCTACGGCTGTGCCTCCTAGAGCTGTTCAATGTGTGTGTGTGTGTGTGTTTGTGTGTTCGAAAGATTTAAGAAAAATCTTTCCGGAACAGCACCGCAAGCGGTACTGCCCCGACGACCTTGTTATCGGCCGCGCATCAAAGACACATGGCGTGTATTGGCATCGGAGCGGAAGACCAGCCACACAGACAAAAGTGTGTATTGACATCAAATAGAAGGCCGGCCACAGTAGCCGGCTTCCTGTAGCATCTCAGACAGACTCGAACAACATTCTGAACACTAACTCTCGCCCAGCGACTAAAGCTGTTTAGATATTTTAGGAAAAATCTTCCCGGAAACAACACCGCAAGCGATGCTGCGTGTTTAGAGATTGCTATACGAAAGAATAAAATTCTTTCCCGGAACAGCACCGCAAGTGGTACTGCCCCGTCGACCTTTTTATCGGCCGTACCAGTCAAAGACACGGCCCACCCAGGGGCGGACCGCGTTATCAAGGGGCCCTTCTCCATATATGAAGGACCGGCTCCCTTTCGCCTCCCTCCACCGCGAAAGATCTGGCCCCAAAAGGCGAAAGATCAATACGCGGATTTGAAGGGAGACCAGAGCATACCAGAGACGAGGACAAAAGAGTGTATTGGCATCAAATGGAAGGCAACAAGGCGAGACAAAAGAAAACAAATGGTTCTAGTGTAATGAATAGCAAAACAGTGCATGTCGAGGGTTATTATTTAGGTTTAGTCTCAGCGTTTATATTTGACGGTGAACAGAGTAACATGGTCAGAAAAGACGTGTGCGCTGAAACTTTTTTAAAAGTCACTTACTGGGGAAAAATATTTATTCTTCTTGATGGTATCGTCAACAAATTCCACAAGCGACATGTGCCCGTATTCACCAGTTCCACTGGCCCACTGGTTTAGTGACATCTTGTTTAAGTTGATCATTCGTCCGCCACTCACGCATAACCACCCAGTTCAATCCCCACTGCCGTGAGACCCATGGCGGCCCCCATGGGGCTTGTATCCACGGCGCATGCGTATTTGAAGGCAGATGTCTCGGAGCTAGGGTGACGATAGGCCTAATCTACGTTTCGCCGGATATTTTTCGGCGAATTAAAGGTAAGTTTGGACTCGTAAAGCTACTACAGGTTTTCTTGCCCATTTTAGTCCAAGCGCCATCTGATTTAATCCAGGCGTCATCTGAAATAATCCAGGCGCCATTCAGTTTAATCCGGGTGCCATTTGAAATAATTCTACCCCTCGTGTGAATACACGGTTATAGTGCTTAAAACCCCTGTGGACTAATTCAGATGGCACACGGATTAGATTGAATAGCACCTGGACTATTTCAGAAGTCACCCGGATTAAACTGAATGGCGCCTGGGCACCTGGCACCTGGACTAATTCAGATGTCACTTGGACTAAAATGGGCGGGAAAACCTGTAGAAGCGTTCGTAAGGCGCATATTCTTAGACTCAAACCAATATTGGCCCTGAATGTCTCATTTCGTTCACGGTTCATACGACTTAAACCCGGTGGTGTAGCGATGGTCTAACGGGCTTTTTGCTGAAGAACTGACGCCTCCTGTCGCCTTTGATAGCTCGCATTTTGGATTGAGGGCATGTGGTTAGAAGTTGGAAGGCCGCAAAACAACGCACCGAGCTACGGTTAAGTCGCATTTAGTTATTCCGCTATCGCAAGTGATCGAGAAGGACGGCATCCCGTTGCCGCTATTGAAAAGTGGATGAAGTAAAGACCTTCCAGGATGCGTAACTTTGTACAAGGAACAGGTATGGGAACACGTGAAGCGAAAACAGTGTCAGTCAAGCAAGCACACCACGGCTGGTTCTACATGAAAAGCACGTTAGCAAACGCAACGTGATGCTGAGCGCTGTTTGTTGGGTAGCATAGGGCCTATGTACATACCGTATAAAAATACGTGAAAGGCTATTATTTTGCAAAAGCCACACTAGATCTGAAAATACACCCGAGGAGACACTGCTGAAGTCAACAAAAGACAGAAATGTGCCTCGATGTTTTATTATACAAAATGTTCTCATAATTGCACACAGGTTCGGCTACCTCTACTGTGCACTCAGGCTCTGTCCTTGGGCACAGTATGCTTCAAGTAGGGCTGTTTGATTTCCTCGATGACAGCAAAAATATACAGAGAGGGGACAAAAGCATCGTAATTTACAAACATGCAAAGCGTGTAATTATTTCTGGCTTATCCTGCGCTTGAATACTGAGCTGATCGTACTGACTGCCGCAAATATTTGTATCTAAAACCCGACGTGACACAAGTATCGTAAACAAGCCTGCACCCCCTTTTTTTTCGCACGCAATTAATAGAAGTTCACTTTAGTATTTAATCGCGTGTAAATATAACCTGACCTTTAAACTGCTGTCTTCTTTTTAGGCGGTTGTACCTACCCAGAAGAACAACAGTGTTGTTCTCCTTCCTGTGGCTAAAAACTCTTGGCACATAATCGACGTGGTTCTTATCATTGTTTGTCTCACCTTAAATAAAAACATGAACGAAGGAGTTATTGCGCAACCGAAAACATTCGAGTCAGGTAGATGCGAACAATGAAACTTGCGTGGTAAATAACTTTCTTACCATGGCGAAGTGTTCATTGTATATTCTTTAATATGTCGTAGGTTTCCAAGGCTTGCTTGTCTTTCCCCAGCCGTTTTGCGGCGCGGATCCACGCGTCCCGGCTTTATGGATACTTTCTTCCACAAGGGAGTGCAAAAAGCCTAACCCCTTTGCCTTTCACATAGTAGTCTGCATGGAGGTAAGAAACTAAGGGGAGGGCTATAAACGCGGAGGGCCGTGGGACTCATATAGGGGTCGCTCTTGGCAATGCCACGCCCAACTAGTTGTCCGGTCACGTGATCCCCACCTAGCCCAGAAAACCACGAATGTCTACTGGACGCACCAGTAATATCCAAATATCTAAGGCCGAGAGGAACGTCTAATCGACATCCATTATAGGTTTATGGAACTTGCATTGTATACATATTCTAGACGTCCACTGTGCATCCATCTAGCAGGTGCAATGGATGCATAATGGATGGTACAAACTTATGAGACATTTGTGAAACATTGTTCCAACTGCCAATCTAATGGTAATTTTTGCTTAGTCCTAGAAGCAATTGAGTAGCTTGTGACAACATAGGATATTTGGAAACAAGTCAAAGCATTACGTTGTTTTTTCATCGTTCGCCGCCCTGCTCTGTGGAAGGAGTTTTCGTAGCACTGTCGAACCAACACAGGAAACTTATTGGTTTTACACCTCCACATAGCAGGCAACTACACCATAGACTAGGCGATAGCCTGAATTACAAACACAACATTTGGTGGGAAGAGGTGTCAGAAATGAAGTCGGTATAGCTCATTCAGTACAGACGTATGTATTAATCGTGCAAACGCATCGTCGTCACCGTTACAAGTATAATAGGCCCTCACAACACGTAACGAACGTGCTCCAAGGATTTGTATGTGTATAATATAAATCTCATATCTTCTTGGTCCAACTATGTCCATATGCTCTGCTCTCCCTTCAAATCCGCGTATTGATCTTTCGATCTTTCGCGGTGGAGGGAGGCGAAAGGGAGCCGGTCCTTCATATTTCGAGAAGGGCCCCTTGATAACGCGGTCCGCATCCTGGTGGGCCGTGTCTTGGAATGCGCGGCCCGTAAAACGGTCGTCGGGGCAACATCGCTTGCGGTGTTGTTTCCGGGAAGATTTTTTGTAAAGAACTATGTCCAACTATGATCGTTGGCGCGTGTGGACGTATTCTGTGACAGCTCCGCTGTTAGGCTTAAGATCATTCTCAAGAGATTGCTCGTTTTGTATCCTTTTGTTAGTTGTGTGTGTGGTTTTTTCAAGTGTGTGTTTCAAGCGCTGAGCGGCTTACAGAGTGTAGCCGGGTCTCGTAGGCTGAGACGCCGGCAGAGCAATGGATGAGGGCCAGGACGACCAGGACCGCATCCTGGTTTTTAAGGTGAGAGCCCCTCAGGGGTACTTTGGGAAGGATGTTTTGGATGCGTGTAAGAAGGTAGCCCCCGGCAGGGTCCGCGGTGCACAGAATCAGGGTTATGGCTTCTATGAGGTAGTTATGAATGATATGGAGGGTGTCAGGTTACTGAAGGAAGAAGGAGGTGTAGTGATTGGTGGAAAAAGGGTAGAGGCATATTATTTGGGAGCGAAAATGCGAAGGATAACTGTATTTCGATACCCCATTGATTATCCTGATACCAACTTGGAAAAAAGCTAGGACAGTATGGATTGGTGAAGATGGATTGGGAAAAGAGCATGAAGGGGACTGCGAAACTGGAACAAGATTGGTGATCATGGAGCTTAATGGGGACCTTCCAAATATTTTGACGGTGAGGGGTGTCAGAATTGAGTGTCTGTATCATGGGGTCACACGGAGGTGTGCGAAGTGTGACGCAACTGATCACCTGGCTCGTGATTGTAAGGCTCATAGATGCCGCTGGTGTGGGTCTTATTACGAGGTGGAGTGTGGGAAATGCAAAAGTGACTTGGCAAGAAAAAGGAACGTCCCGGCAGATATAAGGCCATCGGCTTGGGGAGGTGTGGTTGAGCCAAAGAGTACGCCATGGGTGTCAGAGGAGAACTTTCCACGTTTGGAAAGTACAGAACAGCAGGAAGTGCAGCAGGAGGTTGTAGTGGATGTAGTGGTAGGTGGAGGTGTAGATGTAGTGGATGATATCAAGTTGGACACCACAGTCGTAGAGAAGGATGGGGAAGTTAAAATGAAAGAAGTTGTCAGTGAGAAGAAACAGGGAGAAATGGGGCGCTTGTGATAAGCAGCAAGAGGTAGGAGGAAAAGGTTTAGGGGAAGAAACGAAGGTCAGCAAGGAGGTGGAGGGAAGCATAAATGATGAAAGTAAGGGTGAAGGATCGGAAGAAAAGCGAGGGTCAGAGGCTCGCATTGGCAATGCTGAAGAGGAAGCAAGCCAGGACGATGCTTCCTCTGTAACAAGCACAACCTTAAGCGTGTCTTCAGTGTCACAAATTACATATTCTGACAGTGGAGAAAGCTTCCACACGATGGTATCAGAGGAAAGTGAAGGACAAGAAAGCGAGGAAGTTGATAAGAAGGGCCGTGGTATGGCTTTAAAAAGGAGAAGGGTATCTAGGAAGGCAAAAAAAGGTGGTAGGAAGGCGAAGGTTGATGTTTAAGACAAAGTTGTTAAAGTTATTACTGGGTCAGGCAGTTCAGTTTCCTCCACTTCACTCCAGTCCATTATGACGTTCAAATTCCTAACATTTAATGCAAGAGGATTTAGAAGTAAACCGAAACAAAATGAAGTAATTCAACTGTCGAGATTTTTGGGAGTTAACTGTATCCTAATTCAAGAGACGCATTGGCACAAACAAGAAGCAATGGAATTCGATAAAATATTTAACACAAAGTCCTACTGGAGTTATGGAACGCACAACTCAAAAGGGGTTGGAATTATTTTCCTACAACCAAGGAGCATAAGCGTACTTAAATTCGAAAAAGACATAGGTGGGAGAGTAATTACAGTGGATATAGCCCACGGAGGAGGAGTACTTAGAATAATTAACGTGTATGGGCCAAACAGAGCAAAAGAATCGGAGGAGTTCTATAAAGATGAACTTCCGTATTATTTTATTGGGGCTCACAATTTTATACTTGGTGGAGACTTTAACTGCGTAACTGATACTAGAGATACATCATCAGGAAAACATTCCAACAGTAGTGGTGCTCGACACTTGGAGTGGGCAATACAAAAATTCCAATTACAAGATTCGTGGCCAATAGCAGGCGGGGGAGGAACGGGTTTCATCCGCCTCAATAAAAAAGGGGGAAGTAGAATCGACAGAATATATATATCAAGTCGAATGGCACAGAAAGTAAAAGACGTTAAAACTATCGAAACAATTGACATTTCCGATCACAAAGGTGTATTGTTGGAAGTGACAGAAATGGGGTTTCCGGGTTCCCAACGTCCATGGAGAATGAATATAAAGTTGCTAGACCTCCCAGAAGTTGACCAAGAAGTCAAAGACATAATCCAGAGAGGGGTCAAGGATAGTGACCATACTTTTCATTGGTGGGATAAGCTTAAAAATACTGTAAAAAAATTGCGTTAAGGCCTGGGGGAAGAAAAAAGCGCATGAGAAGCGTGCAATGACGCACAAGCTCCAGGGATACTTGCGGCGGTTGCAACAGTTCGGCGTGGGAGTACTCTTCGGTGTGAGCTACACCTCCGCCAAAGATCACCTCGCACTCCTGAGGGAGGAAAGGTGGGAGGCGTTGAGGTATATGGCGGCGAGGGACAGTCTAGAGAAGGAAGCCTGGTGCTCCCGGAGGCTCCTCTCTAAACATCTGGCTTTAGCGCAACCGCCCATGGAGGCCCTCATAACCAAGGGCAGACGAGTCACCAAGCAAAGTGAAATAGCCATTGTGGCAAGAGAGTTCTACGTTAACATGTTTGAGAATGGACTCACGGCAGGTGATTCCTTCTGCGGGGGAAAGGCAGGAAAAGGCATAGAACTTAGCTGCAAGGAGGTGCAGCAGGCTGTTAGAAGCCTGAAGAATGGGAAGTCGCCGGGACCCGACGGGTTTCCGGCAGAGTTGTACAAACGGTATTGGGACATCCTGGGCCCCTCTTTGTTGAAGGTGCTTAATGGTGCACTTCAGAAAGGTACATTTCCAGAAACCTTCCTAGAAGGAACGGTCACTCTGCTGTGCAAGGACCAGCAGCGTAAGTAGGAGTTGGGTGCCTGGAGACCCATAACGTTGTTAAATTTAGATTATAAAATATTAGCAAGGGCAGTCGTGGGCCGAATACAAGGAAATATGGAAAAATGGGTGTCACTAGCACAGGGTGCTGCAGTTAAAGGTCGAAGAATCCAAAGGAAAATATGGGAGCTAAGAGATGTTATAGAATGGACAAGCAGAAGGAGAATAAAGAGTATTCTCATGACCTTAGAACAAGAAAAGGCATTTGACCGGCTTAAACACGCATATTTAAGACATACATTAGAAGGAATTGGGACGGAAAATCCAATAATAAACACAATAGGAGCCATGTATGAAAACGCCAGGAGTAGGTTACTTATCAATGGGCAATTGGGAAAGAGCTTTCAGGTCAAAAGAGGAGTAAGGCAAGGTTGCCCCCTTTCTCCCCTGCTGTATGTGTTTGCCTTTGATAGGTTATTACGAGGGCTGAACCAGTCTGAGGCAGTGAAAGGGGTTGGATTACCTGGGGCAGTACAGTGTAAAACCATAGTGGCCTACGCTGATGATCTCACTATGGTAGTTCAAGGCGAAAAGGAAGTTGAGAAAGCTCTAGAAGTAATGGAAGAATATGGGACAATGAGCGGGGCGAAAATAAATAGAGACAAATGAAAATTGATATATTTAGGTGGGGAGAAGCCGAGGAAAGATCTGGGTTTGAGTATTGTGGAGGAGACCAAAATCCTTGGAATCAGGTTTAATAAGGACGGGGTTTCACATAACAATTGGATGTAGTTGGAAAAATACTTGGAACAATTGAAGGAAGACTATGTTGAACCGGGAACGCCACTTACAGCTCGAGCGCAGATTGTCAAAAGAATTATGATACCAAGATGTGCGTACCTGTTTTCTGTCGCTTACCCTTCTCCTGAAATATGCCGTAGAATTGAGAAACTCTGCTTTCAGTTTATATGGGATGGGAAAACGCAATGGGTAGCGCAAGAGAAAATGAAACTGCCTATTGATGTTGGGGGCCTACAGATTGCTGATCTGAAACAACTATCAGAAGCACATGCTTTACATGGAATATATAGGATGTTGGATTGCAAGGACATCGGACAGCAGGTGACAAAATTTTGGCTGGGAATAAACATAAGACATTTTCGCCAACACGGGATAGATCATAGGAGTCCAATGTCGGAATGGCAGCCAGCAATTTATGAAGCAGGGAAGCACACTTTGCTGCAGTTGAAACGATTAGACAAGAGCAGAGACTACAGCGGAAGCTCAGTCATTATACAGAGATCTGAGGGGGAAAGAAATAGAGAAATATCCATCTACAATAACAGCGGAAGCTTGGAAAAGAATTCTTAGTTACTGGTTAGAAGGCAAAAGAAAATCATTCCTGTGGAAAATGGCGCATGAGGTCATACCTGTGAGAGACAAGTTTTATCTGTGGGGTAAAAGCTGCAGAAGGGACTGCGAGATTTGCGGTCAAATAGAAACGGTGAGGCACGCCGTCTTCGAGTGTAAGGTACCGGTGTACCTGTGGTCCTGTTTTATGAAATATTTTGGATTACGTAACTTGACATTTGAAGAAGCTGTGGGAATACATGTTGGGAAAGTAACCAAAAGACAACAGAAATTTTACATGTTAGTAGCAGTCGAAATCGCATATCAAGCTTGGGTAAACAGGTGTAGAGTGGTGCATGGTGGTGACTGTTGGGGTAAAGAACGAATGAGAAATATAATCAGTTACTACGTACGAACTTGGCTTGCGAGGGAGCGGCTAAGGTTAGGAGCAGAAAACTTCTCGAAACAGTGGCAGTGTAAAGGGTTTAGAGTAGTGGAGGGTATTATTAAATTTAAATTGGCAGATTAGTTAAATGAATTTAGAACATACTAACGCCGCAACACAAGGAGGAGATCTATCGGAATTTTGGGGTGAGTTAACTGTGAAGCACAGGAGTGTTGACGCTCTTCTGAAGCACACGATACAGCGTTACACTCAAGTGCAAAAGCAATGGGGCAGAGTTTTAGAACTGGCCTCAGTTGTTGACTTGGTTGGGGAAAATAAAGCAAGTCAGTAAATTAAGGATATAGGGAGTGGTAGGCTAAAAGATAAGGAAGATGGGCTCACTAATTTTGTGACTCATCTAATCAGTCAACAATACAACTATGTCCTCTTTGGGAAATGTAGACCCAACGCTGTCATACCGGCTGCCTGCAAAGCTTCCTCGTCCTCTGAAGTCACTCATCCACAGGCTCCGTCTGAATGTGGCCTTCACTCCGTCCTATCGATACCAGCTAGGCTGTGAGGCTAGCCCTATGTGCAACGAGTGTGGCGTACTTGCCAACGTTGAGCACATACTCCTCCGCTGCCGGACCTATGTCAACGAGAGGCGTACACTGCAGTCACAGCTTGCCACCCTTGGCTGCCGCCCCTTCAACTTGTCGACCATCCTCGGCCCTTGGGACACCGCGGCCGACTCCAGGGCGGCCTTACGTCATGTGGTTGACTTCTTTGAGGCGACAGGCCTAAAGGACTCATTATGACCCCAGCAGCGCCCTCGGACATTCCCACCATCACGATCACGTCCAGCATCGTCATCGCCACTTCGATCATTCCCGTCATCTCTCATCTTCATCACTCATCATTGTCACCACTCATATTAGACCCCTAGCTATGGGGTAGCGTTCCACTCCTAGAGTGGAAAACCTCCCCACTTCATCATCACAATATATATGTTGTTGTTGTTGTTGTAGCTTTGGTTATCGTAAGCTTTCGTTTGGGGCAGTACCGCTTGCGGTGCTGTTCCGGGAAGATCATTTCTGATGTCGTTTGTCCCATCCTACAGTTGGCAATACGACTACCTTTCGTTTGCCATCCTACAGTTGGCAATACGACTACCCTTCGGTTGCTGTTTTGTGGTCTATTTTTGAAGTGTGATGTGGGCAAGCTAACGCTTGTCCCATCCTACAGTTGGCGATACAAGGACTACCTCAATAGGTAGCTCTCCTGTTTGATGACAATACACACACACATATGGGAGCATTCAAATGAAGGGGGGGGGTATATATAAGTTTAATAAACAGGAGGTGGCGTCCACGCAAGGAGAGGTCAGCCAGACCTATGTCGACTTGCTACGCCCTGGTGGAGCAAAAAAAAAAAAAGAAAAAAAAAACCCCGGCCGGTTTCTTTGCAGTGGGGGCGAGTGCCCAGGGCCGCGGTCCTCAGTTCACAACGTAACACTCAGTTGGGTGTCCTGTAGGTATTGCAGGAGAGCCCTTGTAACGGCTCCCTGCTGTTGGCGTGCGACGGGGCCGAGAAGCACGGCCAGTGAGAGCGAGCCGTGTCCCAGGCGTTGGAGGCGATTGGCGAGGACAGCGCGGGCTACAGAGTACTCCGACCAGGTTAGTAGGAGGTGCTTAACGTCTGCTACTGCGCCACAGGTAGCGCAGCTAGCTGAGCGACGCTTTCCGACCCTGCATAGGTATTGCGGTGTATATGCGACGTTGAGTCGGAGCCGATGCAGCAGCGTTTCTTCTGCGCGGACGAGCTGCTGGTATGGAGCGAATTGCATTGTCGGGTCAATGGACTGGATATACGCATTGGAGCGCACAGCGTCTTCGACAGAGCGACGCATTTCGGAGGCACACCACTCGCGGATCTTTATAAGACAGGCGGACGATGTGAGCGGCATACTAGCTGGCGGGACGACGTCTTGGTGGGCACGCCTCGCGGCGGCGTCCGCTCGGGAGCTCCCACTGAGGCCTATGTGGCTGGGAACCCACTGTAGCCGCACACCGTGGCCAGAGGCGCAAAGAGAGTCGCATGCGGCGATGATAGCCGTTTGGAGGTCGCTGATGATTTTGGTGGCGTGAGAACTCAGGATCTCCAGGGCTGGCTTGCTGTCGGTGAGGATCGTCCACTCTGCAGGTGGGGAGGACGAGATGTGCTGAAGGGCCATATTGATTGCGAATAGCTCTGCTCCCGTGGAGGACGTCTCGTTGGGGAGCTTGGACGCTTTCTCAAAATCTTCGTGGGGCACATAAAAGGCTGCAGCTGCTCCACCAGGTATCACAGACCCATCAGTATAGACGGTCTGCCTTCCGTGGTGCAGCGAGGCTAGGTGTTCCAGGGCAAGTTGATGTGCTACAGGCGCTGGCGTGTCGCTTTTTTTCCCGAGGCCATGGATAAATGTGCATATGGGAGGTTGGTCGAGAGCCCATGTTGGGGTAGCATACGATACGTGAGATGTGGGAGGTGGGACAACACCCTTCAGACGGCGCACTGCGCTACCAAAGGCAGACGCGGGGCTGTCGTGGTCAATGGTCCTGAGGTAGTGGAAAGTTTGCCGAGTCATTATCCGCGAGTAAATGCGGAGGTTCTCTCTATCTCGCAGGGTGGTAACAAGTGGTTCCCTGGCCTCTGCAAGTACCGAATAAGTTTCCGTTGTCTTGGGTAAGCCCAGGCATGCGCGAAGGCTGCGAGACTGAATGTTCAGGAGTTCCCGCTCGTGAGTCGTCCGCAGGCCGTGCAGCACTGGGATGCTGTATCGCAGGAAGCCGAGCACGAGGGAGCTGTGAATTTGGCGAAGATCGCGACAGGTGGGGCCCCAAGACGCTCCGGAGATGCGGCGTAGGACGTTCACTGATCTGCTCGTCTTGACGGAGAGGTTCTTTATGTGCTTAGACCACGAGAGCTGTCTGTCAATAATCACGCCAAGGTACTTGCAGTGCGTCACAAATTGAAGCGGGGTTCCGGCGACATGGAGAGGGTAACTGGTGAAGGGCCGCCGAGTAAACGCCATGGCGGCTGTCTTGCTAGGGGATACACGGAGTCCTCGGTCGGCAAGGTAAGACGCGGTGGTGTTGAGAGCGCCTTGTAAGAGTTGTTGAATGGTGTCCCGTCGGACTCCGGATGTCCATATGCAGATGTCGTCGGCATAAATTGTGATGCGGATATGCTCAGAGAGGCACGCCGGGAGTGATGCCATAATCAGATTGAACAGCAGCGGACTCAGTACACTACCTTGTGGCACTCCACGGGAGACGGGAAAAGCTGGCGTATCTCCTGATGCAGTACGGACGAACAGCGTCCGGCCGGACAGAAAGTCACGGACCCAAGAAACCATTCGAGCTCCCACTCCCGACTCTTGCAGGGTAGCAACAACGGCACTGTGGAGAACGCTATCATACGCCTTCATAACATCAAAAAAGGCGGCAACAGTAAAACGTGCTTCCGACTGTTCTTCTTGGACACTGGATACCAGGTCGATCACGTTGTCGATGGACGACCTCCCTTGTCTGAACCCTGCCATGGCCTCGGGGAAGTACCTCACAGTTTCAAAGTACCAGGTTAGCCGCGAGTGTACCATGCGCTCCATTGTCTTCGCCACGCAGCTGGTGAGTGCAATCGGCCGAAAGGAATCGATGTCATGGGGCGATTTTCCAGGTTTTAAAATGGGGACCACCATTGCCGACTTCCATTCTGCGGGAACAACACCGGCGCGCCACGACTCATTAATGAGCCGCAAGAGCAGCTGGCGTCCGCGGAGGGGTAGGTTGCGAAGGGTCTTGTATGTCACTAGGTCTGCCCCAGGAGAGGTGTGCACTGGTGACTGTCTTAAGGCCGACTCTAGCTCCATGGAAGAGAATGGGTGGCTTAAGGAAGGCTCCACTGGCGGATCAGGAACAACTGGGATATCGCAGGCTGACGTGAGGTCGACAGTGGGTGATGAGGTCAGCCTACTGCAATAGTCTTCCGCAAGCTCCATCTCCGAACGACCTGTGGCTAAGGATAGCGACCGGAACGGATCACGCTGAGTAACCGGCTCGGTTAGACCCTTCATCACCGCCCATATTCGGGAGAGTGGTGTGCGTGGCGACAGCGACGATGCAAAGCTTCTCCAGTGGTTCCTGGCTAGTTTGCGAAGGTGCCTATCGACGGCTTTCTGCACCCGTTGAGCTTCACGTTTGTCATCAGGGAGGCGGGTTCGACGAGCGCGCCTTTCCGCTCTCCGGCGTGTCGCACGCAGGCGCGCGTACTCCGCATCAACGGCCGCGAACTTCGTCGGGAGGCGAACGACGCTTGCGCAAGCGCGCGTGGCGCCGACCACAGCACGGCACAAGTCTTGATGGTTGGCGCGCTGCAGCACGGAGTCCGTGAGGGCGGATTCGACAGCAGCCCTATAACGGTGCCAGTTCGTCGACCTGGCGGTACGCCTGAGTTGGGTCCCAGGAGCTCCACGGATGTTGATCAACAGCGGCAAGTGATCACTCCCCAGCGTGTCAGCATCAACTTGCCATGTGAACTGCCGGGCAATCGAGGCGGATACAACCGTGAGGTCCAGGCATGACGAGACAGAAGACGACGGTACAAACGTTGGAGAACCGTCGTTAAGGAGATGGAGGTCTCGTTCGTCAAACAGCGCTGCAAGGCGTTCCCCTCGCGAGTCAGAGCGTGTACTACCCCAGGTGACATGGTGCGCGTTAAAGTCCCCACACAGTACATATGGAGGCGGGAGGCGGTCTAGAATGCACCCTAAGTCGTTCACGTCATAGGAGACGGCTGGGGGCAGATACACAGAAACAACGGTGAGATCGGTAGTGCCCATCCGAACCGAGCAGCAGGCGTATTCCCCTCCATCGGTTAGCCCGATGTCCCTGCTCAGAGAGGGTATGTCCGACCTAACAAGAACAGCTGCTCGACTCTTGGCACCTCTGGGCTTGGAGGCGAAGGTGATATAGTTGGAGAGGCGGAAGTCATCACGGATTCCGCACTCCGATATGCACATGAGAGGGAATTTGTGCCTCCAGGAAAATTGACGGAAATCAGATAGCTTCGACTGCAGGCTTCTCGCGTTCCACTGAAAGATCGTTGTCGTTTGGTACTGCACAGCCATGCTGCCAGTGGCGGAGCGGTAAGGGCGCCCAGCTGATCTTAGCGGCTGCTACGCTTAGGGCCGGATAATAAGGTGGGAGCGATGGCGTTCTCGAGCTGTAGGATGGATCTAATTTCAGCAAGTGCCTTGCACTCAGGACAAGCGGCGACGATGGCTTTTAATGCCGCGAAGAGGAGCCTGATCACCACGACCTGCATGTCTCCAGGGTCGTCGTTCGCTCGGATCGGTGATGGCCGGCGGGCCTTCTGAGAGTGGGTCGGCAGCGGGTCGCCACTGGCCTCAACATGCGTTGGCAGAGCATCGCGAGGGTGGGGCAGGGGGGGAAGTCACTGTCGCTCAATGGAGGGGGCCCACCAGCCTCATTGCTAGAGGCAGCACGGTGTCGTGACTGCAGTCTTCGCCGCCGCCGCCGTCTGCGGTGCTCGCGGCGTTCCTCTTTCTGGACCTTCACCTTTGCCTCCTGGTAACTGCTATTGGAGCGCGAACGCTCTGTTGCAATGCGCCGCTGCTGTTTCCGCTTGGGGCAGTCGTTGGATGTTGCTAGATGATTCCCTGGCAATTCGCGCATAGGGGGTCGTCTTGCGGGCAGGCAGAACCGTCATGAGACGTTCCACAGTTTGCGCAGACCTTCTTCCGGAGGCAGCACGCAGCAACATGCCCATGTCTCAGGCAGTTGTGGCATTGCGGTGCGTACGGTAGGTAGTGCTTAACTCTCATCGTGAGGAGATGAAGACCGATCTCTCGTGGCTTGAGAGCCCCGAGGAATGTGAGCCTCACAGCACCGGCATCCCTCTTTATTCGCCTCGCTGCAATGACCGGGGCGTCAGACCGGATCGCCAGCCTTATCTGGTCGTCGGACAGTGAGGTGTCGACACCGGTGATAACGCCATAGCACGAATCAGCCGGGCGCGGTTCATACGCACGGACAGGGATCGAGCAGATCCTCTCGAGTCCCAAGAGAGGGCCTTTGGCAAGCGGGGAAACGACTTCCACCGCGATGATGTTCTTCGCATAGTTCGGTCGTATTTCGTTAATTTTTCCCGGTTGCTCAGACGTAAGGAACTCGGAGAGTCTCAGGTGATTCAGCCTGGCAAGGCTCACAGTCGGGTCCCGTGGAGCAAAGATCACCGCACTTCCCTCAGGCGGGGCAAGCCGCGTCGAGTTCAGACGGGCGGTCTTCCGCGCCCTTTTGCGGACTTCCTCGAACGGTTGGTCATCATCGTCGTCCGAAGACGTGACCATGGCGTTGTCGCTTAGTCGCCTTCGGAGGATGATCGTGCTGCTACAGGAACAGTCAGTGTCACTACCGCCGCTGCAGTTGCTGCGAACACTCTCCATTCCCGGGGGAGATGCACAGGCCGTCCCGCGCCTTGCAGCGAGGCAGGGCCTGCTGAAAGCCAGGCCTGGATGAGATAAAGCAGGAACAGAAAAAGGGAGAAGCGAAAGAATTGACAGAAAAATTACGGAGCCGGAAAGCGCACGTCAGAACACTTCGTCGTCGTCCCGGCTACACAGCGATGCTCGCATGTTTCCTATGGTGGATAATTCGTTCGGACTATCCAAATCCCAGAACAAGACGGTTGGCAGTTGGCACACCTCTCCTAAAGGCTGCAGTTCAGGCGTGTAAAGCGGACGATCGAAGCTCAAACGTTGCTCGTACGAGAGCTACGGGGAGTGAGTAGACACTGCCGAATTCTGCGAGGTGTGGCATCTCGGAACACCAGCTGTGTTATTATATGTGTGACTGCAACTGTATGGCATGGTACTATGGCAATATCATAAAATTACCATATTACACGCCTAACATAACACTGCATATTAGTACTTCAGTAACCGGATTTTTAGGAAACACGTAAAAATGCAAGGCTCGCATTATTTATTTATTTCTTTATGACAAAACCTCAAATGCCCTCCTGAGGCGATACATGAGGGGAGGAAATTCATAAATACGCATAAAAACTTGATGCAGGCTTACTTTAACATGCAAGAAATTCAGCAAGATTACAACGAAACGAGGCAGAATTAGTGATGGATACGAGTGACTGTGGCAGGGCGTTCCAGCCGGATATAGTTTTGGAGAAAAAAAAAAAAAACGAGTGCATGAAGTAGGAATTATGACACCGAATGGGCTCTACTTTACAGGAATGATCTAGCCTCGATGAGGTGTAGTTAGCAATGACGGCGAACAAGCATAGTATAGCTTGTGAAAGACACATTAACGGGAACATATCCTACATGATGAGAGTAAAGGTAGGCCAAGGGGTGACTTAAGCGAAGTGATGCTAGAAGGGTAAGAGTAATTCGAAAGGATAAATCGGATGGCGCGATTTTGAACAGATTCTAGAAGACTGACCGTGTGATTAGCGCGATAAGGGTCCCAGATGCTGGATGCGTATTCTAGTGTGGGCCGAACTAATGCCTGATGCGCAAGACACCTGACAGCGGCTGGTGCTGATTTTAAAGTACGTCGAAGAAATCATAAGGCCCGATTTGCGTCATTAACAATAGCTTGGATATGGTCAGACCAAGAGAGGCTAGAGGATAGGTTAAGGTCCAAGTATTTGTAAGAGTTAGACAAAGGGATGGAAGAAGGACCAATGTAGTATTGATGGGGTAAGGTAGAACTGGACTGGGAAAAGGGGAGGTGCCGACACTTTTAAATATTTAGCGGTAACAGCCACAAAGAACACCAAGCAAAAATAGAGTTGAGGTCCTGCTGAAGAAGGAGAGCGCATAGGCCTATAGAGGACACAGTCGTCTGCAAAGAGCCCGATAGAAGATAGTAAAGAATTAGGTAGAGCGTTAGTGAAGATAAGGAAAAGCAGAGGTCCGAGAACGGAACCTTGCGGAAAACCGGAAGAAAGAGGATGGAAAGGAGAAAGAATATCGTTAATGAGTGTAGCCTGCTTTCGGTCGGAAAGGAAACTCTGGATCCAGCGGAGGGACATCAGGGTAAAGATTAAGCAGAGAGACTTTGTGAAGAAGGCCCTTATGAGACACAGAATCGAATGCTTTTCTGAAGCCCAGAAAAATTGCGTCAGTTTGGATAGAATGATCAGTATGAGATGTGATATCGAAGAGAAATGATGCTAACTGAGTTTCGCAAGACAGCCCTGTACAAAAGCAGTGCTGATAACGGAAGTAGTAGTTATTACTTTCCAAATGATAAGAAAGAGCCGAATAAATGATGTGTTCAAGAACCTTACAGCATACGCTGGTTAAAGGGGTCGGTCGATAGTTGAGAGGTGATTATACCAGTCCCCGCTCTTAAATACAGGAATAACCTTCGCCTGACGCCAGTCACTCGGAACCACGCTCCGATCAAGGGACTGCGTGAAAATGGCACACAGTATAATGAAGATCTTTACTTGGTATTTTTAAGAACTTTAGCGTTAATAAGATCAAGCCCACATGAAGATGATAACTTCAGTTGGTCAATAATTTTTATCATCCCTACCTGGGTGACCACAATTCTATCCATCGTAACATCGATGGGGCGCGACAAGGTAGCATCGGAAATACTCAGAGGTACCTCTTTTGTAAAAAACACTACCGAAGGCCTCGTTGAAGGCAACTGCACAGTCATCATCAGTAAGTTTAGAAGTAAGTTACCACAGTAGAAACCTACGTATCCACCAGCTGGTTAATTTTATTACGAAACAGCTGCCAGTTGTCATCAATGGAGCGTGAAATAAACTCAGAAATGAACGAAGGGTAGTAAGAAAGAAGCTGATCGTTAATTGATGCCCTATCATACATTTTTATAGTTTTTCGCGCAGGTGGATTCCGAGGGCGCGATGTGCTTAGCAAAGGTACGTGGATAGCCTTCTGGTCACTCAGGGAGAGCGGGAATGAGATGTCGCCAAAAATAGCAGATCATTTACAAAGATTAAGTCAAGAATTGATGACCTGAAGGAGGAAACTCTAGTTGGTTCATGAACTAACTGTGACAAACCAAAGGACATACATACGTCAACAAAGTCAAATTCTTCAAGGGAAATACCACTGGGAACATGCCAGTCAATGCCTGAATAATTAAAGTCGCCAAATACATAAATTTTTGCGTTGGGAAAACGAGGAGCAAGCATCGATAACACATCAGTAAATTGTAGAAAAATTAACGTATGTCAGGTGGTCCGACAAGCAAGTTGATATGTAAAAACCTAATATTAATCCAACACACTTCCAGTTGAGATACGACGTGGACAGGGGTGCAAGGAATGTCCTGTCTGACACCAATCAGAGCACCGCCTCCACTACGATTAACATGATCGCGACGCAGGTGACAGTGCGGTAATTTCATGATTGTCAACAGTTGGAGATAACCAAGTTTCGGTTAAGATAACGAGGTCGGAAGAACAGTCACTAATAAGACTATGTAAGTCATCTTGTTCGTTTAGGATGATGCTTCGAGCATTACCAAATAGGACAGACATTTGTTGTCGTGGAGGGCAGCGCCTTGTTACATCCTTAACCGCGTGATGGCTACGGTCGCGGAAGTTCAATGATGCCTTCAGAAGACTAATCATACGTAAAACATTTGTCGCCCACATGCAGCTTGTCAAAGCGAAGTCTGAAAGGAAGATTAAGGGAGCGAACGTGTTCAATAATCTTACTTCTCGCACGGCGCGTGGCAGAAGAGTTGTCTTGCGTAACACCGTAGGTGGTATTGCGGAAAGCTGTGCTCTAGCAGGAATCTTGTCTTTCGTTTTTGAAGATATAAACTTAAGAATGATTGGGCGATTTTTACCCTGTAGAAATTTACCGAGACGATGGGCCCATTCAATCTCTTCGGGGGCGATCTTTATTTTCCGATAAGATTCACAAGCAGATAGAATCGTCCTTTCAGACCCAGCCCATGTTTCCGTGTGGGAATCATTGAAGTCGAAGAACACAAGATTATTCCGTCGTGACCCAAGCAGCACAATGTACTGAAAGTCGAGTGCAATAGGGGTGGACGGTATGTGTCTTATCAATGTTCTGTAGTTTCATGAATCTGTTCAAGGCCTTTCACCTACCCGTCCACCCCTACTGCACTCGACTTTCAGTGCATTTTGCTGCTTGGGGAGCGATCCTCAAGGTCAATAGGATGAGCAGATACATTGTCAACCGCAGTGGACAGAGATGAAACAGGAGCTTTAACTGAAGTTACATTGGCGACAACTCGCGAAAATTTGATAACTCGCCTTCGATCCCCACAATCTTAGCCGTAAATGACTGAAGGGCGCGCTCAGCAGTTTTTTGAGTGTCCCGCATTTTCCGAAGTTCGCTAAGCAGATTTTTACTTGATTTATATTGCTAGTACAAAACCAAAATTTCGGATAAAACCCTACATGGCTGATTTCTATTATCCTTCAGTGCCAGTGTCTAAGCCTTCAGTGCCACCAGAAACGGATCGGTTCACTCGCAGGCGTGGTGATCTCCAGAATGAAGATTCTTTGAGTTCAGGAGACTTGAAACGGAGCCTTATCGGTGGGCGTTTTCCGCAGCCGTGGACAACGTTCCTGATGACTTACAAATGGAACTGATTGACCTGCAGTGCGACGTACCGACATCGAACAAATTCACTTAAGTTGGTGCGGCTTCGTTTTATTCTCACGATGGACGAAAGTATCCGAAGATACATATGTTGTCGCAGAGAAACCTATCCATATTCGGTACAACAGACGTCTAAGAATAATAATAATTCGTGGCTTTACGTCGCAATACAACTGTGTTTTCTGTGACGTACCTGAACCTCACAGCTCACAAACGAACACCAACTGCGCAATTACTTTCACACGATGTTGACGCAATAGTTGAAATCAAGAGGTGCCAATTTTCCTCAGCATAGCAAATAAAAATGATTGCTGACCATGTCATTCAGCAACGCAGGTATATACGGAACAGACTACCCCATATCCGTGCTATCCGGCCCGCGTATTTCCTCCATGGCTGAATGCGGCCCGCGGACACGAATGTGTTCGGCACCCCTGTCTCACTATTGTGTTCTCTGTTATTATGGAAGCACTAATGTTTTCGAATCGTATAAGCATGTCCTCTTGCGACAATTTTTACCGGTAAGACCTGCTTACATATTCAATGCAGGGTGCTGCTGTTTATGTCGACTGGCATTTTGACAGAAAAGCATGCCGTTAGGATACCAGTCTCGGTTTATTCGATAAATGTACAGGAGGGAATATCCCGCAGGGACATCCAAGGAAATATTTCCAGCAGTGTTTTGCGTCGATAATTTGTAGGAAACATTATATGCTCCACAGGGGCATATAAACAAAAGAGCAGGGTGTCCAAGCTGTCCATGTAGTCAGGAGGTTGAGGTTGTAAGCAGGTTTCACCTTGCCGGTTCAGGAGAATATCCACAGAGAAGTGAAGGTCTCAAAATTCGATAAGGACGCATGTGTAAGTACATATGTAGCTAAGATGTGTGCTCTGCTGTTTCCAGCACACCACACCAGAAACGGAGGACAATTTGCCAACAGCCAACAGTTCCTCAATTATGATTCACTGAGGCATTCCACGCCAAGTGATCCAGCGATGCTGCTCGACCCCCGCCGATTTTAACGAAAAAAATCAGAGTTCATTGTGGTGGTAGACATATCCCAAATCCAAAATATTAGCTTCAAATAGCGACGCGTTCCGACGCTAGGGGGCTCTGAAATTTCCTCTTCGAGCAAAAACCGTGCCCCCTCTAGAAGTGTGTTGTGAGCGTTCTACTGCACCGAAGAACCCAAAATTTAAACGTGTTTTCTAGATGGACAATATCGCCAACTGACCGAATTTCAATACTCTACCGAAAACTTTGGGATTTGCGGGATTCTGGAAACACTTAAATACTTGCCCAACTTTGACATTTTTTTATAAAAGTAGCTACAGCATCTACCAAAGCGAAATTTTGCAGGTGTGAAGCCCCTCAGGAGTTCTCTATCATAAAAAAATATTAACCGTTTTCTCAACGATCTAGGTGTTGTAAAAATTTCGTAAATTCGCGGAAATCCTTAAAAAGTCCACATTTCAGGGTTAAAATTTTCAATGGCGACAACAAGCTAGAAATATACGCTATATACGCTTCGCATAGAACTCTAGGATAACTCCTCACTTATGCGTGAAAAAACAATCGGAAGGTATCTTTTCATAAACTGAAGAATATTTTTTTTCGGCGCTATACTCGCGACCTAGGTTTTGCAGCACAGTCACCGAGTATAAGCACACGCTGATCCTGCTCGCCTCAAAAACCTTGAGGTGAAAATCAAATTTTAGCAAATGGAATGCCGGAAGCATTTCTGAAAGTGAATTAAGTCAATATTTTACATATGTAAGAGCTCTTTCGACCAGCCCCCAAGGACAGTTCAAGTTCGCTTGACTACTAATTTCCCTTTTCCCCTTTTGGCGCTTGCCGCCATGCTGCTTGAAGTATGTCTATAAATTTCGACCTTGTACACTTTCAGTACCTTTATGCGCCTCTCCTTCCTTCATTTCAGAAATTAATACCTCGGTTGGGATATCGCCCGCCCTAGTTAAAGCGCGGTTTTATGAGCAAAATCAAAGCTTCCGTTCAATTTCCTTTATGATCACCCAGATCACGGGCTCAAGATTTGGTTTTTGAATGGTTTTTGGTTTGAAGGGTTTTTGAATATTTTGCTGCGAGCCTCTTCAACGTTCCCCCGACACCGTCACAGGAACCCTTCCCATGTGATGTAGCACAAAAGATGCCAAGAAGCTCATTCCAAAGTCATATACATGGTGACAGAGATTGACGATTTTTTGTTCTCTACTATGACGCAGCACTATCTGTAAAGTACTCAATGTGAAACTTTCTCAATATGAGGATTGTCAGTGGTGAAGCGTTGTAGGAGGTGCCCTGAAAAACGTGCACTGCTGAGTTGTCATGCGTTACTGAGTCCTGATATCACTGATATATATATGAACGCTGATATATCTGAGTCCTGTGCTGTAGGTCTTTGTCCTCTCTGTCGACATCACGGAAATAAACAACGATATAGTAGCTTGGCTATCGTGCCAGTCGTCGTTTTCTGTCGCGCCTAGACCGAAGGCGTGCGATGTGCTGAGCGGCAATGCTGAAATCGCGGAACCCGCACTAATCCAGCGGATTTTACCACGTGCGCTTATGGCAGTGCAGTGGTCCAAAGCTACACGACGGAGGGTCATTAGCGTCATGCCTGAAAATATTGACAAGAAAAATGTCTTACAGAAATGACATAGACTAGTTCAAGAAAATGTCATGGAAGAAAATGGGGTCACTATGACACTGTCAGGAAGGAATAAAATCAAATGATATACGAAGAGTGAGTTGTGATACACTACAGGTTAATTTTAGGGGCAAAAATATCTATCGCCATATGTGCTATAGCTGAATTTCGTTAAATATATACTAGACGCTGTAATCCCATAGATGAACTTTCATATGGAGTACCAGTCGCGAGCAAATGGGAAGGAGAGAAAAGCCAGAGAATGGAATATGTTGCTCTAATTCGTTGTTCCCGTGAAACAACAAGCAGTAAAACAAGCTACGGTAAAAGAAGGAAAGCGATTCAACACTCACCGCTGTGGAGGTCCTTTGCTGGAGCTAGCAGTCGCCGAAGTGTCATCGAAATCAATAGGTTCAAGATCTGAAAGTGCAACGACGACGACCACCAAAAGAAGTGGTTTAACATGACAGCGACACAAATTGCGCGTGTGCAAGTCTGTCGAAACTGAACTGTCTCTTAAAACTGCAGCTAATATAGGATACTCCTGTGTAGAATGTCTGTACGTTTGAGTTCCAAAAGGGAACAAAAAAGGAACAAAGACCGAGTCGAACTGCTGTTATAGAAGGCTGTACGTGTGCCACGTGCGGACTGCACTCCGACCAAGCACGCCAGGAAAGATAAAACCAAGGCAGTGAACATGAGCGCGAAGGGAGAAGCCTTGAACTGGCTGTGCGGAAGCGTGTGAAGATGAGTCACCCGGCTTGGGTCGAATACCAGATACTCCACACCGAGTCTACTTCCAGCATGCCTGTGAGACATATCCTCACAAGTGCTCTTTCTTTCATGCATATGAGCGTAAGGGTGTTCGGTAGTTTCAGTGAACTGTGTGCAGCCGCGACACTGAGATGGTCGAAAGAGCTCTACCGAAATAGGGAAATTCCCGTTTCAATGTTGACTCACTCCGCTTGTAGAACAACTCCCAGCACTCCTTTTGCTAAAATTTGCGTTTTACCTCAAGGTTTTTTGAGGCCTGCAGGATCAGCGTGCGCTTATACTCGGTGACCGCGCTGCACAGCCCACGCCGCCGCCGCCGCCGTCGGCTGCTGGAGCCAGGCTAACCTTTCCCCTCTTTCGTGTTTTTTTTTTGTTTTGCAATAAACCTATATCCCCCCCCCCCACGCCGCGAGCGCCGATAACAAAAAAAAGAAAAGATTTCAGTTTATATAAAAAAAAAACGATTTCAGTTTATATAAAAAAAAAGAACCTTCCTGATTTTTTAACCCTGAAATGTGACTGTTTAAGGATTTCTGCGAATTTACGAATTTTTTACAACACCTATATCGTTGAGAAAAGGTAAGTACTTTTTTATTGTAGACTACGCCAGGAGGGGCTTCCACAGCTGCAAAATTTCGTTTCGGTAGATGGTGTAGCTATTTTATAAAAAATGTCAAAGTTGGGCAAATTTTGAAGTGTTCTTAGGATCCCACAAATCCCAAATTTTGCGGTAGACTATTGAGACTCGGTCAGTTGGTGACATTGTTCTTCTAGAAAACACGTTTAAATTTTGCATTTCTTCGGTGCTGTTGAACGCTCGCAACACGCTTCCAGAGGGGGCAACGGTTTTTTGTTCTAAGCGCGAAATTCAAAGCTCCCTAGCGCCGGAACGCGTCGCTATTTTGAGGCTAATATTTTGGATTTGGGATACGTCTACCACCACAATGGACTTTTTTTTCGTACGAATCGGCGGGGGTCGGGCAGCATCGCTGGATCAGTTGGCGTGGAATGACCGAATGACCCAGGCGACAGTTACTTGCTTTTATGCTCATTTTCTTCTGCTAACAGTAGATATGGTTTTATAGACTGCTCCCGCAAGACACTAAACACAAGAAACCTGTTAAAGGAAGCTGGAAACTTTAAAGCAACATTAATCTGGGTTGTGACCACTGCCAATAGAAAAAAAAAATAATGGTATCGTTGACGTTACATGTAAGGTTTGCCTGCCCAATGCAGCGCCATATTGCACGTGCCGCAGGGTAGGACTGGGGATAATTTGGACGACCTGGAGTTCTTTGGACGTGCGCTGGAAACCTCCGGCACACAGTGCCGGAAGCAATGTTTACCTCGCCCACATTGCTACCGCTCTCGGCCGGGATCGAACCAGCGATCTTGAGCTCAGCAAGGCAGGATGTTACCGGCTGAGCTACCTGAGAACGGTCTGCCAATAGAGATCCGTGACAATGATTCACACTGGAGTTCTCCTTCATTGTGTGAGCAGCACTGTGTATGTACAGCACTTCCTTTGGTTTGATGATGACAATGATGATTCATGTTTTATTAGCGCAGCGGTAACTACTCCCTTTGGTTTCTTTCAATTAGCTGTTGTGGCACTTCTCGCAGCTGTACCTGTACTTCATACATGTGAGTTCTTTATTTGCATTAAATCAATAAAGCTTGTTACGCAGTTCCACAAGGACGACCTTTGTCAGAGAAGCAGCATAAGGCACTTACACTCTCATGAAAGAAACGGATAAATTTACGTATACATCCAATCTTACCCTTACTACGCGTAAATTTCGACAAAATGGCTGACGCTGTATCGATGATCGATTACGCTGTGTTTTATTTCAAGCACGTACCAGCAAACGCGCCTGCTGTGAGCGTAAAGGGCGGAGTTTTATGCGTAAATGGTACGAGGAGCATGGCTTGCTCTTATATCCTGGCGCATAAGATATAGCTAGGGTTTGTGGTTTTCGGCCATTTTATTATCAACCCAATTCGGGGGGTTTATCGGCATTTAAATGGGGGACTATAAATCGGATTTTTTCGGCATCTTATTCCGCCCAAAAAATAAATGCCCGAATACGGGCATCTATTTATTACGCATGAAGTAAAGCCTATTTTGCGCGCGAAGTAACAACGAACCGAAAAGAAGTGAATCGATTCAAGGTTTCATTAACAATGTCTTTTATTGCCTGTGCCAAACCAGCAAACAAGAGACTAGCTCTTGTTGTAATAGATGGCAAGCGTACATCATCATGCTCGCATCTGTCATAGCGGCTCGCTCCTTGCGATTAATAACACGCAGTTTAGAGAACGCGCTCAACATTAGCGCTAGAAACAGGAATAGCCAGTATGCTTAAGGCGCACTGCGATAACAAAGGCCATGTGGTGGAAGGGGTCGTCCAAGACTGAATAGAAGTATATCCACCTGAGGGTCAGGCATCCAGCATATTCGAAAAACTCGCGCTTTATATCATCCATGCTTGATTCATCTCGTAGAACAAAAAAGAATAAGTACTCATACAGTGAAGTGCCTCGAAGTGCCTTGAAGTGCCTCAGGAACGGAAACAAGAGTCAATCAAGTCGTAACTGGAGGGGAGTAGATAGAGGAATACAAAGAACACAAAAATGAACTAGAAGGCTAGGGCAGGGGATCAGCGATCGGCTTTTGAAACCGTTTGGGAGCTCCGTGCACTCGTGATCTCTTTTTAACCCGACAACAACAGACCACATAGATTCTGAATAGTAAATTCACTAAAGCTGGTGTGCACTAAGTACGTGGGCTGCCAAAGCTGAGGTCATCCTCCTATAAGCGCTTAAGCACAACGAAACAAGGGCACAGCCCGAAGATAATGCCACGTTCGAGAAATAGTCGACAACAGAGATTCCAAGGGGATTTCCCTTTGCGGTTCAGGAATAGCAGCTGTCAAGGTACGAGAATTCGATTTTTCGGAATATTCCGAATCTGAAAAAAATCCATTCGGGGGGTGTTTTTCCGGCATTTTTCGGAAAATGCCGAAAACCACGAACCCTAGATATAGCCTTTGACGGATAACAACAACAACAACAACATAGATGAATGGATGATGATCATGATGTGGGATGTATCCCTGCGTGAGTGCAGGACCCTACCCCATTTCAAAAAGGTTCACATGAAAGGATGACGGATAAACTGAGCTTTTTGCGTCGCAATATCAGTCCTTTACGCCCATATTGACGCATATTATTCTTATATTATTCTTCATTGCTTATACGGGCCCTGGGAGAACGCTTCTCAGAACGCGTGCACGTCGTATGGAGCGCCGTGTACAAACTGTCAAGTGCCTTTTGTCTTTCGAATGAATCATGGCTTGAATGACCAACACTCTCGTGGCTTCTGGTGTCTCATGGCCTGCATCATGCATAGTCCAACAGCATTGTCCAACAGTCGTCACGTTTTGGGTTCGGTGTCATGAGCATTAAATTTCACGGACTTACTTTGTGTCAAACGTATGGCACGAAGAAACGGCATCGAACTTCGCAAGATTTAGGGGCAAAGCACGCAGTCGCTGCCGAAACAGTTGTGATTGTCCCGGCTATCTGCACGCTACAAATGGGCACGGCCATTGCCCACTGGGCTGGTACCTCATGCGTGGCCATCTACAAGCAGATCATGTTGCTATAGTGAGACTCGTTTCTCTTTCGTTTTTCAGATCTGCCTTTCCTGACGTTGGAGCATCTGTATAAACGATTCCCTAATTCCTTCTTGTAATAGCAGTTGAAATGATAACTGCAGGTCTCGAACAGCCCGATGTGTTGACAGGAAGCAAATGTGATTCGTCTGACTTGTAAAGACGGGCCACGATTTTTTATATAGTGGTAGTAGTGGTGCAAATCACGTGTGGAATGCTATTTCTCAGAGAGCTAAAATGATTTACGCGTTGAATAATATTCATTTAAATGTCATGTTAAAAACGAGAGAGTTTCCTGTACTGTAAGTGGCTTTGCAATCCATGTTACGTTTGTGACTATTTCATGATTTCTTACGCCGCTACCGTATTTTCGAGATGAGCATTCTCATTTAAACACTTGAAACAGTGTCAGTTCTGCGGCATATGCTGTTGCACAGACATGTGTAGTCATTTGACAATACCTTGCACGCACCCTCAGCTGCATTAGGGCGTGCTCCTTAAATTTGTACTGTATACAACCCCATCGTTGAAGAAAGTTCACAAGACTGCTCTGTCACGTAATATACAGCTAGCGTAGTCTACCTGTAGGAGGGAGAAAAAAATAGCCCGAGCTCTTTGGCTGCACGTATAGCATGTGTTTGTATGTCAAACGTCGCCATGCCAGTACTGGACAGCTGTTTCGGCCTTCTTGGGCCTCATCAGCAGTACGCAGGCAGGCAACGTTTGAGCGGATGGCGTTAGAAAGTCACGTAACACGTGATCCTTGTAAGTTGTGATTGCTTCATGAATAACGTTCTGTAACCGCAGGTTTATTTTCCCAATAGGCAATGAATCTGTAGTGGGACCTGGGATTAGTACATACAGGAGTTGTTGGGCATTCAGTAATAAATAAATACAATCGAGCCACATGCTGGAATGATCTTTTCAAGCAGTTTCATGCCACCTGCTCACCTCTGCCACCATCTAGTGATCTGTAACAGTTCAATATCTGTCGTTATATTAAAATAAAAAACGCCGGAAAGTACGAGGTTCCCTCATTTTACTCATACAGCCTGGCACAACCATAGGATGGTTATCTGGTGTGAGGAGGGGCATGAGAGAGAGACGACGACATAAGCAGAGAGGAGGAGGTGCGGGACTTGAGGAGGGAAAGGGAGAGGGCACGTGTGGAGCGGTGTGTGTGTGAGGAGAGACGGCGGTGGTTGGACGCGTTGGACGCACGTGGGCACGTGGGGACGGTGGACTGAATGTAAACCGGGATGTGCGCGGCTGCGGTGTTGTTGTTAATTACGCGTGACTTCGAGAGGACATTGTAAATAAAGAGTGCGTTGTGACAAGTGGGGGCTCGTCCAACTGCTACCGAGGACATGGCTGAAGTAGAAGAGCAAGTTGCAGCATCACTTCCCGAAGCCGTCATCCCGCCGGAGCTGATCCAGAGGTTATTGGCGACGACTGCAGGAACCGCTCTTGACAGAGAGCGATTGACCGCCCAAGTCCGAGAGGTCCTGCTCACCGCAACCGTTGAAACGGCAAGTACGGACGCACCAAACCCGGAGGACTGCACGGCGAGGCCTAACCAGCCTAACCGGGTAGTGGTATCTAGCCCTAACAACATGGCCAGCATGGCGAGGCCAGAGCATACGGGATCGCTAATCATCAAGGGCTCTCCAGTCTCGTTGCCTAAGTTCTCGGGATACGGAGATCCACAGTCCCCACAAGAGTTCTTAGAGCGGTACGGCGAATATTGCGACATTAGCGGTATCCCGAACGACCGACGAATCCAAATGCTACCTGCGTCACTGGAGGGCTCTGCCAAGCAGTGGTGGAAGTTTCTCGGCGGCATTGACGACTGGACAGCATTTGTGACTGAATTCACACAGGAATTCACATCTGTGGATCAAGTCTGCAGGCTTAAGGCAGAATTGGAAGAAAGGACTCAGCACCCAGCCGAGAACCTGAAGCAATTTATTCACGTCATAGCGGAATTTTATGACAGGATTGGGGAGCCAGTCCCCGATGCGGAAAAAGTGGCGCGCGTTCGTCGGCAGATGCATCCTACGTTCCAGGACTTAAACCGCCAGCATGACATTCTCTAATCTGCAAGAAATGGCGAAGGCGGCTGGACCAATTATGGAGCGGGCTTGGCATCGTTTGCGGTACGTGCCGCCACCGCCGTTGACAATACAAGTTGCAGCAGATTTGGCTTTTGCTAACACGCACGGCGGGCAATCGACATCTGCCTTGGCTGCTACCGCAGCACATGGTTCAACAAAGCCACAGGAGTGGCCGCTTCACCATACGGCTGTCCTTGCCTCCCGAAACGAGCACTGCATTCCCGGACCAGGGCTCCGCGCCGAAGCCTCCGAGTGGGTGCCCCCAGGGCCAACGGCTGTTCGAGACCCGTACTGACAGACTGCACCCATCGTTCAACAACGTAGTGGATTTCAGCCAGCCCCACAGGGAGCGTACCAGCAGGGGCGCCGCCAACGCTCCGGTGCACGGGAAGACCGCGACCTGGTGTGCCGCCGATGCGGTGGCGTGGGACATATGGCGCGAGACTGCGCGACTAGAAGGGTACAGGATCTCCGTCGCTGCTTCGCGTGCAACCAACCAGGTCATCTACGCGCGCAATGCCCGGGAAACGACCGGGCGTAGCGGTTGTGCCGGCAGACAGCTACGCTTCCTCGCTGCAAGTTTTGGCAACAGCCGGAGGAAGGGAACCACTCCTCGAAATACTGGTTGGCAACGGAGTGTTCAATGCTCTGTTGGACACTGGTGCGAGCATCAGTTTGATGGGAGAGGCTGCATTCCTAAGTGCTAAGCAAGCAGGAGCAAGCATTAAGGAAGAGAGGCGAGCACTACGGCTAGCAAAAGGGTGGTCAGAAACCACACATTCAGTGCGATGCCGAATCAGATGGGAAGGAGGATCACGGAAACAGAGATTCCTGCTCCTACCGGAGCTCTGCCATGATATTGTCCTTGGGCGTGACTTCCTCGAAGTGGCCGGCATCTCTCTACACATGGGCACAGGAGGGTGGTCAAGGAATATGGACCCTTACCAGATTGTAAAGTTCAACAAGCCCCTACAGAGAAGCAGTGTATCTACTGAGAATAAAACATTAGGACCCGGTTCCCCTGTCACATCAATGGCTCAGCATGAGATTGGGAACACAGTTGAGATAAATGAAGATGTCAGTGGCTGCCTTGAGGCACTTTTTGCAGCTCAAGAGGAGGGTGTAAAAGGGGTTCAGGAGGTCAAGCAGAGGTCCCTTTGTAGTAACATCACAGACTGTAGTAAACTGCAGGATCTCATGGGAAGGTTTCAACACATCTTTACAACACAGCCAGGGTGCACATCCTTAACAATGCACAAGATTGAGACGGGCACAAGCCACCCAGTGCGCTGCAAGCTTCGACCTGTAAACTCTCAGAAGAGGCAGATTCTTGACCAGTGCATCCAGGACCTGCTAGATCAGGATCTCATTGAACCTAGCACCAGCCCATGGGCCAGTGCACCAGTGCTGGTGAAGAAGAAGTCTGGGGGCTACCGCCTTGCCGTGGATTACCGTCAATTAAATGCCAGGACGAACATCCCAGTGCACCCCATGCCACGTACAGATTGGGTCCTGGCCGAGTTGGGAAGGGCAAAATGGTTCACTAGCATAGATCTGGCGCAAGGGTTTTTCCAAGTGTTGATTGCGCCAGAGGATGCCCCCCAAAACTGCCTTCCTGTGCCACAGGGGATGTTTCAATTCAAGAGAATGCCGTTTGGAGTGGCCGGGGGTCCGGCTACATTTCAAGCTCTCATGGACAAGGTGTTGGAAGGGATAAAGCACCACTATACAATGGCCTTCTTGGACGATGTTCTGATATATTCAGAAAAATTCGAAGACCATTTACAACACATAGAGGAGGTGTTACGCAGGATAGACGCAGCAGGCCTAACAATCAACCCCGACAAGGTTAACTTCGGCCAACGAACCTTAAAATTCCTTGGACATGTAATTTCCCCAGGGGTCTGTCGCCCTGACCCAGACAAAGTACTGGGTGTCTCAGAGTTCCCCTGCCCAAACAGCGTGAAGGAACTCCAGATGTTCCTGGGCCTAGTGGGGTGTCATGTATGTTCCCGCGCACGCATGCCGGTATCTTATCGATGTTACGTCGCGCGCTATCTGCTTTCCTCCTCCTCCTCCTCCTACTTGCCTGGTTCTGTTAAAAGGCGCGCACAGTTCGGTGCGCCAGACTGTCATTTGTGTGGCACCCCACGCCGGGGGCACTGTTCATTGTGCCAGCAATAAAGCGTTTGCTGCAAGTACGGCCTGGTCTTTTACCCTGCGGCATGACATATTTTGGCGACGAGCTCAGAAGAACCACGCATGGAAGCTAAAACGGATACACGCCCGAGCACAGCAGCAGCAATGGCACGAAATATGCAAGTAGGTCAATTGGAACCCTTTGATGAATCAACAAGTGATTGGCCAGCATACGAGGAACGTTTGCTAGCGTACATACAGGTCAACCACATTGAAGACGCTGATAAAGTTTACGCGCTCTTTAGTATCGTCGGTGCTAAGACGTATGGGCTGCTGAAGTCCCTGTGTAGTCCAGACAAGCCAACGTCGAAGACCTTTGATGCAGTGCTTAAATTACTAAGGGCACATTTTACTCCCGAACCTTCAGTCATCGGCGAACGAGCAAAATTTCACCGGAGGACTCAACGAGACAATGAAAGCATCACGGAATTCGTTGCGTCACTACGCAAATTGGCAGAAACGTGTGACTTTGGATTGTTCTTGGACGAGTCCCTACGTGATAGATTCGTGTGCGGCCTTCAACGAGTTGAAATACAACGTGTACTCTTCACTGAAGATAAAAAGCTTTCTTTTCAAAAAGCCGTCGACAAGGCCTTGGCACTGGAAAACGCCTCCAAGAATGCCACGGCGACCCATGCAAAGTACGAAAGTCCTGGTGACCTGTTCAAGATACAGGCGGAAAAAACACGTAGCGGCTTATCTGCGGAATGTTCTAGGTGCGCCTCAGCAAAGCATGCCTCGTTATCGTGTCCTTTCATCAATGCCACTTGCTATCAGTGCAACAAGAAAGGCCACATTCGCAGAGCTTGCAAGTCCAGGGCGCGGAAGAGATATCAGGGCGGAAAACCTATTCCAAAAAGGTATGACGCAGTTCGGACACTATCTATTCCAATAAAAGGAATTCAAGATGGAAAAAGCGATCCCATTGGTGTAACAATGACTGTTAACGGGATTCCACTCACCATGGAGTTAGACACTGGAGCAGCCGTCTCCGTTATTTCTGCTCATGATTTCAAAGCCACATTTGGATATGGCCAGTTTCAGAAAACAGATTTGAAGCTAAGGACCTATACAGGTGAAGAAGTTGCGCCGCTAGGAGTGGTACAAGTACAAGTGCAGTACAACAACCAAGCTGCGTCGTTGCCCTTGTACGTCGTTCACCAGCCTGGACCACCACTTTTGGGCCGTCAGTGGTTACGCTGCATACGTCTGGACTGGCCATCGCTGTGCAACTTCTGTCGTGTCAGTGTGCCCCAGGATACCGCGAAAGATGTCAAAAGGAAGTTGAACCTCCTGCTAGACAAGTACGGTGCCATTTTCAAGGATGAGCTGGGGACGGTGAAAGGTGAGAAAGCACAACTTTTTCTCAAGGACGGTAGTCGCCCAAAGTTCATGAAAGCCCGCAGTGTACCAATTGCGCTACAGCCAGCGGTAGAACAGGAGTTGTTGAAGTTGCAAGACTTGGGAATTATTAACCCAGTACCGGTGAGCGAGTTTGCAACGCCAATAGTACCGGTAATCAAGAAAGATGGATCGCTGCGTATCTGCGGCGATTACAAAACAACTGTCAACCCAATGCTCGACATCGATCATTACCCTCTGCCAAAAATCGAGGAATTACTGTCAAGCCTAGCTGGTGGCCAGAAATTCTCGAAGATAGATGTGAGCAGAGCGTACCAACAAATTGAAATGTGTGACGAATCTAAGAAGTATTTGACCCTTAATACTCATAAGGGATTGTTTGAAGTTAATCGTCGTCTTTTTGGAATCGCATCAGCCCCAGGGATATTCCAGCGTATAATGGAGAACGTCCTGAAAGGATCACCGAAGGTGTGCTGTTACTTGGACGACCTACTGATTACGGGGTCGACACCGGAAGAACACCTGGCCAACTTGGATGCAGTCTTGAAGAGGTTGGTGGAGCGTGGTATTCGCGTAAAACGAAACAAGTGTTATTTCTTCGAAGACCGTCTCGAATATCTAGGGCATGTAATCAGTGCCTCTGGAATTCATACGTCACCTGAAAAGGTTAAAGCGATTGTGGAAGCGCCCAGACCTGTTAACAAGCAACAATTACGCTCGTTGTTAGGGCTCGTAAATTATTATGGAAAATTTGTGCCTCAACTTTCGACTATTGCGTTTCCTTTGAACAGGCTGTTGTGCAATAAGGCGACTTGGCTCTGGTCACCGGAGTGCGAACATTCCTTCAACAAGATCAAGGAAGTCATCACGACAGCTCCAGTTTTGGCCCACTACAGCTCCTACTTACCGCTGCAACTGGCCGGCGATGCGTCTCCGTATGGGGTAGGTGCTGTGCTTAGTCATAAGTTTCCTGATGGTACTACCCGGCCCATCGCATACGCGTCCCGAACATTAACCAAGGCTGAGCAGGGTTACTCGCAGCTGGAGCGCGAAGCACTTGCTCTCGTGTTTGGAGTTGGTAAATTCCATTACTACCTCTATAGAAGGTCATTTACATTGATAACTGATCACAAACCTCTGCAAACAATATTCGGGCCTAAGACGGGGATTCCTACGGTTGCCGCTGCCCGTCTGCAACGTTGGGCGGTCACTTTAGCCGCTTATAGATACACTCTGCTCTACAAAGAAGCCAGTAAAAATGTAGAAGCAGACTGTCTCTCTAGGATGCCCTTGACGTATGAATGCAACGAGACTGCAGATGTTGAGATGTTTTACACGTTACGGCTTGATACAATGCCGTTGAGAAGCTCAGATATTGCAAGAGAGACTGGACTTGATCCTACATTGTGTCGTGTGCGAGAGATGGTCATGAGAGGTTGGCCTTCATCACTGAAGGACCCTGAACTGAAGCCATACTTTGACAGAAAGTTGGAATTCACAGTCCACCAAGGTTGCTTATTGTACGGAATGCGCGTCGTTGTACCAGGAAAATTTCAAAAAACGGTGCTGTCTGAGTTGCACGATGGACACCCTGGCATAGTCCGCACCAAAGTGTTTGCTAGAAGTTACGTGTGGTGGCCGTCACTCGAAAGGGACATTGAAGAATGTGTAAAAACATGCTTGGATTGTCAACAGGTACAGCCTGCGCCGCCGAAGTCGCCCTTGCACCCGTGGTCGTGGCCTACAGCTCCATGGCATAGACTACATGCGGATTTTGCGGGCCCCTTCAAGGGTCACATGTTTTTAATAGTCATGGACGCCCATTCAAAATGGCCGGAGGTCTTCATCATGGGAAAAACGACGACAAAACACACCATAGAAAAGTTACACGAACTTTTCTCCAGGTTTGGAATTCCAGAAAGTTTTGTGACAGACAACGGACCATAATTTGTGTCTCAAGAATTCTGTGTCTCAAAGACTTCTTGAAATAGATGGGCATCCGTCATGTCACAACTACACCTTACCATCCGAGCAGCAACGGACTAGCGGAAAGGTTCGTGCTGTCACTCAAGACTGCACTGCGAAAAGGTAACCCTTCTACACCATTAAATCTGCTGCTAGACCGCTTCTTGTTTCCCTACCGAACAACTATTCACGCTACAACGCATGAAACGCCAGCTATGCTACTTTTCAAACGTCAGTTGAGAACTCGGCTCGATCTTCTGAAGCCATCAATTGAATGTCGGGTGAGACATTCGCAGTTTGTACAGAGTGCACGCAAAACATCTATTCCACGACTTTTGAAACAAGGGGATCGCGTAATGGTGCGAAATTTCAGAAGAGGGAAGAAGTGGTTGCCAGGAATAATTTTATGTAACACCGGCCCAGTGTCTTACAGGGTACGAGTTTCACCAGTCCAGGACACCTCAATTGTGTGGCGTCGTCATCAAGATCAACTCAGGCTATACGCAAGCAGAACCACTACCCAAGAGGCAAAGTGCGACAACGATTCAGGTCCCTGGCTTGCAGCACCTACGGACTTCGAACAGTCGGATATTCCCAGCTCCTCTGAGGTACTCCCAACAAGTGACCGGGCCCGCGGAGCCGTGCAGCGACCCGGCACTCCGGAACCCATTCAGGACAGCATTGGAGTTCCACAGCCGACTGCTCAAGAAAGAAGATACCCTGTCCGAGACAGACGTCCTCCCGAGCGTTATCAAGCTCATTAGTTTTGTATTAGGAGGGAGGGAAGTGTCATGTATGTTCCCGCGCACGCATGCCGGTATCTTATCGATGTTACGTCGCGCGCTATCTGCTTTCCTCCTCCTCCTCCTCCTCCTCCTCCTCCTCGCCTGGTTCTGTTAAAAGGCGCGCACAGTTCGGTGCGCCAGACTGTCATTTGTGTGGCACCCCACGCCGGGGGCACTGTTCATTGTGCCAGCAATAAAGCGTTTGCTGCAAGTACGGCCTGGTCTTTTACCCTGCGACATGACATGGGGTACTATAGGAACTTTATTCCCTGGTTTTCCGATATAGCAAAGCCCCTTACTGGGCTACTAAAGAAAGGAGCACGCTGGGTTTGGGGTGCCGAACAGCAGGCGTCATTTGCAGCTTTGAAGGCTACGTTGGCAGGAGATGTAGTGCTCGCATTGCCGGACCTAAACAGGCCATTTGTAATCGAAACCGATGCCAGTGGCACAGGTATTGCTGGTGTCTTGCTGCAAAGTGTGGAAGGCCAACTTCGACCAGTCTCTTTTATAAGCAGAACCCTTAGTGAGGCGGAAAAGAACTATACAACACAAGAATTGGAGTGTTTGGCAGTGGTGTGGGCTGTGGACAAATTTCGACCTTACATAGAGTTCACGTCTTTTGAAATTCATTGCGACCACGCATCGTTAACTTGGATGTTTAAAACGGATCAAGCGTCAGGACGTGTGCGAAGGTGGGTGCTGAGGTTACAAGGGTTTAATTGCACAATTAAGCACCGCCGAGGACGCTGCAATATCCCAGCTGATGCTCTCAGCAGGTTCCCAGTAATGACTCCCGCTGGAGCTACCACCCCACTGAGTCTAGCAGAGGACCTGTTCCCCATGTAAATGGAAGAGCCAGAGCAAACCATCTGCTTCGATGCTGCAGCACACGTCGACTTCATAGATACCACCGCATTGACTGACAGGTCCAAGCTGGCGGCAGAGCAGCGTAAAGACCCATGGCTCAACCTGTTGTTCCAGTGCCTAGAAACAGGAGCACTACCACACGACGACAAAACGCAGAAGAAAGTGCGGGACTTGGCCAAGCACAGTGAAATCTCACCCGAAGGCACCCTGCTATACACAGTCGGCGAGCAAAGAGTTGCCTGGCTTCCGCAACACCTAAGAGACATTGTACTAAAGGCAGAACATGATCATCCCCTCAGTGGCCATGTGGGTTTCTTCAAGACATTGAGACGCATTCAGAGCAGATTTACTTGGTTGGGCCTTTGGTCAGACACGTCGCGATATGTACGTGGTTGCCGGCAGTGCCAAGCATTCAAGCCGCATCGTCAGAAACCAAGAGGGTTGATGGACAGCTCCTGGCCTACCTGTCCAATGCAGGAGCTGAGTGTTGATCTGGTGGGCCCACTGCCCTCGACCCCTAAGCAGAACAAATACATACTGGTTGTACTGGACAAGTTTACAAAGTTTATTGAACTGTTTCCCATCCGTTCGCCAACTTCCAGGGCAATCATTGACAGAATGGTCGATGTCTTCTGTCGACATGGTGTTCCTTCCTCGATCTCGAGCGACAATGGGAAGCCATTCGTCAGTAAGTTATGGAAAGGTGTCCTGCAACACTGGGGAATAAAAGAGCGTCACACGGTCCCTTACCGTCCAGCAGGCCAAACCGTAGAACGTCACAACGCGACAGTTAAACAGTGCATCACTAACTACTGTTTGTCGCACAGAGACTGGGACAAGCGATTGCCGGAAGTCGCATTTGCAATGCGCACGTCAGAGAGCGTCGTCACGGGGTACACCCCTGCATTCTTGTGCTACGGCCGGGAGCTCCGCACACCCTGGGATCACAGACAGAGTACCGCCAATGCAGAGGAACCTTCTGCTCCCCACTCCCTGGCAGCAGAGCTCAACCTGTACTTGCGTGATGCCTTGGAATTTGCAAGAGAACACCTGGCCCTAGCAAGATCCACCCAGGAGGCAAACTACAACAGGAGACGCCGACCTGACTCTTTCCAGGTTGGAGACCTAGTCCTGAGAGATACACACCCCCTAAGCAAGGCAAGCATAGGGTTCACAGCCAAGCTGGCTCCTCGACGCCAAGGACCATTTTGTATCAGTGGCAGTTTGGGCAGAAATACCTACACCTTGAAGGACCCTCTCACAGGAAAAAAGATAGGCCTGGCTAATGCTGACCAACTCAGTCCGTACCATGCACCTTGGACCCCCTGCTGTGCCACTTTTAAGGGGGGGGGGAACTGTGAGGAGGGGCATGAGAGAGAGACGACGACATAAGCAGAGAGGAGGAGGTGCGGGACTTGAGGAGGGAAAGGGAGAGGGCACGTGTGGAGCGGTGTTTTTTTTTTTCGTGTTAGCGCCGCGAAGCAACTGTGGCTATGAGCGGCGTATAGACGTGGACAGATGAAGAGAGGGCAGCAGGAACGAGTGGGGGACAGGGGGATTAGTATGCGTCCTGGGCCGACTTCAAGGGGAACTGTGCCGACATTCGTCTGGAAAGTCTTCAGAAAACCCAGGGAAAACCTCAGACAGCACAGCCGGTGACAGGATTCGAACCCGTGTCACCTCCCAGTCCCGGCGTGGAAAGCGATCACTCTAACCACTATGCCACGGGAGCTGGTGTGGAGCGGTGTGTGTGTGAGGAGAGACGGCGGTGGTTGGACGCGTTGGACGCACGTGGGCACGTGGGGACGGTGGATTGAATGTAAACCGGGATGTGCGCGGCTGCGGTGTTGTTGTTAATTACGCGTGACTTCGAGAGGACATTGTAAATAAAGAGTGCGTTGTGACACTGGAATCGTTGGTGTAAGAGCTTGACGACTACAATAAACTGCAAATTCTGATACTGATATGTTCATTATGTCTCAATTGAGAGTACAAAAAATACAAGATCACGATGCCACGCCTGTTCCCAAGATAAGAGTAAAAAAGACTAGGTTTTTTACTTTTACTAAACCCAAGCAGCACAATGTACTGAAAGTCGAGTGCAATAGGGGTGGACGGGTAGGTGGAAGGCCTTGAACAGACATGTGAAACTCAAGAACATTGATAGGACACATACCGTCCACCCCTATTGCACTCGACTTTCAGTACATTGTGCTGCTTGGGAACGCAGTAAGCGAGAGTTCATGACGCATAGATAGGGAGTGACTTTTTCGGGTTAAATGCCTTTCTCAGATTCGGGGGGAAAAATCGGGCGCTATTTTTAAATCTGCAGTTCGGGGAGAAATCGGGCGATAATTGTGCCTTCGGGTGTTATCGGGTGTTTTTGTTTCTCCTCTTGTCTATTAAGTCCTTTCCTAATCTCATTTTTTTTTTTTTTTTTGCGGGATCGTGACCTTCCAGCGGTAATCCCCGAAGGCATAAACAGTGTTGAAACACAGGGGTGTATTGCTGGGAACGTAAGTGACCCATTCTTACATGTGTTACACGTGGCGACCTTTGTTCGTCTTCAGTGGAAACGTCACTTGAGGATCTCATAGTGACTGGGATTCGGGGAGAAATCGGATTTAACCCGAATCGGTCGGGGGTCAGTTAGGCGGGGGGGAATAACCGGGTGGAATCGAGTTTAACCCGAAAAAGTCATTCCCTACGCATAGAGCAAGAGTAAAAGACAACGCATCGTTTTTAGCGCTTTCTATCCGTTTTCTTCACGAGAGTGTAGGAAACTCTGCTATATTAGTTGTGAAGGGCACATGCTAAGGCAAGAATAAATCCTTGCTACACTGTGCATGAGACACGGCTCTGATGCATATGACATGTCATATCGCAACAGAGCAGAATTCTATTGGGCAGTTTAGAATGAAGATCAGACGCAGTAGATGACATTCTTACTGGGACAGGAAATGCCAACACTGAGCAGTGGAAATTACTGCTGTACATTTGGGTGTGGAGTGTGGCTCGAGGCAGGAAAGGCTACTGTTACACTTCGGTAACATATGCATACTTGTGCCCGTTACTCGAAAAAAGTAATTGATTACCGTTACCGTTACTTCTGTGGAAAAAGTAATTGATTACCATTACCAATTACTCGGCTTCAAATGTATTTGAGTAACGAGTAGAAAAGTAACGCGTTACTTCGTCCGTTACTCTGCATTCACGCAAATTATAACCGTCTTTGTGTGCCTCAGAAAAAAAAAAAGGTCCAACAGCGGAACAGCTGAAATAGCAAGACAAACAAAAACACGTAGGACAAGGAGATCTGTACGCCCGGGAAGACGTTAACCCGATTGTGGAAGAGCATTGCTTGGAACTTCACCATGACTCACTAAACCTCCAAAGCTTCAGGTACCATCACACTGGTGTAGGAAGAGATTAGGGAGAGAGACTCTGAAATTCCAGAGCGTTATTACAATGACCTCCGCTTGCTATAGTAGAACAGCCCAACAAAGGCTGATGGCACCAGGGGCTTGACTTGGGGCAGAACATCTGAAAGATAAGCTAATCTCTGCCCAAAAGTAATCAGTTACTGAGTAATCGATTACTCAGAAAAGTAATTGATTACTCGAAAAATTACTTTGACAGTAAAGTAATTGATTACTCGAAAAATTACTTTGACAGTAAAGTAATTGATTACTCGAAAAATTACTCAAAAAGGTAATTGATTACAAGTAACGCAATTAGTAGTAGAGAGACGTACAGAAACTACGGGGGGGGGGACGAAACTACAACCTGGACCCCTGACCCCTACCCTGAGCCCTGCGCGTATTTTTCCCTGCGCGGCGCGTGTGGGGATGGTTGTCCGCGCGCTTATCGGCGGGGGAGGGCTGCGCGTGCGCTCATCGTTGCGTATTTTTCAGCCTGGGCAGACTTCTTTGGCCGACTTCACATATTTTTCCGATACAGCAGGTGAGCGGTTTACATGCAGAGACATGCAAAGAAGGGTCATACACAAGAAGTACAAGTGAAAATATATTTATTAATGCCATTCAAGTTGTCATTTGTAAAGTCAATAGTCGGGGGTCACTATCTTTTCGCATCCTTTCACTGAAACGGAAATCTTTCGTCAAAGTGGTTGTCAAGTCAGCTAAGTTTGTAGAGATGCGATATTGTTACATGCAGAGACACGCAAAGAAGGGTCATACACAAAAAGTACAAGTCAAAATATATTTATTAATTCCAATCAAGTTGAGATATATTTATTAAAGCCAATAGTGGTGGGAATTGTGATGCCAACCAGGTGAAGGAAAAAAAACCCAGCCGAAAAACCTCCACCACCTGTAACAGGGCGGTGCTCGGGTGGAGGGCTGCTGTGGTGGGCGGAGCGTGACCGGAGGGCTGCGCGCTTACCCTTCACCCTGGGCTGACTTCTTTCACCATTTTCATACTTGGGCCGACTTCATTCTCGCGACAGGTGGGCGGAGCGTGACCGGAGGGCTGCTATGGTGGGCGGAGTGTGACCGAAGGGCTGCGCGCTTACCATTCACCCTGGGCTGACTTCTTTCACAATTTTCCTACTTGGGCGTCGCGTGGCCGGAGGGCTGCGTGTGCGTTTACCATTCAGCCTGGGCCGCCGACTTTCGTCATTTTTCAGCCTGGGCCGCCGACTTCACATATTTTTCCAGCTACAACAGGTGTGCAGTTTACATGCAAAGGACAGCCAAACACAAAAGTACAAGTGAAAATATATTTATTAAAGTCATTAGGAATTATGTTATGACTCCGCGTTAATGGGAAAAACTTAGCCAAAAAATCTGAAATAGAAGGGACACAATACACGTAACAATACTTATTACAGGTACGATACATTAGCATTGAATAGGTATCACAAATCAAACACAATATTTTTTATTAGTGGAAGTTTTCAATGAATCAGAAGTGATAGCGCATTTAAGATATTCTCAATCAATACGATTACAATGAAAATTACAAATTGTATTATAAAACGTCTAATATTCCTATACGTGAGAACCATCAGTGCAATAGCGGGAAGTTCTGATAGTTGTATGCAGTTAAATGTGAACAGCACAGACTAAATGATTTTCTAGTTTCTATACAAGACCTATAGATAATCTATCTATCATGTCTCGTGTGAATCTTGTGCATAGGAAATAGATAGAAGCTGTATAGGGTTTTTAACTGGTAAACTCTATACAGTTTCTATACAGGATTCAGACTCTACAATGTATACATTTTCTATACAATCTCTATAGAGCTAATACTATAGCTGCCCCGAAAGATCTTATTTACGAACATGTGCTACTTGTTTTTTGCTGTACATTTGAAGAACAACTAATACATGTGATGTGTGCATGTATGAACACTGATACAAATGCTAATAGCAAAATTGTGACTTATCACTTCAGACAACGTGAACATTTGCCGTTTAGTATTTTTTAATGTTGCACTTGAAGAACTGCTGCTTCTACACTGTCAGGGGAAAAGGTATGAAAAGCGTATGTATAAAAAGGTAAACGAGGGCGGAAGTAATATTTTTGCACATATTTCAACTGTCTATACCATCGTTTAAACCAAGTGTAACACACTGATCGCAGTAGCTAATCGTATAGTACGGGGCTGGCTCATTAATTTGGTGTGGAGATTGTGCCGGTCTAGTTCGAGTAATTTGAATAATAAACACAGTCCTTAATGCAGTAATATATTAACAGTTGGAGGAAATGCTTTCAGTGACTGTTATTCGCTACTGAAATAACAATCTATGCGTGCTCCCCTCGGGTGGTGACCGAAACAAACCGTCCAAAATAAATCGTTCCGAAATAAATCGTGCTGAAATAAACCGTGTCAATATAAATCCTAGTAATACTCCCACGGTGTTCAAAATCCCGCTACCGGCGAGAAAACCACCGCCAGCTATCCCGACACCGAGTGCCGGTCGCCAATAGCCACAGGAGCGGTGATGGCCCGCACCCTGTGCCGACGGGAAAAGCAGCCGGCACGCAGGCAATAAGAATGATTTTCTAGTTTCTATACAGGACCTATACATAATCTATTTATCGTATCTGGTGTCAATTTTCTGCATAGGAAATAGATAAAAGCTGTATAGGGTTTTTAACTGCTAAACTCTATACACATTCTATACAGGATTCAGGAACTAGAATGTATACATTTTCTATACAGTCTCTATAGAGCTAATACTAGGCGCCGAAAAGGTCTTTTTTAGGGACATGTGTTACTTGTTTTTGCTGTACATTTGAAGAACAACTAATACACGTGATTTGTGCATGTATGGGCATAGATACAAATGCTAATACCAATATTGTGACTTATCACTTCAGGCAACATTTACCGTTTATTACTTTTTAATGTTGCACTTGACGAACTGCTGCTTCTACACTGTCAGAAGAAAAGGTATAAAAAGTGTATGTGTAAACCAGGGCGGAAGTGCCATTTTTGTACCTATTTCAACTGTCTATACCATCGTTTAAACCAAGTGTAACTCACTGATAGCATGTAGCTAATCGTTTAGTACGGGGCTGGCTCCATGCATGCGCAACGTGCAGCACCACATTATTTTGGTGTGGAGATTGTGCTGGGTTAGTTGGAGTAATTTGAGTAATAAACACAGTCCTTAATGCAGTAATATACTAACCAGTTGGAGGAAATATTCTTTGTGGTTGTTATTCGCTACCGAAATAACAATCTATGCGTGCGCTCCTCACCCGTGTGGTTGCATCTCTAGCTAAGACGGCTCCACATGTGGCCTAGCCATGTCGTTGCGTGTTCTATTAGTATCTGTTCCTCTGCAAACACGTCACAGGCGTGAGCGTGTGCAAGCGTATTTCTTCGGTTTCTTCTTCGTTCCTTTTTTTCTTTCTTTTTTTTTTTGCGGTTTGGTGTTTTGCGCAGTGGGTGGGATGTGGCGGTGAAATAAATGGAAAGTTCCTGGTTTTTGAAATACGGAAGAAGATTATCGAGCTACTGCCATCGGCTCCCTCTTCAAAATTCTTTCGTAACCCGTTTTGTGACGCACCATCTATTGACAGTAAAGTCCACTTCATGTAGTACATAAATACAGTCAGTATAGAAAAATGAGGCAACTTTGTGTCCTACATAAACACAATCTGTGTAGAAAAATGGGGCAACTTTCTATCCTATGTCTAACTACTTTGTTTTCAATGTATATATAAATGCTTTATCTATTTTCTATCCGATAGTATTCCCATTTATTCGTAGAAACTCCTTTCGGAGTAGATACAAGTTTTAATCTAATTCTTATGCGCTCTATCTAGGGTTTCCTATAGAAATCCTGTAGAAAATATAAATTTTTTTTCATAAGGGGACACGAACACAAGAGGAAATAAAATCTATACCACTACATTGGTTAATCAAAACAACATAGTAATCTATCATTCAGAAAATGAAAAAATCAAACTCATCAGGAAATAGACATGTTAAAAATGAACTTCACCACATATCACGCTCCAAGCCAACAAACAGAACAAAGAACGACACGAACACAAGAGGAAATAAAATCTACACCAATACAAAGAAGATATTCCACTCCACCACATAGCACACTCCTAGCCAACAAACAGAACAAAGAACGACACGAACACAAGAGGAAATAAAATCTATACCAATACATTTGTCAAACTCATCAGAAAATAGACATGTTAAAAATGAACTTCACCACATAGCACACTCCCAGCCAACAAGCAGAACACGAACGACAAGAACACAAGAGGAAATAAAATCTATACCAATACATTTGTCAAACTCATCAGAAAATATACATGCTAAAAATGAACTTCACCACATAGCACGCTTCTAGCCAACAACCAGATCTAATGATATCTACCCTGATTTGTTGAAGACGGGTGCCGATAGATGTATGGAAGACCATGGAATACGAACGACACGAGGAAATAAAATCTACACCACTACAAAGAAGTTATTCTTAATCAAAACAACACAGTAATCTATCATTCAGAAAATCAAACTCATCAGAAAATTAATATTCCTATACGTGAAGAGGAAATAAAATCTATACCAATACAAAGAAGATATTCTTAATCAATACGATTACAATCAAATTACAAATTGTATTATAAAAGTCTGAGACGTCAGAACCATCTTTGCAATAGCGTGAATATTTGTCATAACATTTCGAGCTCAATAGGGAATCTCAGTTTCATATTCCAACATTACTCAACTTTTAATTTCTTATTAAGTGAACAGCATAGACGTAAGGAAATAACGAGAAAGAACACAATCAACAGCTACAATTAATAGAGAGCCAAACCTGCGCACCATCCAACACATAGAGAAATAATAGCTAATCAATCTATCAATGGCGAAATAGCACAGACTTAACGCTGAAGAACAGAGGAACACGCGGCGACACGTAAACATCAACAGAGGAAAATAATCTATCATTGAACCATCATAAAATCGACCAATATACAATTTTCATTCTAACAAACACTACGAACCTTGATGGAGGTATCCAAGACATAGGAAATATGCACGGTTTTCACTCGTTTCGTCAAAGCCGGGAGACTTTATGTCTATATCTATGTGACCATAGCACAGCGCATGCTTTATCACTCAAAGGGTTGGGGGCTATATTCCTTCGTCCAGCAAACAGAACGCTCTAGAGGTCAGATAAGAGAGAATTCAAAGACGATATAGTTTATTGTGCAGCGCAAATAGATGTCGATATCACTCGCTGGGGTCACTATCTTTCCGCATCCTTTCCCTGAAACGGAAATCTTTCGTCAAAGTGGTTGACAAGTCGGCTAAGTTTGTAGAGATGCGATATTGTTATTGAAGATGTAGAGAAAGTCCAAATTATTAATTGGTAGCAACGATACTCAATCAAAAACGAGAAACAAATTTAATATCTTGCAACTGAAATTTCTAATGAACCACACAGAAATATCAAATGTGAAATGCAACTCAGAGTTATGAGGCATTCCCATCTTAGAGGTACTTACTTATGTCATGCGAGTGAACAATTGAAGCAAATGCAAGACAATAATTATTTCAGGCAGTAAGTTCACAACTCATAGAGTATCAGACGAGTGAATACTTGAAACAAAATCAAAACAATAATTCTCACGACAGGTGGAGATTATAGCATTCGAAACCAGATAATAAAATTTTAATCAATAAAATAAACATAGATATGCTTTTAATTAAGTGTAGATGTGCACTTGAAAACAGAAGAGACAATTGGCTCTACATTGGAAAGATGGACAGATTTTGTACTCGATACCATAAGTCATGGGAAGATGTGATAAAAAACTGCTTCGAAAAGGGGGAGCCGCGAAACGATTTCATTATCGCTGCATTTCAATACGTCCTAGACATGGTCGTATTCGGAGATATGGTACAAACTACAGAACTGAAGGTGCAAGAATTTATATGCCGAATCTACAATACTTACAAAAATATCTGCACATCAACGTCGGAAGGGCCATTGGGATTGATGGCGGAGTTTTTGAGGTTTGCCAACGAAAAATTGAAATACACTAGACCAGATGTAATTGTAATCATTGCACTGGGCATTGCATACATCAAGAAAGCAGTCGGATCAAATTATCATATACAAGCGCTCTATATCGCACGATTCATTACGGATTTGTTGAAATTACACATATCTGAGATGGAAAGTACATAAAATCTTATCACGTGATATATTCCACTACCACGGCAACGCAATTATTTTCTTCTACCAGTCTCTGCAACGATGTCGAATCAACAGAAGTTCAATATTGTCGTGCAAGGTCTGATGTATTATCACCTGTTGAAACTCAACAAACATATCAATTGCGGTGGACCACCGGACGATTTTCATCTAATACTCTCTTGTACGCCATTCAAGAACCTTCATACAAAGAAAGGAAGCGTCAATAAGAGACTGTGCAAGTTCATCGCGACGTTGTTGAAGCAATACAAACACGGCGACAACATAGCGCCTACGTACGTTAATTAACGCTGGATTCAAGCGCCCAATAATCAGAATAAAGTATTTAATGTCTTCGGAATTCATCAATGAAGACAACAAACGAAAACTTCAGAGTTTGAAATAGAATTGTAATTTATCAAAATAAACAAGTGTATAAATGAAACAATAATTGTAATCTTTGTCATCATTATAATGAATTCTTCGCATCACAATGAAAAACACTTTACATTTAGCATGGCTAGACTGAGAACAATGATCGCTAAGGAAACGAATATTCCACAATTTGTGTAAGAATTCTCATATGGAATGAGACCTGACCACCAAATAGGTTTTACTCGACTACACTCTGTACAAAATTCAACACCCGATGGATAGAATTGCCGGAGAAGAATCGGTCATTGAAATTTAGAGACATGATACATCGGTCTATGATTACAAAAAGGATCACTAATCTCGTGTGAAAACTTATCATATTTCATGAATTAAATTCCACAGTGCATGTATATTTCTCAATCAGTTGCACTATCCCAGACTTAGTAAAAGAAGAAAAGATGACTTTGACAAGCAACCCGATTGGAGTGTGGAACAAATAAATAAATATTTTTGTCAACACTGAAGTTTTCGTTTGTTGTCTTCATTGATGAATTCCGAAGACATTAAATAGTTTATTCTGATTATTGGGCGCTTGAATCCAGCGTTGATTAACGCAAGCGCTATGTTGTCGCCGTGTTTGTATTGCTTCAACAACTTGCACTTTGTCGCGATGAACTTGCACAGTCTCTTATTGATGCTTCCTTCCTTTGTATGAAGGTTCTTGAATGGCGTACAAGACAGTATTAGATGAAAATCGTCGGGTGGTCCACCGCAATTGATATGTTTGTTGAGTTTTAACAGGTGATAATACATCAGACCTTGCACGACAATATTGAACTTCTGTTGATTCGACATCGTTGCAGAGACTGGTAGAAGAAAATAATTGCGTTGCCGTGGTAGTGGAATATATCACGTGATAAGATTTTATGTACTTTCCATCTCAGATATGTGTAATTTCAACAACTCCGTAATGAATCGTGCGATATAGACCGCTTGTATATGATAATTTGATCCGACTGCTTTCTTGATGTATGCAATGCCCATTGCAATGATTACAATTACATCTGGTCTAGTGTATTTCAATTCTTCGTTGGCAAACCTCAAAAACTCCGCCATCAATCCCAATGGCCCTTCCGACGTTGATGTGCAGATATTTTTATAAGTATTGTAGATTCGGCATATAAATTCTTGCACCTTCAGTTCTGTAGTTTGTACCATATCTCCGAATACGACCATGTCTAGGACGTATTGAAATGCAGCGATAATGAAATCGTTTCGCGGCTCCTCCTTTTCGAAGCAGTTTTTTATCACATCTTCCCATGACTTATGGTATCGAGTACAAAATCTGTCCATCTTTTCAATGTAGAGCAATTGTCTCTTCTGTTTTCAAGTGCACATCTACACTTAATTAAAAGCATATCTATGTTTATTTTATTGATTAAAATTTTATTATCTGGTTTCGAATGCTATAATCTCCACCTGTCGTGAGAATTATTGTTTTGATTTTGTTTCAAGTATTCACTCGTCTGATACTCTATGAGTTGTGAACTTACTGCCTGAAATAATTATTGTCTTGCATTTGCTTCAATTGTTCACACGCATGACATAAGTAAGTACCTCTAAGATTGGAATGCCTCATAACTCTGAGTTGCATTTCACATTTGATATTTCTGTGTGGTTCATTAGAAATTTCAGTTGCAAGATATTAAATTTGTTTCTCGTTTTTGATTGAGTATCGTTGCTACCAATTAATAATTTGGACTTTCTCTACATCTTCAATAACAATATCGCATCTCTACAAACTTAGCCGACTTGTCAACCACTTTGACGAAAGATTTCCGTTTCAGGGAAAGGATGCGAAAAGATAGTGACCCCAGCGAGTGATATCGACATCTATTTGCGCTGCACAATAAACTATATCGTCTTTGAATTCTCTCTTATCTGACCTCTAGAGCGTTCTGTTTGCTGGACGAAGGAATATAGCCCCCAACCCTTTGAGTGATAAAGCATGCGCTGTGCTATGGTCACATAGATATAGACATAAAGTCTCCCGGCTTTGAGGGAAAGAGTGAAAACCGTGCATATTTCCTATGTCTTGGATACCTCCATCAAGGTTCGTAGTGTTTGTTAGAATGAAAATTGTATATTGATCGATTTTATGATGGTTCAATGATAGATTATTTTCCTCTGTTGATGTTTACGTGTCGCCGCGTGTTCCTCTGTTCTTCAGCGTTAAGTCTGTGCTATTTCGCCATTGATAGATTGATTAGCTATTATTTCTTTGTGTTGGATGGTGCGCAGGTTTGGCTCTCTATTAATTGTAGCTGATGATTGTGTTCTTTCTCGTTATTTCCTTACGTCTATGCTGTTCACTTAATAAGAAATTAAAAGTTGAGTAATGTTGGAATATGAAACTGAGATTCCCTATTGAGCTCGAAATGTTATGACAAATATTCACGCTATTGCAAAGATGGTTCTGACGTCTCAGACTTTTATAATACAATTTGTAATTTGATTGTAATCGTATTGATTAAGAATATCTTGTTTGTATTGGTATAGATTTTATTTCCTCTTCACGTATAGGAATATTAATTTTCTGATGAGTTTGATTTTCTGAATGATAGATTACTGTGTTGTTTTGATTAAGAATAACTTCTTTGTAGTGGTGTAGATTTTATTTCCTCGTGTCGTTCGTATTCCATGGTCTTCCATACATCTATCGGCACCCGTCTTCAACAAATCAGGGGGCTTAATCGCTTCATCGTCGTTACGGTCGTTATGAGCTAACGAGCAGCGGAAAATTCAAAAAGATGCGCACGTGACACATTGCACGTGACGTATCCCACGCCCTTCACGTATCGCGCGAAGAGCGCCGTGCACGTGTTTTATCACGTGCCCTTCTCGACGAGTGCCCCGCCTTTCGTTAGCTCCTAACGTGTGGAAGTGATTAAGCCCCCAGGGTAGATATCATTAGATCTGGTTGTTGGCTAGAAGCGTGCTATGTGGTGAAGTTCATTTTTAGCATGTATATTTTCTGATGAGTTTGACAAATGTATTGGTATAGATTTTATTTCCTCTTGTGTTCTTGTCGTTCGTGTTCTGCTTGTTGGCTGGGAGTGTGCTATGTGGTGAAGTTCATTTTTAACATGTCTATTTTCTGATGAGTTTGACAAATGTATTGGTATAGATTTTATTTCCTCTTGTGTTCGTGTCGTTCTTTGTTCTGTTTGTTGGCTAGGAGCGTGCTATGTGGTGAAGTGGAATATCTTCTTTGTATTGGTATAGATTTTATTTCCTCTTGTGTTCGTGTCGTTCTTTGTTCTGTTTGTTGGCTTGGAGCGTGATATGTGGTGAAGTTCATTTTTAACATGTCTATTTCGTGATGAGTTTGATTTTTTCATTTTCTGAATGATAGATTACTATGTTGTTTTGATTAACCAATGTAGTTATAGATTTTATTTCCTCTTGTGTTCGTGTCCCATAGTCCTCCAGAGTCTGTGCTGTTCACATTTAACTGCATACAACTATCAGAACTTCCTGCTATTGCACTGATGGTTCTCACGTATAGGAATATTAGACGTTTTATAATACAATTTGTAATTTTGATTGTAATCGTATTGATTAAGAATATCTTAAATGCGCTATCACTTCTGATTCATTGAAAACTTCCACTAATAAAAAATATTGTGTTTGATTTGTGATACCTATTCAATGCTAATGTATCGTACCTGTAATAAGTATTGTTACGTGTATTGTGTTCCTTCTATTTCAGATTTTTTGGCTAAGTTTTTCCCATTCACGCGGAGTCATAACATAATTCCTAATGACTTTAATAAATATATTTTCACTTGTACTTTTGTGTTTGGCTGTCCTTTGCATGTAAACTGCACACCTGTTGTAGCTGGAAAAATATGTGAAGTCGGCGGCCCAGGCTGAAAAATGACGAAAGTCGGCGGCCCAGACTGAAAAATGACGAAAGTCGGCGGCCCAGGCTGAATGGTAAACGCACATGCAGCCCTCCGGCCACGCGACGCCCAAGTAGGAAAATTGTGAAAGAAGTCAGCCCAGGGTGAATGGTAAGCGCGCAGCCCTTCGGTCCCACTCCGCCCACCATAGCAGCCCTCCGGTCACGCTCCGCCCACCTGTCACGAGAATGAAGTCGGCCCAAGTAGGAAAATGGTGAAAGAAGTCACCCCAGGGTGAAGGGTAAGCGCGCAGCCCTCCGGTCACGCTCCGCCCACAGCAGTCCTCCACCCGAGCACCGCCCTGTTACAGGTGGTGAAGGTTTTTCGGCTGGGTTTTTTCTCCTTCACCTGGTTGGCATCACAATTCCCAGCACTATTGGCTTTAATAAATATATCTCAACTTGATTGGCATTAATAAATATATTTTGACTTGTACTTTTTGTGTATGACCCTTCTTTGCATGTCTCTGCATGTAACAATATCGCATCTCTACAAACTTAGCTGACTTGACAACCACTTTGACGAAAGATTTCCGTTTCAGTGAAAGGATGCGAAAAGATAGTGACCCCCGACTATTGACTTTACAAATGGCAACTTGAATGGCATTAATAAATATATTTTCACTTGTACTTTTTGTGTATGACCCTTCTTTGCATGTCTCTGCATGTAAACCGCTCACCTGCTGTATCGGAAAAATATGTGAAGTCGGCCAAAGAAGTCTGCCCAGGCTGAAAAATACGCTACGATGAGCGCACGCGCAGCCCTCCCCCGCCGATAAGCGCGCGGACAACCCTCCCCACACGCGCCGCGCAGGGAAAAATACGCGCAGGGCTCAGGGTAGGGGTCAGGGGTCCAGGTTGTAGTTTCGCCCCCCCCCCCCCCCCGTAGTTCCTATACGTCTCTCTACTACTGCAATTACCAGTAACGCGTTACGCACAAGTCTGCATATAGGGGATAATGAAAAGCAGGAACTGTGATGGACGGACATGTAGGGTGCACCTGAGGCGGTGCAAAGAGAATCAAGTAACACAATTACCAGTACCGTGACATATATGTACATCAGACATGCCCATAGTTATGGATTATGCTGTTTTTCTACCTTGGGAGGTACCTCAGGACGAGAGCCACCGATGCTTCGAAGAGGGACTGTTGGAGCCCAGAAGAAGACCAGTCACTGTTCGAAATATCGGCGGCTCTCGTCCTGAGGCAACTCCCTTCGTACTTCCCTACCTTCGGCGGATTTCTGCCTGTTCTTCTATCCTGTACTGCTGTGTACAAGTACTTCTGTCTGAAACGCAACTATGCTGAAGACTGACACAATGCACCAGACTGACATTTGTATCGTCTGTGCTAAATCACAGGCACAATCATGATGTGGCTGCAGATGTATGACAGACGACGTGATCTGACTACACAAGCATGCTAATTTTTTTTGCAAGATTTCCTGGCCAATCTTACATGCTATACATTGTTGATAGCTGCCATGACACTGAATATCACTGATGTTACGACCTGATGATGACACAGATGTCAACGACACTGCAGCATTACACTGGTGTCATCTGTGCACCCTTGTTGTGTAGCCTCATGTCCTGTACAGGTAAGTCTTAAGAATAGAAAAACACATCCCTGTGTAATCAGGTCATTTATCATATACACCTGCATTTCCTTTGCAATCACGTCAATCGTTCTTAATAGCTGAGTTGGAGCAATAAGTACAGAATCGTAGAAATGGTAGTAACGCAGCCTGAACCAACCCAACTGCCACTTCTAATATACCTATAGTCTTTCACTGTAATTACGATTTGTTACAACTTTGTTCTCCTTACACCTAGAGTCACTGAGCTACGCTTATTTAGTGACTCTACTTACACCAGCTCAGGGGCATGCTAAGTGTCCACGGGTTTTCCTTCTTTCTTTCTTCTTCTTCCTCCAATGAAAGGATGGCCGTGAGCCACTGACACGTCATATAGAAGAAGAAGAAGAAGTGCTGTGGTCCTTTCTTTTTCTGTTAATGTTTCCTTTCTTTTGTGGCTGAAGAAGAATGTTACTAGTAGCATCGTCAGTATACGTCAGGCATCTGATTCCAAGGTTGTCTTGGCCAATCTCCCTTGCGGATGCGGTGCCATGGCATGATGGAGGCTGAGGAAGAAGAATGGCACGTCGTGTGTTGTCCCTACATGGCCTACATGGCCTAACGGCCATTGCTCTGGCCTGAGCTGGATTAGGAGGAAGAAGAAGAAGATTTGCAGTTCGTGCTTGCTGTCAATCGCTGCAGTTATGGTTATTAAAGACATGTGGATTCCATAACACGCCGGATTCTATCAACTGTATCAGCAAGGTGTGCACGAAGCGATTCATCTGCAAGGCACGGGATGAGTAGTGTAGCCGATACCGTGGCAAGCGCTCGTCGCGTATTTGTAGATTGGCCGTCTTCATGAAAGAAGGAGGCAGGTGCCGATATTATAATACACGGTCATACACCCGCATATCTGAAAAAATTCTCAACGTATGCTGTAGAGTTACATGAAGTATTTCTTGTCCGGACAGACCTCGTGGTTAGTGTAATTGAAGTGTTGAGTTGCTAACTGTGTAGTAAGCTAGAGTAGGATGGCCAGTGATCCTGTAAGTCTTCGAAATCAAACCAAAATATTGCTGCTATAAGTGAGTTCCTGGAGCGCATAGCGATGCTAAATGGCACGTAACGGTAACGTTTGACAGCAGTCCTTTGAATCTTTTCGACTTTGATGAGTAGTATATGTGCGGTTCTAGTGGGTTCCTAACGGGGCTCAGCTCACTGTTGACGGGCACACACAAGAAAAACATGCAGCACAAAAGCGGTACTGGTATATGTTCACCGATGGGCAACCTCGCGTTTTCTGGGGTATCCACAACATAAAGTGTATGGACATAAAGTGTATGGTTTAGCCTCTTCTCGCATCATCGTTTGACGTTGTGACGGTTATCTTTCTTACTGTTGTCTCTTCTCCTGTACTCTAGTGGAGTCTGTGGGTCATCCTCACATTGTACGGGCAGCTTTGAAAAATAAGAGAATTCTTAGGTTACCTAGCGAAAGGCAACCTTTGTTGTTCTTTTATTAATGATTTAGTTATCGCCAAAAGTGTTATTAGCAATAGTTACTTATTTCAATATTTCTTTCTAGCTTGCAACACTTGATCACTAGATGGGTGGGCGTGGCTATAAATGTTTGTGATGCCGGCACGTGGGCCGTTGGATTTCGTGCAGGGCGGATGGCTGTGCACCGTTCATCGCAGGTAAACACTTGTGGATATTTTTTCCAGTTTATTAGCGCCTTTATTGCATGTTTTTTGTGGGAAATGCTTGACGTGGTTCGCCTTATTCGGGTGTAGTTCCTTATCGGGACCACTCGTTTTTAAAAATTAGTGAAACGGTTAGGAAAGTAAATATTGCATAGATGTGGAAGATCATATACTGAATCTAAAAATGTAAGAATTCTAAAATTCTGTGGACTACAAGTTTTTTTATATGCATTTAAACAACCCCATCTGATTCACTTTTAGCGCAGGAGAAACACGGGAATGCTAAGCCTAACGGATTCGAAACTTGCCGTCTTGCGAAAGGTAGGGCCGTTGAAATGGGCTAAATCACCTCACTTTAATGAGGTTAGGTTAAGTTAGGTTCTACAGATTAAGGGAGGGGGTCTGAGAGGGGCGCCCCCCCCCCCCCCCAGGCAAGCACTAGGCGGCGCGGGCGTCGAGACTGTGCCTCGGGTTAGGTCAGTAAGGTCCTCAGCCAAGATGGCGGATCGCCATCAAGAAACCGGCGATAAAATTTAATTTTTATACGGTTTACGCAATATACGAGGGTCATTCCTGTTTAATTTCGTTACTAATTACTTCCTCTTTCACGTAAAATCGTTTGATTTTTGTTTGTATTCGTTTTTCTTCAAAAAAAGCCAGTGGTCCCGATACGGAACTACATCCCATTATTCTTTTAAAAGATTCCGAAACTGAATTAAAGTAAGTTTTTCGCGTTTTCTATTCCGAATGCCTTGTTGAGAGAGCATGAATTTCTGCGATGAAAGATGTGATTGTCCCTTCTATGTTGTTCCAGCGTCAGAACATCAGTTCTCTCATGAATTTCTGGTCCAGGTTTAGCAGTCATTGAGACATTCGGCGACTCTTACTTGTCTTGACCTCGCATAGGAACGTTGCGTTCCTCGCGAGCTTATGGACGGGGCTAAATGAGCTGACGATATCTGTCTGTAGGTGTCCGTTGGCACATACGGACAACACAAAAGAGAAACGGACAGCACTTATGAGAGAATGTTTCTAGTGGAGCCTCTAGTGTGTTCGTCTCTGTACTTTGTCGTCTGCGCCTACCAAGCTTCAGATTCAATATGTTCTATTATTCTGTTGCAGATTCAATATATTCAAAGCATGTCTCATGCCCGTTCTGCTTTAAAAAAAAGGAAAAAAAAGGGAAAACCTGCCTGTTTGTAAAATGTAGCTCCACTGCGGGCATTGTACATTGTGGATATGGAATTTGTTTCTTTGTTTGCGTTTGATAATTCAAAAAACATTTGTGGTCAGTTAGTGCTGCGAGCATTTCGCAGGCTTTCTCGTGACCCTTTAGATTTGGCGGTTGTCGTTTCGTTGGTCTTTTTCACTGTTCCATTGCATTGCGTTAGCGGTTCACTATAATTAGTAGCATTTTTATTTTTTATTTGATTTCCCTTCGACTACAGTTATTTTTATTTCTTCGTTAAGTTAAAGCGGATGTATATACAAGGTGATAGTGTGGTGCAGTGTTCCTGGAACATGCGCGAACATAAGAGACAAATTTCATTCAGGCTTACGAACATTGTCAGCGCCCTTTCCTGTTTACGGATGTGCGCTTTTTTGTCCGATTTTCTATCTAACTCACCTTTTACATGGAAGTCAGGTTTGTCCTGGCGTTTCGTCATAGTACATAGAGAGGTACAAGAACCAGCGAACCACTAAGGAATAGCTAAGAGAAGGGCATCAGGGCTACATATTTGTTTTCTTTATTTTAGCCTCACTTCCATGTTCATTCGGGAGCAGTGATGTTGAACGTGTTTCCTGTGTGGCTTTTTCAGACCTCTGGCAAGATACGTCTCAAGGTTACAACCCGCGGAAGACACCTTGGCTTCTATAGCGTTACATGTGGAGCTACAAGTGCACTTAAGACATGGGACGATGTCTGGTGTTGTGCTGTACTGAGTGCACCCATGACATCGAGCTATACGCATAGAAGTTCGGGTAAGTGGTCTACAAATTCTTTCTGTGGCGCTTCTTTGCGAATTCAAGAGTATCTGGTCGCTTTTCGTGGACGATACTTATTTATTATTGGTAAACCCATATGACCAGTCGTCATTACATGGATGTGTACAAATCAATACACTATAATTGACACTGAGTAAGCAGTATAACATAAGAGATAACCTCGTGTAGTAGAGAAACGTTCATACAAAATACAATACAAAGTTAAATAAGGGTTAAGGCAGTTGGCTATTGACAGAGTATGTGAATATGAAAATGCCTGCAAAAAGTGATAGGATAAGTATTACAATATTAACAAAGGACTAGGGAAGGGTGTTCCACTCAACTTCGGCTTATGGAAAGAATGCCTTTCGGTCTGAGCGACAGATACCTTGAAGGTATGCTCTATGCGCGGAGATATGGGAAGTAAAGATGTACAACTACATGCTGGGGGAAAAAGTGATAGAGGCACAATCTAAAAAAATATATATATTCTGTCACACAACTTTGAGATACCTAAGTTCTGTTTCATGAGGGTGAGAGTTGAGGGAATCGAATAATCTGACAGGATGAAACGGATACATATGTTTTGTACTGATTCGATGAGGCATGTGAAGTATGTTTGATGAGGGTCCCATATACCCATGATGGTATTTTAGTTCCGATCGAATGGGGGTAGTGTAAGCAACAAGTTTGACATAACTAGGTGCTAAACCGAGTTGCAGCGAAGAAATGCGAGTGAGCTATTAGCTTGCCTGCAAATGATAGATAAGATCCTTGCTCCTTACAAGGTAATTTGGGTGTTAGATATAGCACAGAATATTTATATCATGTAGAATGGATGGTGTTATAACCAGATGTAGAACACGTTGGTAAGACAGGAGAAAGGGATCGCGAGAAACACATTCAACCAAATACACATTCAATGAGATTGAGCTAAGTTAACCAGGTAGCGCACTATTCGCCTATACAATCAAGGTTGCACTGTAATGCGGACTGGTCGGACGAAGATATAATTGCACGATTAACAACACAGCCATCGGCGAAAAGGCGAATTTTGGAGTGAACGCATGATGAAAGATCATTAATGTAAATGGTAAAGAGTAGGGGCGCAAGCACTGGGGTATCCCAGATGTAACGGGGCAGAACGAACCGAACGTACGAACGAACTCAATATTGTGCTGTTTATTGTTGTTGCTTGTTTACGGTTAGACAAGAAATGTTCGATCCAGGTTATCAGGGACGGCGGGGGGTTAAGGCAAGATAATTTGGAGAGCATAATTTGTCATATGGCTGCGCATTGCGCTTCTTAGCAACACGGCTGTTGTTACATCTAATTGAACCGCCATGTATGCGATCCTGACGTTCTACTTTACATCCGGAATGGTTATGCAGCTTGTCGGAATGGTTGTCGAATGGTGCTGAGCTGATAAGGCGACGTAACGGATAACGTCAGTACCGCATTATGTATGCACAGAATGAAGGCTGTCGCGGGCCTAGCCTTTTCATGGATTTGAACGGAAGATAAAAACATGTTAAAAGCGCTAAAAGAATAAAAGAACAAGGACAAAGAATGAGACGAACAAGGCTCTACTTTCAACAAGGTTTATTAAAGAAAGCACAGTCTTGTATACATTTACGGGGAAGCGGCGGGAAATCTAAGAAAATCTAACGAAACCTAGTTCTATATCATACAGAGCGTCACTGATGGGGTACTGATACACAACTTGCCGAGTTTATCTATTCTTTCTGCCTCGATAATCTCACGGGTGGTGGTGTTGATAGATCTTGGTAGCCCCTTGCTTTGTCGAAGTGTTGGTTTGCAGCCGCATGACTTACAGTGAAGAGCGAGCCATCCTTCCTTCCCGTTTCTAACGTTGTTGTTATGTTCCCTGAGCCTATCGTTCAAACACCTCCCCGTCTGGCCAACGTAACTGTTGCCACGCGAAAGGGGAAACAATATACAACATTCTTAATGCACTGAACAAATGGATCCCTGTGCTTCTTTGCACACTGTTGCTGCACTTGTCTCTCCGGTGCTGTGGTCTTACACAACCTCAGCAGCTTGTATAGGGAGCCGTGAGGACCACGTGGTGTTCTACCAAGGTACCACTATGTGTCTACAGAATGAAGGCCTAGGGCATCATTAGTCTCTTCCAACTCATTGGTGACGCCTTTCTACCGTTAGTTCTAAGACGCTACTAGGCCACTTTATAGGTTACCATAGACCTACACTCTTAAAAATGAACTTCACCACATAGCACGCTCCTAGCCAACCGTCATCCCGAATGACAACGTTCTCGCAGCTGATTTGTTGAAAATGGGAGGAGGAGCCTATTTTGTTCCCATTATGCACGGCACAAAATAGGCTCCTCCTCCCGTTTTCAACAAATCTAGGGCGAGAACGTTGTCATTCGGGGTGATGGTTGGCTAGGAGCGTGCTATGTGGTGAAGTTCATTTTTAAGAGTGTAGAAGCGAGGGCTGTTGGGTTAGTTGGGAATTATTAATGAATGAGAAAAACGCACAAACACGACGAAGACAACGAGAGACACACTGTACAGGCGTTGACTTTCAACTAAAGGTTTACTGAACAGCGAACTGTCCCAGGGAGCCACCAATCCCGGCCTCCGAAAGAAACACGTCAAGGAATACTCGTGCCAGGCGGTTATCTTCTGTAGGTAAGACCGTAGTATATTGACACAGGTGTCCACTCTGGACTCATAATACAGGCAGCCTTACAAATCTCACGTACCTTCATGTCAAAGCCTCTCCCCACAACAACCGTTTTCTCTAGCATAGGGCGCCACCTGCAGTCCCTGCACTGAAGTGCCACTGTGCCCACCATGCGTAGATATCAGAAAGGCGGCTTGCTCCCTGAGCCAATCGTTAAGGAAACATCTCGTTTGGCCACTCTATACACGACCACAGCATAGCTGCGCTCGGAACACTGGCACCGTGGCAACGAGCAAACGAAGCCGGTGACGTTCTTTTACCCACATCCGCCATTCCTAGACCTGGTTTTTGCTTTACCATTTTTTTTGCCCACAGCCTAGACTGTTTTTCCGGGATTGATAATACCATGTCCACATCGAACTTCATAGGTATCTTTTTCTCCTAGGCGATTCTACGTTTCCACGCTTCGGTTTCTATCTTGGGTTGGGGATTTTACCTTCTTTGGTACTAGACTGAAGGTACACTCCCCTACCTTTACGCCTGCCAAAGCACGGGAGGGCTGCGGCACAACGTGGCACACGGCGAATTGTCCTCCACAGAAAACAGACGAGTATCCCCCAGTAACCTCCATGGGGCTCTTCTCTGTACCATTGTAAGCACCAGGATGATTGGCGAAGTTACCGTACCTATCCGTTGTTCAAGTGGACTGCAATTATGGCGCCATCCTCATTGTGCTAGTATACATTGCACTCGAGCCCTCTAAAGACACGATCAGGAGGATCCTCCTCGCCAGGCCCTTCAATTACTCTACCAGCATCATCTTCGCAGAAACCGTGAAGGAACACAACATGTCCATGATTGTCACAAGAAGACTTCACTACAGACACAAATAAGCCCAGAACAACTGGTTCGCGGGCGTAATGAAAGATGTCTACGATTAGCATCTAATCACTGACGATAAAATTCCATTAACGCGCGCGGGAAGAGTTATTCAGTGTGTCTTCGTCAGGGGAAAAGAAGAGCTAGTGGTTGCTAAGTACGTCAGATACATCGGTCTCCACTGCTCATCATCGGGGAACGCCGGCGATGAGCTCTGAAACGCTGTCACATTTCAATGACAACGTCCACAGCGATTTCTGCCGTAACTTTTATCAAGCTTCTGGTTTTCGGCATTGTAAATCCCGTCGCATGTTTACATCGTTCATTCTTCTTCATGATGTAAATCTATTTACAGAAGCTGGAACTTGTTTCGTAGTGGGAACCTGCGATCGGACTCGACGAACAGTTTTATATGTGAGATTTCTGAATGAAAGACGTCGCACACGTCCCCAACGTCGATTCTATTTAGGATATGGCACTTTCGCAACAGCCACGCGTTGCAACGAGGGCTACCGTCAGTGCAATCACGCCTGCAGCGACCTGTAAATATTCCACGGATTCTTGCGTACACTGGCTCAACATGCACAAAGCTTATTGCATTGCAAACACGCTGCGCGAAGGTTTTATGGTCCGACATGCTAGGCGCACCGTTTACAGAGATCAACCTTTTAGCGCACACCTATTGCCACCTTCATGGACGAAGAAAAGCAGGATTTCATTGCAGATGCACCCAGCCAACACGCAAAGAAATTATAGCGGAATTATACCGGAAGGAATTATAGCCCTTGTGAGCACGCTCGGTAACGTGGTCAACACGTGGCAGCCCATGGCATAAATCAGGAAATTAACACGGCCACTGTACTCCGATCGCGTACACGCTAAAAACACAACTTCACCGCATATCATGTGTCATTCAGAAGCGATAACCCTATCATTCTTGGCAATAGTTGGAGCACAGCGTGATATGCGGTGAAGTTCTGTTTTTAGAGTGTAGGTAACACAATTCGATTCGTACCGGTTATCGCAACCCCCCGAGAAATCACGCACATGCACACTCTAAAAACTGAACTTTACCGCATGGCACCCTCTGTGCCAACGATTGCAACGAATGATAGGGTTACCGCTGCTGATTCGAAGAGAGAGAGAGAGGGGGGGGGGTACGCCTTCTTGTGTCAATTATTATATGTCCAAATTGACAAAAAAGGCATACGCCCCTCTCTCTCTCCGAATTAGAAGCGATAACCCTATCATTCTTGGCAATAGTTGGAGCACAGCGTGATATGCGGTGACGTTCTGTATCTAGAGTGTAGGTAACAGAATTCGAGAATACCGACTATCGCAACCCCCCGAAAAATCACGCACATGTACACTAAAAAAACTGAACTTCTCCGCATGGCATGCTCTGTGCCAACCATTGCAACGAATGATACACTCTTAAAAATGAACTTCACCGCATAGCACGCTCCTAGCCAACCATCATCTCGAATGATATCGTTATCTGGCCTGATTTGTTGAAAACGGGAGGCGTACGCCTTTTTGTGACACTTATGCTGTTCATAATTGTCACAGAAAAGGCGTACGCCTCCCGTTTTTAACAAATCAGGCCAGATAACGATATCACTCGAGATCATGGTTGGCTAGGAGCGTGCTATGCGGTGAAGTTCATTTCTAAGAGTGTAGCGTTATCGGTTCAGATTCGAAGAGAGAGGGAGGGGCGTACGCCTTTTTGTGTCAATTATCATATATCCGAATTGACACAAAAAGGCGCACGCCCCTCTCTCTCTTCGAATCAGAAGTGATAACCCTATCATTCTTGGCAATAGTTGGAACACAGCGTGCTATGCAGTGAAGTTCTGTTTTTAGAGTGTAGGTAACACAATTCGAGAATACCGACTATCGGAACCCCCCGAAAAATCACGCACATGTACACTAAAAAAAACTGAACTTTACTGCATGGCATGCTCTGTGCCAACCATTGCGACGAACGATAGGGTTATCGCTTCTGATTCGAAGAGAGAGAGGGGAGTACGCCTTCTTGTGTCAATTATTATATGTCCAAATTGACATAAAAAAACATATGCCCCTCTCTCTTTTCGAATCAGAAGCAATAACCCTATCATTCTTGGCAATAGTTGGAGCACAGCTTGCTATGCGGTGAAGTTCTGTATCTAGAGTGTAGGTAACACAATTCGAGAATACCGACTATCGCAACCCCCCGAAAAATCACGCACTCGTACACTCTAAAACTGAACTTCACCGCATGGCACGCTCTGTGCCAACCATTGCAACGAACGATAGGGTTATCGCTTCTGATTCGAAGAGAGAGAGGGGAGTACGCCTTCTTGTGTCAATTATTATATGTCCAAATTGACATAAAAAAACATATGCCCCTCTCTCTTTTCGAATCAGAAGCAATAACCCTATCATTCTTGGCAATAGTTGGAGCACAGCGTGCTATGCGGTGAAGTTCTGTATCTAGAGTGTAGGTAACAGAATTCGAGAATACCGACTATCGCAACCCCCCGAAAAATCACGCACTCGTACACTCTAAAACTGAACTTCACCGCATGGCACGCTCTGTGCCAACCATTGCAACGAACGATAGGGTTATCGCTTCTGATTCGAAGAGAGAGAGGGGAGTACGCCTTCTTGTGTCAATTATTATATGTCCAAATTGACATAAAAAAACATATGCCCCTCTCTCTTTTCGAATCAGAAGCAATAACCCTATCATTCTTGGCAATAGTTGGAGCACAGCGTGCTATGCGGTGAAGTTCTGTATCTAGAGTGTAGGTAACAGAATTCGAGAATACCGACTATCGCAACCCCCCGAAAAATCACGCACTCGTACACTCTAAAACTGAACTTCACCGCATGGCACGCTCTGTGCCAACCATTGCAACGAACGATAGGGTTATCGCTTCTGATTCGAAGAGAGAGAGGGGAGTACGCCTTCTTGTGTCAATTATTATATGTCCAAATTGACATAAAAAAACATATGCCCCTCTCTCTTTTCGAATCAGAAGCAATAACCCTATCATTCTTGGCAATAGTTGGAGCACAGCGTGCTATGCGGTGAAGTTCTGTATCTAGAGTGTAGGTAACAGAATTCGAGAATACCGACTATCGCAACCCCCCGAAAAATCACGCACTCGTACACTCTAAAACTGAACTTCACCGCATGGCACGCTCTGTGCCAACCATTGCAACGAACGATAGGGTTATCGCTTCTGATTCGAAGAGAGAGAGGGGAGTACGCCTTCTTGTGTCAATTATTATATGTCCAAATTGACATAAAAAAACATATGCCCCTCTCTCTTTTCGAATCAGAAGCAATAACCCTATCATTCTTGGCAATAGTTGGAGCACAGCGTGCTATGCGGTGAAGTTCTGTATCTAGAGTGTAGGTAACAGAATTCGAGAATACCGATTATCGCAACCCCCCGAAAAATCACGCACTCGTACACTCTAAAACTGAACTTCACCGCATGGCACGCTCTGTGCCAACCATTGCAACGAACGATAGGGTTATCGCTTCTGATTCGAAGAGAGAGAGGGGAGTACGCCTTCTTGTGTCAGTTATTATATGTCCAAATTGACATAAAAAAACATATGCCCCTCTCTCTTTTCGAATCAGAAGCAATAACCCTATCATTCTTGGCAATAGTTGGAGCACAGCGTGCTATGCGGTGAAGTTCTGTATCTAGAGTGTAGGTAACAGAATTCGAGAATACCGACTATCGCAACCCCCCGAAAAATCACGCACATGTACACTAAAAAAAACTGAACTTTACCGCATGGCATGCTCTGTGCCAACCATTGCGACGAACGATAGGGTTATCGCTTCTGATTCGAAGAGAGAGAGGGGAGTACGCCTTCTTGTGTCAATTATTATATGTCCAAATTGACATAAAAAAACATATGCCCCTGTCTCTTTTCGGATCAGAAGCAATAACCCTATCATTCTTGGCAATAGTTGGAGCACAGCGTGCTATGCGGTGAAGTTCTGTATCTAGAGTGTAGGTAACAGAATTCGAGAATACCGACTATCGCAACCCCCCGAAAAATCACGCACATGTACACTAAAAAAAAACTGAACTTCACCGCATGGCATGCTCTGTGCCAACCATTGCAACGAACGATAGGGTTATCGCTTCTGATTCGAAGAGAGAGAGGGGGTAGTACGCCTTTTTGTGTCAATTATTATATGTCCAAATTGACATAAAAAAAACATATGCCCCTCTCTCTTTTCGAATCAGAAGCGATAACCCTATCATTCTTGGCAATAGTTGGAGCACAGCGTGCTATGCGGTGAAGTTCTGTCTTTAGAGTGTAGGTAACACAATTCGAGAATACCGGCTATCGCAACCCCCCGTGAAATCACGCACATGTACACTAAAAAAAACTGAACTTCACCGCATGGCATGCTCTGTGCCAACCAGTGCAACGAATGATAGCGTTATCGGTTCTGATTCGAAGAGAGCGAGAGGGGCGTACGCCTTTTTGTGTCAATTATGTGCTTATTATATCCAAATTGACACAAAAAGGCGTACGCTCCTTTCTCTCTTCGAATCAGAAGCGATAACCCTATGATTCTTTGCAATGGTTGGAGCACAGCGTGCTACGCGGTGAAGTTCTGTTTTGAGAGTGTAGTGGTGTCCCAAGCAGTGAGAACACATAGACGTAAACAGTAACTTCGTGTTGGAAGTGCACCCCATCGCGGACAAAAAGAAATCATATCTGCAACACGCAGGACGTTTGACTTGAATACGTCTTCAAAATCTGGAATAGGGTGCCGTCCTGGAATGTCGAACAACTGGAAAGCTGTGATATTTCTGACTCAAGCTGTCAATCAAGCCACGGGCAGGGCACTGAACCGGACCCCGCCCCTCGTAGCAATGACAATGGAGAGGAAATCCCAAAGCGGAGAAAGACGAAAACAAAGTGGCAAAGGATTGGCAACCTGAAGAGGAACTCACGAGAAAAGGGCCCCTGAGCAGTCTTGGGTCGTAACTAAGTTACTTTTAACTTGTAACTGTAACTAGTTACTTTTGGGGTTAACTAGTTACAGTAACTAGTTATATTTCCGGAAAAGTAGCTTTTAACTGTAACAAGTTACTATTTCTGTGAATGTAACTGCAAAATGTAACTAGTTACTCGAATAAATGTCGATCTTTGTTTACGTACGTACACATGTCGTATTTTTCCCTGTGGGAGAGCCATATATTGACTTATACAGCTTCTGGTTAAGTGCAATTATACTTTTATCGCACTTAAGTAAATGTAAATAAATGTATGTTTTTAACAATTGTATCACCCTCTCGTGGTCATTTTTATAAAAAGTAACTGTAATGTAACTAAGTTACTTTCTCTCAGTCACTGTAACTGTAACTAGTTACTTGACCAAGAAAGTAACTATAACTGTAACTTAGTTACTTAACCAAGAAAGTAACTATAACTGCAACTCAGTTACGTTTTAGAAGTAACTTACCCAAGACTGCCCCTGAGTTCCCCTTGACCTCTTAATCTGTAAAATCTGGAAGGTTGACAGCGATAACGAAACCTGCCTCGACCTCGAAGTTTGTGTCAAAAGGGTGATTCGCTCTGTCGTCACCCTGAGCGCAGATGCCTTGTTTGCGTTGCTATAAGTACACAACACTATTGGCTACATTTGAGGGGATCCGTGGTAAAGTGCAAGACTCATCTGCGGCAATGTCAAGGTCATCAGCTCGAAATTCCTTAGTTTGTGGTAATGAAAGGCATCGTGCCTTAGGAAATAGAATGGTTCCGGCCATATGACGAATGCGGGGCGCTCCCGTTTCTATTGAGTGACAAAGAAGAGCCGAGCCAGGAGCCCAGTAAACAACCGGACTGCAGACTGCTTCCATTTCGGAGTCAATGCGTACATAATGCAACGAACGCGTAGTTGCCATGGAACCAGAGGCTCCGCCAACGACCATCGTTGTCCGTTCCACACCTAACAACGGTTGACAAGCTGCAGGTATATACTTCGAGAGGTCTCTGTTCGACTTCGACTTAAGCCAGTGATCAGCAGCCAGTTCGAGGTGTTGAGGGCGGGTTTTCCCGCACCGGCGATGACGTGACGGATACTTCAGAGCATGTGCAACTTGTAAGACGTTACTGGAAGCTGGCAAGATACCGGCTATGTCGGCGGCAAAATCGTTCAAGTACCCACCAAAGCCGGATCACTTACCACCGTTGGATTGGATCGCGGAAGGACTCATAACGTCGCGGCTACCGTTCGTTCAAATACGGAGGCTGAAGCACGAGGGCAACTATGCGATGGTGAGGCTAGTCGTTCACGTGCACGTCGATGTGAACAACATGGCCACGCGATGGTGGTCATGCAGTTGCCCCGCAGGCTTGAAGGCGATTATGCCATCAATGTTAATTCTTGAAGATCATTATTGCTACAGCTTTAATGTCAAGAAGAATCAAGAAGTCCACGTACATGAGCGGCTTGCTTAGGAAGGCCTTTGTCAAGCAGCGGCTTTGGTATCGACATTACGGTATACATAAATGTGGACTTGACGGTATTGGGCGGCGTTTATGAGAGAGCTAGTTGGAGCGGAGCGCAGCCGATGGATGTGGACTACGTCGCGTGTATCGTGGAGGCGATGAGCGATTACGAGCCGGAGGAGGTGGTCGTGCGCCGCCATACCATCCTCTGGAACAAGGAGCACTGTCTGGACATATGCGGGTCAATATAATGGACCCATATTAATGGGTCCCCATTAACCCATGCAGGCAGCGACATAACCAGCAACATACGGTGCAGCGGTGATCGTAGAGGCGTGACCCTCAGCATATCTTGTACATGGCTACGAAAATGCTTAGCCTGCGCCTCGTAGACGGAATTCATAACACGCTCCCATGTATGCGTCAAGTGGGGGACACCAAAAGACGGATGGTTGGAGGATCCACAGTGAGACCAGTGTGTAGAAAAGAATCTCACGCTTCTCAAGTTAATCCACAACTCAGTCAACTACCCTGCCGATAGGAAACGATACCTCTTCGCTATGATCCGGTAGTTGGGAAAACCAACAATGTTGCTCACGCTGAACGCCAGTGGGACATGTTGCCCGAATCTGCTCACAATACGCCCACGCCGGGCGATATATTAAAGAAAATTTCTGCGGTGGGAGATCTTACGCGCGGTATGCAGTGCATTTGGACAACAAAGCCCTGGCTACTCCTGCGTGTGCTTCAACGAACTGGCCGATGTGATCATGTATATGCCGCACAGCAAGGCGAAACACAACACGTGCGGGCGCCATTGCATCGTCGATTACTTCCAAAGCATAGAGAGTTGCAACATCGCGGTAGCCTGCGCGCTCACATACTGCTGCCGCTTCAGGGAGACCCCAACAAGGTGACAGGACACCAGACTTGCGCGCCTAGTCAACGATCTGTGCTCTGTCAGCCGCGACGACGGTAGCCGCGACGATCTGCTCAGCGAGTTGTACAAAAAACAGGTTCACAAGTACTCGTTCACCTGCGATAAACGTGGCGAGGTGACTTGTGGTTTCTACATGCCGTCCTGGCAGACTGAAAACAATGATGACTTCTAAATCAGAGCATAGGAGGAGCAGAGGATAGGAGCAGCATATCAGTACTGCACAAGAATAGCAACGTAATGCAAGCAGGAGCTCTGCGAAGCTTATGAGAACTACCAACAAACGGTCAAGTGATGAGACAGAGAGTCTTCTGCGACCTACTCCATCATGATAGACAACAAGCATCGCTTAACCCCGGAGGAGATGAGTGCGATCGAGTCGCGCTTCCGTGCCAGCCAGTGCTTCCTAGAGAACGGGCGCAACGCGACGCGTCTCTTTCACAAAGACCACAGCGTACACGCCTACAACTCGCAGGCTAACAACATTCATCAGAAAGTGTGGCCGTGGATTCATCGGCTACAAAGATGATGCTCGGGCGAGTACGTGCCAGCATAAACTGTGCCGGTTGAGTGGACAGCGGGCACATCACCTTACATTGTGAGGCTAGCAAACGGATTTCCGTACATGATTACTGTCAACATAGACGTCGAGGATGAGTGGTTAACGGATCGATTTACACTCGGAAGCACATAGAAAACGCGCCGTTTTGCGGTATACAGACGAAGACGGTGGCTTCGTGCGTTTGTGTCTCGCTTTCCCCGAAGCCACTACAGACGCCAAGGCCAGAGTGCAGGCGCAACCGTTCGTGCTCTCGAGTGCTCCTGCGTTGGGCGCAACTTGGGCTCTCATAGACAGGCTAACTGAAAGCGCGCCGCTAGTCGGTAACGCCATGTGCAGACTAATACAGTTCTTTTGGTACCCGTTTATGCCATTACGGTACACAAGTAGCAGGATGGCACTTTTGATGAGATCGTGCATGCACAATACCACAAGCCTCAGTGGAATCAAGTCGTGTACGTGCCCCTGAGCCGCGGTGACATCCATGGGCGGGTTGTATCTCACCAACCAGAAAGGCGACTTCAGATTCCACAACGGGCTCGGCAGTACGACTCCAAACGTGAAAAAGGCGCGCGATTAGATGCTGTTTACTGAATCACAAGTTGCCCATGTAAATCAGTACACTGGAGTCCCTCTGTGACGCCACTCTGGTCGACGAAACAATCATGACAACAATAGTCGCCAGCATGAATTTGCAGTCTTGTAGTACACTTGCACATATGTGATACCCCGAAAGTCAGACTACTTCATGTGCAAAGATTATTGGATGTTCCACGACTACCCGATTGAGCTTGGTGTTTTCGAGTTGCAAGTGTCGAGAAACACTATCTCCGTTAACAAGCCGTCGATCTCCTACGGAGCTGACGCTCTAGCGATCTCCAGCAGTGTCAAGAGCGCCACAGAATGCGTGCCCATTGTTCACACGCTCAACCAGGTCCAGTTAAGCGACATCGGCGACATAAGGTTCGCTGAGGTTTCCGTCGGACCAATTAACTTTCTTTGGCCTCTGTCTACATCCATCCCAGAGTCTATAAGATTAATACAGAAACTTTTGCTTTCCAATCGTTCTGTGGGTACCAGTTCGTACATAAGCTGACACCGAACACAATTTGCAACACCACGATGACCATCATGCTCATCTGTGACTTCAGTGTCGATGTACATTGCTGTTGGTGTATCTGAAGCAGAGTATGGTTTCAGACACGCAGAGTCCCTGCCAACAACGCTTCGAAATACTCGAATATATCTGACATTTGCATTTGAATGTGAGCAGCAAGCTCACGTAAGTTACTTCGGTTATCATCGTCCAATCTGACACAAGCTAGTGTGTAAGAGCTTTAAGTAAGCGCAGTGCACGTCGTTCTCCGATGTGATGAAAAATCATAGAGGTAGTAGACCGACTACTACCTATCCCCGAACTTTTTATCAATTATAGCACGCGAACATTACCCAATAGGCTGCCCTCATTCTCTCTAAGAAGCGTGCGCGAGGGTTCGCGTGGCAGCGACAGTTGCATTAATTCACCCTAAAGTCAAAGGAAACAAACATCGCCCCCAACCAATACTCTCCAGAAAACGCATCCGCGTACTATACGGTGTACAGTAAATTCCCAGTGCTCGGGGCACTCCCTACCCGCCACGCTTTCCACCGCGACTTCCCCCCCTCCCCCGACTTCCCTCCGGACGTGACACGCTCCGCGATGACGCGATGCTAGCTGCGCGCCCGAATCGGTCACGCGACGCCCGCGTCGCGCTCGCGTCTCAGGCGCAGGGAATATCCCGTACACGGTGAAGAATGCGGATACGTTTCTCGAACGGCTGCGGTTGGGCGCCTTGTGTTTGACTCGAACTCTAACCGTAACGCGAATGCTGGGCGTGTCTCTAGGGAGAGTGAGAGGACAAACATCGGTTTACAAGTGTTGACTTATTTCACAGATCCCAAGCAGCACAATGTACTGAAAGTCGAGTGCAATAGGAATGGACGGGTAGGTGGAAGGCCTTGAACAGACTCGTGAAACTAAAGAACATTGATAAGACACATACCGTCCACCCCTATTGCACTCGACTTTCAGTACATTGTGCTGCTTGGGATATGTTGCGGTTATCTTAAAGCTAATGCAAAGACTCACGGACAGCAGAACGCTAACGTAACGGCTAACAGATTACAGTCGGAACCAGATCTGTGAACGAGGTGCACTACACTTCACTGTTCAACGTTAACCTGTGTAAGATTGGACAATCATAACTATAAATGATGACTAAAAATGGTGGGTAATTTACGTAAGGCATGCTGCCCATATTCAAAGACCGCACAAACGTCAGATAGATTCGATTGGTTGCAAGCGTAGTCTGCAGGGATTCTGCGTATTTCAAACCGAACTCTGAACAGCGATACGCCAAAAGCGATGTGCTCTTGGATACATGGAAGCTGAAGTCACGGCTGAGCATGACGGGCGTCGTGGTGTTGGGAGTTGCGTTCGGTGTCAGCGATGTATCATACGATCGTATGTACGAACTGATTTCAACAACGGAACGACTGGAAGAGAAAGGTTTCGATATTGACGCCAGCATGGACGTAGACAAAGGCTGCAAGAAAGTTGGGCGGTCTAAAGGAGACCTCGACGAAGTTTATGTCGTCGATGTCGATTAGCTCGATCCGGTTGAGAGTGTGAGCGATGTGTACACATGCAGGGCACACAGTGGCACTCTTGCCACTCGCCTATAGATGTCGCTCTTCTCAGGGTGATGTACACGACTTGTTTCCGCGGAGACTTGTGGTATTCAAACACGACCTCATCAAAAGTGCCATCCTGCTACTTGCGTATCGTGGCAGCACAAGCGGGCACCAGAGGAACTGTATTAGTCTGCACATGACGTAACTGCCCAGCGGTGCGCTGGTAGTTCGCTCGCATGGCTATGGGAGTCCAAGTTGGGCCCAACGCAGAAGCACTTGAGAGCAGGAGCGGTCGCACCTTCACTCTGGCTGTGGCATGCGTAGTGGCGTCTGGGAAAGCGAGACACAAACGCACGAAGCCTTAATGTCCATCTTTATCACTGCATAACAGCGCGGCTTCGATGTGCTTAAGAGTGCCGATCGCTCTGTCGACCACTCCCTCCTCGATGTATATGCTTCAAAAGGTAGGGGAACGCACCACACTACCGCATTCGTTCCGTGCAGTTTATGCTGACACGCAGCCGTCAGAGCACTGTCTCTGTAACCGGTGAAGAGTTCCGCGGTCACACTTTCTGACTGGATTGTGATAGCCCGCGAGTTATAGCCGTGTACATTGTGGTTTTAATTAAAGAGACGCATCCCGTTGGGCACGAAGCTAGAGACTGGCTAGAGCGGAGGCGCGACTCGATCGCACTCATCTCTTCCGGAGTTCAGCGATACTCGTTGTCTATCACGGTGAGTGGGCCGGAGAAGCGGGTGTTGGTCTGTCTCGCGACATGATCCAATGGGTACTGGTGCACGTGTTGGTGGATCTCATGGGCTCTTCGTAGTCTTGACTGCCAATTACAATGCTATCCTTTGCGAACGACTAGTACACTGCTCCTATCCTTTACGATTTCGAAGTCATCATGGTTTGGTACAGGTACGGCATGTTGAAACGACAAGTTGTCTCCTGTGCTGCAGGGGAACGTGTGCATGTGAACGTGATTTTGGTACAGCTCGCTGGCGGACAGAGGACAGATCGTTAACCAGGTAGTCTCAGGCATGGAATTGCCTGTCACGTCGTCTGGGTCTCCTTGAAGTCACAATCGACGACGCGATAGCGCCCGAACGGGTTCTGCTTCTGCTTCCGCTTGCTGTGCAGCAAGCACATGATCGCATCGACAAGTTTGTTGACATACGTGCAGCGTTGAAAGTAGCTGGGACCTTGCTGACCAAATTGCATCGCATCCACGCCAAATCTCCCACCGCACTAATTTCCTCGAGCTCAGTCTCTGCAGTATTGTGAGTAATCTGGGCCAACGCGTGTGACTGGGGCTCCACGCAAGGAACATTGTTGGTTCTCCCAACTGCCGGATCATTGCGAAGACGTGTGGTTTCCTATCGGCCTGGTAGTTAACTGGGTTGGGGATTGATTTGAAGAACAAGATAATTATTTTCTACGCGTTGGTCTAAGAACTGTCGGTCCTCCAACCATCCGTCTTGTGATGCTTTTCACATGATGCATGCATGAGAAGGGGTTGTAAAATAAAGACGACGTGCAGCAAAAAGCATTTCGATAGCCATGTACAAGACATGCTGAAGGGTAACGTCTCTGCGATCCCTGCGCCGTCTTGCTGGTAGCCATCATGTACGGCGTAACTCAGACGTCCAGTGCAAATAGTCTCATCACACCGTAATAGATGTTTGGTAAGGAAAGTTCCATCTTGTGCACTTCGTAAAATTGTACTGACCCTGGATATGTTCAGGCACTGATCCTCATTCCACAGCACAGTGTACTGGCGAGCGGCCAACACTTCCGACTCGTGTTCGCTCAACAACTCCACGACACCCGCGCCGCTGTCCAACCTTCGGGTGTGCTCTGTTCCGCTCCAAATAGCTCTCTTGTTAACGTCGTCCAATGCTGCAAAGTCCACATTTATACCGTACTGGGGACAGAGAGGTTGATCCTTTAGGTAACTAACCCACTGCTTCACCAACGAAGCCACTCAGATACGAAGAACGGTGTATAAGGCTCTTCTTGGCATTAATATAAAGAATTAACGTTGAACGCATAATCACCTTCGAGCCTGCAGGGTAACTGCATGACCATGTTATTCACATCTACAGGCGCAATGACGACTAGCCGCATGATCGCATTCTTGCCCTCGTTCCTGAACCCCAATATTTGGATGAAAGGTAGCCGCGGAGAGATGAGTCCCGTCACGATCGGATCCAACGGTGGTAGGTGGTCTGGCTTAGGTGGGCACTTGAACCCATTTGTCACCGACATGGCCGGTATCTTTCCCACGTCCAGTGACTTCTTCAGCTCACAGACACTGAGGTATCCCTCACGTCGTTGCTGCTGCCAGAAAACACCTCCAGCAACTTGGAACGAGGGCACGTTTGCATAAAAGTTGAGTACGAGTCTTTCACTAATTCTCAATAGCAGTGGAAGTGCACTGACAAGGCTATTGAGAATGAGTGTGGGATTCCTACTCAACTTTTATGGAATTGGAACGAGTGCGCATTTGCATGAAAGTTGAGTACGAGTCCCTCACACATTCTCAATAGCCTTGGCAATGCACTTCAACAGCTATTGAGAACGAGTGAAAGACTCGTACTTAACTTTTATGCGAACGAGCCCTGATGCCATCACCTACGCTACAAGCGTGCCCGTACTTGTTGTGGGTGCAAGTACACCGCACTTGTCAGCGGTTGTTACGTGCGGAATGCACAGCGACGCTCGTTGACGGAGCCTCTACTTCCGTGGCAACTGCGCGTTCATTCTTTTGTGGACGTGTGGACTCCGACTGGAAGGAGTGTGCAATCCTGTTGTTTTCTGGGCTTTTTCGTTCGTCTCATCTTTCTCATGCGATAGCCCCGGCAGCTTTTCGCATTGGTCATAGCCGGAGCCACGCCGGCACAGTGCCGTTTACTAATCAGACTTGGGCATTTCGAGCTGATGCCCTTGTCGCCACAGATGAGTCCTGCACTTTGCTGCAGGTAACCTGAAAGTGTACCCTACAGTGCTGTGTACTTCTGGTAACACAAACGAGACAGCTGCGCTCAGCACGAGGAGAGAATGAATCACATTTTGACACCAACTTCGAGGTCGAGACCGATCTAGTTATGATTTTCAACCTTCCAGATACAACAGATTACCACGTCAACGGGAACGCGGGGCCCTTATCTCGTGAGCCCCTGCCCATCGTTGCCCACCATTTCGTCTTTCTTCATTTTGACCCTTTCTTGTCGTTCTTATTGCCATGAGGGGTGGGGTGAGGTTTAGGTACCCTGCCTCTAGGCTTGAGTTTCGAAAATGACAGTTTTCTCTTTTCCCTGAGTTGTTGCATTCGTTCACAGTTTTCAGGTCGCTCGGTTTTCCAGGATGACACCTCATTGCCGACTTTAAAGATGTATTCACGTCAAAAGATATGTGTGTTGCAGATGTGACTTCGTTCTGTCTGCGGAGAGGTGTACTCGGAAAATGATGTTGGAAGTTGCTGTTTACGTGTATGGGTTCTCAGTGCTTGCTATACCACTGTAAGTACCTCACTTCTTGAGGGGTTGCAATAGCGTGGATTGCGTGACGTACGTAGTCATCGTTGTAATTACCTCATTTATGCCAGGGACTGCCACGTGACTGTGTTTTCAAGGGGCACTACGCCTAGAGGGCGAGGGGGTATTTTTTGCGTATTGGCTGGCTGGGTTCGCAATGGAACCCTCCTTTTCTTCGTTCGTGAAGGTGGCAGTCGGTGTGCGCTGAAAACTTGATCTCTGTAGAGGGTGCGCGTCACATGTGGGCTCCTGAAACGTTTACACAGTGCGTTTACGGTGCAACAAGTTTTGTGCATATTGAGTCAGTGTATGCAATAATCTATAGATTATTTACAGGTTGCTGCGATCGCGATTGCGCTGGCGGTAGCCCTGCTTCGCACAGGTGGCTGTTGCCAAAGTGCTATCCCCTGTACGGAAGTGCCTGGGGACGTCGGCGACGTCTTTTCGTTCGGGAATCTCACACATAAAACTATTCCCCAACCCCGATCACAGATTCCTTCTTTAAGCGATAATCCTATCATTCTTGGCAATAGTTGGAGCACAGCGTGCTATGCGGTGAAGTTCTGTTTCTAGAGTGTAGGTAACAAAATTAGAGAATACCGACTATCGCAACCCCCCGAGAAATCACGCACATGTACACTCTAAAAACTGAACTCCACCGCATGGCACGTCCTGTGTCAACCACTGCAACGAATGATAGGGTTATCGCTTCTGATTAGATGAGAGAGAGGGGGGAGTACGCCTTTTTGTGCCAATTATCATATGTCCAAATTTACACAAAAAGGCCATACGCCCTCTCTCTCTTCGGATCAGAAGCGATAACCCTATCATTCTTGGCAATAGTTGGAGCACGGCGTGCTATGCATTGAAGTTCTGTCTTTAGAGTGTAGGTAACACAATTCGAGAATACCGGCTATCGCAACCCCCCGAGAAATCACGCACATGTACACTCTAAAAACTGAACTCCACCGCAAGGTAAGCTCTGTGCCAACCATTGCAACGAATGATAGGGTTATCGCTTCTGATTCGAAGAGAGAGACAAGGGAGTACGCCTTTTTGCGTCAATTATCATATGTTCAAATTAACACAAAGAGGCGTACGCCCCTCTCTCTCTTCGAATGAGAAGCGATAACCCTATCATTCTTGGCAATGGTTGGAATAGAGGGTACTATGCGGTGAAGTTCTGTTTTTAGAGTGTAGGTAACACAATTCGAGAATTACCGGCTATGGCAACCCTCCGAGAAATCACGCAGATGTACACTCTAAAAACTGAGCTTCACCGCATAGCATGCTCTGTGCCAACCATTGCACCTCCTCTACATACACATACACTCTTAAAAATGAACTTCACCGCATAGCACGCTCCAAGCCTACCATCATCGCGAATGATATCGTTATCTGCCCTGATTTGTTGAAAACGGGAGGCGTACGCCTTTTCTGTGACAATTATGAACAGCATAAGTGTCACAAAAAAGGCGCACGCCTCCTGTTTTCAACAAATCAGGGCAGAGAACGGTATCATTCGAGATGATGGTTGGCTAGGAGCGTGCTATGCGGTGAAGTTCATTTTTAAGAGTGTAGACGTAAACAGTAACTTCGTGTTGGAAGTAGACTCCATCGCGGACAGAAAGAAATCACATCTGCAACACGCAGGTCGTTTGACTTGAATACGTCTTCAAAATCTGGAATAGGGTGCCGTCCTGGAATGTCGAACAACTCGAAAGCTGTGATATTTCTGACTCAAGCTGTCAATCAAGCCACAGGGAGGGCACTGAACCGGACCCCGCCCCTCGTAGCAATGACAATGGCGAGGAAATCCCAAAGCAGAGGAAGGCGAAAACAAAGTGGCAAAAGATAGGTAATCTGATGAAGAACTCACGACCCAGGCAGCACAATGTACTGAATGTCGAGTGCAATAGGGGTGGACGGGTAGCTGGAAGGCCTTGAACAGACTCGTGAAGCTAAAGAACGTTGATAAGACACATACCGCCCACCCCTATTACACTCGGTTTTCAGTACATTGTGCTGCTTGTGGAGAAAAGGGCCCCTGAGTTCCCCTTGACCTCTTAATCTGTAAAATCTGGAAGGTTGACACCGATAACGAAACCAGCCTCGAACTCGAAGTTTGTGTCAAAAGGGTGATTCGCTCTGTCGTCACCCTGAGCGCAGATGCCTTGTGTGCGTTGCTATAAGTACACAACACTATTGGCTGCATTTGAGGGGATCCGTGGTGGAGTGTAAGACTCATGTGTGGCAATGTCGAGGTCAACAGCTCGAAATTCCTTAGTTTGTGGTAATGAAAGGCATCCTGCCTTAGGAAATAGGATGGTTCCCGCCATATGACGAATGCGGAGCGCTCACGTTTCTATTGCGTGAGAAAGAAGAGTCGAGCCAGGAGCCCAGTAAACAACCGGACTGCAGACTGCTTCCATTTCGGAGTCAATGCGTACATAATGCAACGAACGCGCAGTTGCCATGGAACTAGAGGCTCCGCCAACGACCATCGTTGTCCGTTCCACACCTAACAACGGTTGACAAGCTGCAGGCATCTACTTCGAGAGGTCTCTCACTCACAACGACTTCTGGCACGCTTGTAGAGTGTGATGGCATCGGGTCCCAGTGATCAGCAGCCAGTTCGAGGTGTTGAGGGCGGGTTTTCCCGCACCGGAGATGACGTGACGGATACTTCAGAGCGCGTGCGACTTGTAAGACGTCACTGAAAGCTGGCAAGATACCGGCTATGTCGGCGGCAAAATGGTTCAAGTACCCACCAAAGCCACTTACCACCGTTGGATTGGATCGCGGAAGGACTCATAACGCCGCGGCTACCGTTCGTTCAAATACGGAGGCTGAAGCACGAGGGCAACTATGCGATCGTGAGGCTAGTCGTTCACGTGCACGTCGATGTGAACAACATGGCCACGCGATGATGGTCATGCAGTTGCCCCGCAGGCTTGAAGGCGATTATGCCATCAACGTTAATTCTTGAAGATCATTATTGCAACAGCTTTAATGTCAAGAAGAATCAAGAAGTCCACGTACATGAGCGGCTTGCTTAGGAAGGTCTTTGTCAAGCAGTGGCTCTGGTACCTTATATATCAGAATCTGTATCGACATTACGGTATACATAAATGTGGACTTCACGGCATAGGGCGGTGTTTTTGAGAGAGCTAGTTGGAGCGGAGCGCAGCCGATGGATGTGGACTACGTCGCGTGTATCGTGGAGGCGATGAGCGATTACGAGCCGGCGGAAGTGGCCGTGCGCCGCCATACCATCCTCTGGAACAAGGAGCACTGTCTGGACATATGCGGGTCAATATAATGGACTCATATTAATGGGTCCCCACTAACCCTTGTAGGCAGGAACATAACCAGCAACATACGGTGCAGCGGCGATCGTAGAGGCGTGACCCTCAGCATGTCTTGTACATGGCAACGAAAATGCTTAGCCTGCGCGCCGTAGACGGAATTCACAACACGCTCCCATGTATGCGTCAACTGGAGGGCATCAAAAGACGGATGGTTGGAGGACCCACAGTGAGACCAGTGTTTAGAAACGAATCCCACGTTTCTCAAGTTAATCCACAACTCAGTCAACTACCCTGCCGATAGGAAACAATACCTCTTCGCTATGATCCGGTAGTTGGGAAAACCAACAATGTTGCTCACGCTGAACGCCAGTGGGACATGCGGCCCGAAACTGCTCACAATACGCACACGCTGGGCGATATATTAAAGAAAATTTCTGCGGTGGGAGATCTTACGCGCGGTATGCAGTGCTTTTGGACAACGAAGCCCTGGCTATTCCTGCGTGTGCTTCAACGAACTGGTCGATGTGATCATGTATTTGCCGCAGAGCAAGGCGAAATACAACACGTGCGGGCGCTATCGCGTCGTCGATTACTTCCAAAGCATAGAGAGTTGCAACATCGCGGTAGCCTACACGCTCACATACTACTGCCGCTCCAGGGAGACCCCAACATGATGACAGGACGCCAGCCCTGCGCACTATAGTCAACGATCTGTGCTCTGTTAGCTGCGACGATCTGCTCAGCGAGTTGTACAAAGTACTCGTTCACCTGCGATAAACGTGGCGAGGTGGCTGATGGTTTCAACATACCGTCCTGGCAGACTAAAAACAATCATGACTTCTAAATCAGAGCATAGGAGGAGCAGAGGATAGCAGCAGCATATCAGTTGTGCACAAGAATAGCAACGTAATGGAAGCAGGAGCTCTGCGAGCTTATGAGAACAACCAACAAGCGGTCAAGTGATGAGACAGACACAGTCTTCTCCGACCTACTCCATCATGATAGACAACGAGCATCGCTTGACCCCGGAGGAGATGAGTGCGACCGAGTCGCGCTTCCGTGCCAGCCAGTGCTTCCCAGAGAACGTGCCCAACGCGACGCGTCTCTTTCACAAAGACCACAGCGTACACGCCTACAACTCGCAGGGTAACAACATTCATCAGAAAGTGTGGCCGTGGATCTATTCATCGGCTACAGAGACGATGCTCGTGCGAGTACGTGCCAGCATAAACTGTGCCGGTTGAGTGGACAGTGGGCACATCACGTCACATTGTGAAGCTAGCAAACGGATTTCCGTACATGATTACTGTCAACATAGACGTCGAGGATGAGTGGTTAACGGATCGATTTACACTCGGAAGCACATAGAAAACGCGCCGTTTTGCGGTATACAGACGAAGACGGTGGCTTCGTGCGTTTGTGTCTCGCTTTCCCCGAAGCCACTACAGACGCCAAGGCCAGAGTGAAGGCGCAACCGTTCGTGCTCTCGAGTGCTCCTGCGTTGAGCCCAACTTAGGCTCTCATAGACAGGCTAACTGAAAGCGCGCCGCTAGTCGGTAACGCCATGTGCAGACCAATACAGTTCTTTTGGTACCCGCTTATGCCATTACGGTACACATGTAGCACGATGGCACTTTTGATGAGATCGTGCATGCACAATACCACAAGTCTCAGTGGAATCACGTCGTGTACGTGCCCCTGAGCCTCAGTGACATCCATGGGCGGGTTGTATCTCACCAACCAGAAATTCGACTTCAGATTCCACCACGGGCTGGGCAGTACAACTCCAAACGTGAAAGAGGCGCGCGATTAGATGCTGTTTACTGAATCACAAGCTGCCCATGCAAAGCAGTACACTGGAGTCCCTCTGTGACGCCGGTCTGGTCGACCAAACAATGATGACAACAATGGTCGCCAGCATGAATGTGCAGAGTCTAGTAGTACATCTGCACATATGTGATACCCCGAAAGTCAGACTACTTCATGTGCAACGATTATTGGATGTTCCACGACTACCCGATTGAGCTTGATGTTTTCGAGTTGCAAGTGTCGAGAAACACTATCTCCGCTAGCAAGCCGTCTATCTCCTCCGGAGCTGGCGCTGTAGCGATCTCCAGCAGTGTCAAGAGCGCCACCGAATGCGTGCTCATTGTTCACAAGGTCAACCAGATCGAGTTAAACGACATCGGCGACATAAGCTTCGCTGAAGTTTCTGTCGGACCGTTTAACTTTCTTTGGCCTCTGTCTACATCCATCCCTGAGCCTACAAGATTAATATAGAAACTTTAGTTTTCCAATCGTTCTGTGGGTACTACCAGGTCGTACATAGGCTGACACCGAACACAATTCGCAACACCACGATGACCATCATGGTCATCCGTGACTTAGTGTCGATGTACATTGCTGTTGGTGTATCTGAAGCAGAGTACGGTTTCAGGCACGACGAGTCCCTGCCAACGACGCTTCAAAATACTCGAATATATTTCTCATTTGCATTTGAATGTGAGCAGCATGCTCACGTAAGTTACTTCGGTTATCATCGTCCAATCTGATAAGGCTAGTGTGCAAGAGCTTTAAGTAAGTGCAGTGCACCTCGTTCTCAGATGTGATGAAAAATCCTAGCGGTAGTATAGCCCGACTACTACCTATCCCCGAACGTTTTATCAGTTATAGCACGCGAAGATACTACAATTACCCAATTCGCTGCCCTCATTCTCTCTAAGAAGCGTGCACGAAGGTTCGCGTGAAAGTTACAGTTGCATTAATTCACCCCAAAGTCAAAGGAAACAAGCATCGCCCTCAACCAATACTCTCCAGAAAACGCATGCGCGTACTATACGGTGTACAGTAAATTCCCAGTGCTCGGGACACTTCCTACCCGCGAAGCTTTGCGCCGCGACTTCCTGCCCGCCTTTCTCCGACTTCCCTCCGGACGTGACGCGCTCCGCGATGACGCGATGCTAGCTACGCGCCCGAATCGGTCACGCGACGCCCGCGTCGCGCTCGCGTCTCGGGCGCTGGGAATATCCCGTACACCGTGAAGAATGTGGATACGTTTCTAGAACGGCTGCGGTTGGGCGCCTTTTGTTTGACTCGAACTGTAACCGTAACGCGAATGCTCGGGCGTGTTCCTTGGGAGAGTGAGAGGACAGAGATCGGTTTACAAGTGTGGACTTATTTCACAGATATGTTGCGGTTATCTTAAAGCTAATGCAAAGACTCACGGACAGCAGAACGCTAACGTAACGGCTAACAGATTACAGTCGGAACCACATCTGTGAACGAGGTGCACTACCCCAAGCAGCACAATGTACTGGAAGTCGAGTGCATTAGGGGTGGACGGTATGTGTCTTATCAATGTTCTGTAGTTTCATGATTCTGTTCAAGGCCTTTCATCTACCCGTCCCCTATTGCACTCGACTTTCAGTGCATTTTGCTGCTTGGGACACTTAACTGTTCAACGATAACCTGTGTAAGATTGGACAATGATAACTATAAATGATGACTAACAATGATGGGTAATTTACGTAAGGCATGCTGCCCACATTCAAAGACCGCACAAACGTCAAATAGATCCGATTAGTTCCAAGCGTAGTCTGCAGGGTTTCTGCGTATTTCAAACCGAACTCTGAACAGCAATACGCCATCAGCGATGTACTCTTGGATACATCGAAGCTGAAGTCACGGCTGAGCATGACGGGCGTTGTGGTGTTAGAAGTTGCGCGTTCGGTGTCAGCGATGTGTCGTACGATCGTATGTACCAACTGGTTACAACCACAGAACGATTGGAAGAGGAAGGTTTCGATATTGACGCCAGCATGGACGTAGACAAAGGCTGCAAGAAAGTTGGGTGGTCTGACTGAGACCTCGACGAAGGTTATGTCGTCAATGTCGATTAGCTCGATCTGGTTGAGAGTGTGAGCGATGTGCACACATGCAGGGCACACAGTGGCACTCTTGCCGCTGTTGTAGCTCGCTGCAGTGGCATCACCCCGCGCGATTCTGGAGGAAATAGACAGTTTGTTAGCAGAGATTGTGTTTCTCGACACCTGCACCTCGAATCGATCACGCTCGATGTGGTGGTTGTGGGACATCCAAATCTCGTTGCACATGAGGTAGTCTGGTTTTCGGAGGATCACATCTGTGCAGATCTCTTTGATGCGTGCTACTAGACTCTGCCCAATTATGCTGGTGACTATGATAGCCATCACAGTTATATCGACCACAGCGGCGTCAGAGAAGGATTCGAGTGTACTGGTTTGCGTGGCCAGCTTGTGATTCACTAAACAGCAGTACTCATCGCGCAAGTCTTTCACGTCTGAAGTCGTACTGCCGAGACTGTTGTGGAATTTGAAGACTCCTCTCCGGTTCGTGACACATATCTCGCCTATAGATGTCGCTCTTCTCAGGGTGATGTACACGACTTGTCTCCGCGGAGACTTTTGGTATTCAAACACGATCTCATCAAAAGTGCCATACTGCTACTTGCGTATCGTGGCAGCACAAGCGGGCACCAGAGGAACTCTATTAGTCTGCACATGACGTAACTGCCTAGCGGTGCGCTGATAGTTCGCTCGCATGGCTATGGGAGTCCAAGTTGGGCCCAACGCAGAAGCACTTGAGAGCAGGAGCAGTCGCACCTTCACTCTGGCTGTGGCGTGCGTAGTGGCGTCTGGGAAAGCGAGACACAAACGCACGAGGCCTTAATGTCCATCTGTATCCCTGCATAACAGCGCGGCTTCGATGTGCTTAAGAGTGCCGATCGCTCTGTCGACGACTCCCTCCTCGATGTATATGTAGACACTCGCTTCACAAGGTAGGGGAACGCACCACACTACCCCATTCGTTCCGTGCAGTTTATGCTGACACGCAGCCGTCAGAGCATCGTCTCTGTAACCGGTGAACAGGTCCGCGGTCACACTTTCTGGCTGGATTGTGATAGCCCGAGAGTTATAGGCGTGTACATTGTGGTTTTAATGAAAGAGACGCATCCCGTTGGGCACGAAGCTAGAGACTGGCTAGAGCGGAGGCGCGACTCGATCGCACTCATCTCTTCCGGAGTTCAGCGATACTCGTTGTCTATCACGGTGAGTGGGCCGGAGAAGCGGGTCTTGGTCTGTCTCACGACATGATCCAAAGGGTACTAGTGCAACGTGTTGGTGGATCTCATGGGCTCTTCGCTGTCTTGCTTGCCAATTACGTTGCTATCCTTTGCGAACGACTAGTACACTGGTCTTATCATTTACGATTTCGAAGTCATCATGGTTTGCTACAAGTACGGTATGTTGAAAAGACAAGTTGCCTCCTTCGCTGCCGGTGAACGTGTGCATGTGAACCTGATTTTGGTACAGCTCGGCGGCGGACAGAGGACAGATCTTTGACCAGGTAGTCTCAGGCATGGAATCGCCTGTCACGTCGTCTGGGTCTCTTTGGAGCCACAGCAAATATGCGAGCGTGCAGGCTTGTGATTTTGGAACTGTATGGAAAGTGGAAAGTTCCTGTCTGTATGTTCCTGTCTGTAAACTGTATGGAACAGTTGGAAAGTTCCACCCGGTGCACGTGGTAAAATTGTTGAAGGGCCGATTGTACTGACCCTGGATATGTTCAGGCACTGACCCTCATTCCACAGCATAGTGTACTGGCGAGCGGCCAACGCCTCTGACTCGTGTTCGCTCAACGCCTCCTCGACACCCACGCAGCTGTCCATCCTTCGGGTGTGCTCTAGTCCGCTCCAAATAGCCCTCTCGTTAACGTCGTCCAATGCTGTAAAGTCCACATTTATACCGTACTGGGGACAGAGAGGCTGATCCCATAGGTATCTAACCCACTGCTTGACAAACGAAGCCACTCCGATACGTATAACGGCGTATAAGGCTCTTGTTGGTATTAATATCAAGAATTAACGTTGAAGGCATAATCACCTTCGAGCCTGCAGGGTAACTGCATGACCATGCTATTCACATCTACAGGCGCAATGACAACTAGCCGCATGATAGCATTCTTGCCATCGTTCCTGAACCCCAATATTTGGATGAAAGGTAACCGCGGAGAGATGAGTCCCGTCACGATCGAATTCAACGGTGGTAGGCGGTCTGGCTTAGGTGGGCACTTGAACCCATTTGTCGCCGACTTGGCCGGTAGCTTTCCAACGTCCAGTGACTTCTTCAGGTCACAGACACTGTGAGGCATCCCTCACGTCGTCGCTGCTCCCAGGAAACGCCTCCAGCAACACATCGCACTGACTGCTGGTGACTGTACTGAAATGGAATTGGAACGAGGGCACATTTGCATAAAAGTTCAGAATGAGTCTTTCACTAATTCTCAATAGCGGTGGAAGTGCACTGCCAAGGCTATTGAGAATGAGTCTGGGACTCGCACTCAACTTTTATGGAATTGGAACGGGTGTACATTTGCCTTAAAGTTGAGTACGAGTCTTTCACTCATTCTCAATAGCCTTGGCAGTGCACTTCCACAGCTACTGAGAATGAGTGAAAGACTCTTACTCAACTTTTATGCGAACGAGCCCTGATGCCATCACCTACGCTACAAGCGTGCCCGTACTTGTTGTGGGTGCAAGTCAACTCGTGTCAAATCCTGTGTTTTCTGTGCTTTTCGTTCGTCTCCTCTTTCTCATGCGATAGCCTTCGCAGCTTTTCGCATTGGTCATAGCCGGAGCCACGCCGGCACAGTACCGTTTATTAGTCACAGACAGTCACGGACACAGTTTATTAGACAGGGCATTTCGAGCTGATGCCCTTGTCGCCACAGACGAGTCCTGCCCTTTGCTACAGGTAACCTCAAAGTGTACCCTATAGTGCTGTGTACTTTTGGTAACACGAACGAGACAGCTGCGCTCAGCACGAGGAGAGAGTGAATCACATTTTGACACCAACTTCGAGGTCAAGCGCGATCTGGTTATGACTTTCAACCTTCGAGATACAACAGATTACCACGTACAGGGAACGCGGGGCCCTTTTCTCGTGAGCCCCTGTCCACCGTTCTTGCCACTTCGTCTTTCTTAATTTTGACCCTTTCTCGTCGTTCTTATTGCCATGATGGGTGGGGTGAGGTTTAGGTACCTGCCTCTAGGCTTGAGTTTTGAAAATGACAGTTTTCAGGTCGCTCGGTTTTCCAGGATGACACCTTATTGCCGACTTTAAATATGTATTCACGTCAAAGGATATGTGTGTTGCAGATGTGGCTTCTTTCTGTCTGCGGAGAGGCGTACTCGGGAAATGATGTTGGAAGTTGCTGTTTACGTGTATGAGTTCTAGGTGCTTGCGATACCACTGTAAGTACCTGACTTCTTGAGGGGCGGCCATAGCGTGGATTGCGTGACGCACGTAGTCATCGTTGTAATTACCTCATTTATGCCAGGGACTGCCACGTGACTGTGTTTTCAAGGGGCACTACGCCTAGAGGGCGAGGGGGTATTTTTTGCGTATTGGCTGGCTGGGTTCGCAATGGAACCCTCCTTTTCTTCGTTCGTGAAGGTGGCAGTCGGTGTGCGCTGAAAAGTTGATCTCTGTAGAGGGTGCGCGTCACATGTGGGCTCCTGAAACGTTTACACAGTGCGTTTACGGTGCAACAAGTTTTGTGCATATTGAGTCAGTGTATGCAATAATCTATAGATTATTTACAGGTTGCTGCGATCGCGATTGCGCTGGCGGTAGCCCTGCTTCGCACAGGTGGCTGTTGCCAAAGTGCTATCCCCTGTACGGAAGTGCCTGGGGACGTCGGCGACGTCTTTTCGTTCGGGAATCTCACACATAAAACTATTCCCCAACCCCGATCACAGATTCCTTCTTTAAGCGATAACCCTATCATTCTTGGCAATAGTTGGAGCACAGCGTGCTATGCGGTGAAGTTCTGTTTCTAGAGTGTAGGTAACAAAATTAGAGAATACCGACTATCGCAACCCCCCGAGAAATCACGCACATGTACACTCTAAAAACTGAACTCCACCGCAAAGTACGCTCTGTGCCAACCATTGCAAGGAATGATAGGGTTATCGTTTCTGATTCGAAGAGAGAGAGAGAGGCGTATGGCCTTTTTGTGTCAATTATCATATGTCCAAATTGACACAAAAAGGCCATACGCCCCTCTCTCTCTTCGAATCAGAAGTGATAACCCTATCATTCTTGGCAATAGTTGGAGCACAGCGTGCTATGCAGTGAAGTTCTGTCTTTAGAGTGTAGGTAACACAATTCGAGAATACCGGCTATCGCAACCCCCCGAGAAATCACGCAAATGTACACTCTAAAAACTGAACTTCACCGCATGGCACGCCCTGCGTCAACCATTGCAACGAATGATAGGGTTATCGCTTCTGATTAGAAGAGAGAGAGGGGGGAGTACGCCTTTTTGTGCCAATTATCATATGTCCAAATTGACACAAAAAGGCCATACGCCCTCTCTCTCTTCGAATGAGAAGCGATAACCCTATCATTCTTGGCAATGGTTGGAATAGAGCGTGCTATGCGGTGAAGTTCTGTTTTTAGAGTGTAGGTAACATAATTCGAGAATTACCGGCTATGGCAACCCTCCGAGAAATCACGCAGATGTACACTCACCGCACTGAACTTCACCGCATAGCATGCTCTGTGCCAACCATTGCACCTCCTCTACATACACTCTTAAAAATGAACTTCACCGTATAGCACGCTCCAAGCCTACCATCATCGCGAATGATATCGTTATCTGCCCTGATTTGTTGAAAACAGGAGGCGTACGCCTTTTCTGTGACAATTATGAACAGCATAAGTGTCACAAAAAAGGCGTACGCCTCCCGTTTTCAACAAATCAGGGCAGATAACGGCATCATTCGAGATGATGGTTGGCTAGGAACGTGCTATGCGGTGAAGTTCATTTTTAAGAGGGTAAACAATAACTTCGTGTTGGAAGTAGACCCCATCGCGGACAGAAAGAAATCACATCTGCAACACGCAGGTCGTTTGACTTGAATACGTCTTCAAAATCTGGAATAGGGTGCCATCCTGGAATGTCGAACAACTCGAAAGCTGTGATATTTCTGACTCAAGCTGTCAATCAAGCCACAGGGAGGGCACTGAACCGGACCCCGCCCCTCGTAGCAATGACAATAGCGAGGAAATCCCAAAGCGGAGGAAGGCGAAAACAAAGTGGCAAAAGATAGGTAATCTGATGAAGAGCTCACGACCCAGGCAGCACAATGTACTGAAAGTCGAGTGCAATAGGGGTGGACGGGTAGCTGGAAGGCCTTGAACAGACTCGTGAAGCTAAAGAACGTTGATAAGATACATACCGCCCACCCCTATTACACTCGGTTTTCAGTACATTGGTGCTGCTTGTGGAGAAAAGGGCCCATGAGTTCCCCTTGACCTCTTAATCTGTAAAATCTGGAACGTTGACACCGATAACGAAACCAGCCTCGAACTCGAAGTTTGTGTCAAAAGGGTGATTCGCTCTGTCGTCACCCTGAGCGCAGATGCCTTGTGTGCGTTGCTATAAGTACACAACACTATTGGCTGCATTTGGGGGGATCCGTGGTGGAGTGCAAGACTCATGTGTGGCAGTGTCAAGGTCAACAGCTCGAAATTCCTTAGTTTGTGGTAATGAAAGGCATCGTGCCTTAGGAAATAGGATGGTTCCAGCCATATGACGAATGCGGAGCGCTCCCGTTTCTATTGTGTGAGAAAGAAGAGTCGAGCCAGGAGCCCAGTAAACAACCAGACTGCAGACTGCTTCCATTTCGGAGTCAATGGGTACATAATACAACGAACGCGCAGTTGCCATGGAACTAGAGGCTCCGCCAACGACCATCGTTGTCCGTTCCACACCTAACAACGGTTGACAAGCTGCAGGCATCTACTTCGAGAGGTCTCTCACTCACAACGACTTCTGGCACGCTTGTAGAGTGTGATGGCATCGGGTTCCAGTGATCATGCAGCAGCCAGTTCGAGGTGCTGAGGGCGGGTTTTCCTGCACCGGAAATGACGTGACGGATACTTCAGAGCGCGTGCGACTTGTAAGACGTTACTGAAAGCTGGCAAGATACTGGCTATGTCGGCGGCAAAATGGTTCAAGTACCCACCAAAGCCGGATCACTTACCACCGTTGGATTGGATCGCGGAAGGACTCATAAAGCCGCGGCTACCGTTCGTTCAAATACGGAGGCTGAAGCACGAGGGCAACTATGCGATCGTGAGGCTAGTCGTTCACGTGCACGTCGATGTGAACAACATGGCCACGCGATGATGGGCATGCAGTTGCCCCGCAGGCTTGAAGGCGATTATGCCATCAACGTTAATTCTTGAAGATCATTATTGCTACAGCTTTAATGTCAAGAAGAATCAAGAAGTCCACGTACATGAGCGGCTTGCTTAGGAAGGTCTTTGCCAAGCAGTGGCTCTGGTACCATATATATCAGAATCTATATCGACATTGCGGTATACATAAATGTGGACTTCACGGCATAGGGCGGTGTTTTTGAGAGAGATAGTTGGAGCGGAGCACAGCCGATGGATGTGGACTACGTCGCGTGTATCGTGGAGGCGATGAGCGATTACGAGCCGGCGGAAGTGGCCGTGCGCCGCCATACCATCCTCTGGAACAAGGAGCACTGTCTGGACATATGCGGGTCAATATAATGGACTCATATTAACGGGTCCCCATTAACCCATGTAGGCAGCAACATAGCCAGCAACATACGGTGCAGCGGCGATCGTAGAGGCGTGACCCTCAGCATGTCTTGTACATGGCAACGAAAATGCTTAGCCTGCGCGCCGTAGACGGAATTCACAGCACGCTCCCATGTATGCGTCAACTGGAGGGCATCAAAAGACGGATGGTTGGAGGACCCACAGTGAGACCAGTGTGTAGAAACGAATCTCACGTTTCTCAAGTTAATCCACAACTCAGTCAACTACCCTGCCGATAGGAAACAATACCTCTTCGCTATGATCCGGTAGTTGGGAAAACCAACAATGTTGCTCACGCTGAACGCCAGTGGGACATGCGGCCCGAATCTGCTCACAATACGCACACGCTGGGCGATATATTAAAGAAAATTTCTGCGGTGGGAGATCTTACGCGCGGTATGCAATGCATTTGGACAACGAAGCCCTGGCTATTCCTACGTGTGCTTCAACGAACTGGTCGATGTGATCATGTATTTGCCGCAGAGCAAGGCGAAATACAACACGTGCGGGCGCTATCGCGTCGTCGATTACTTCCAAAGCATAGAGAGTTGCAACATCGCGGTAGCCTGCACGCTCACATACTACTGCCGCTCCAGGGAGACCCCAACATGATGACAGGACGCCAGCCCTGCGCGCTATAGTCAACGATCTGTGCTCTGTCAGCTGCGACGACCTGCTCAGCGAGATGTACAAAAAACAGGTTCACAAGTACTCGTTCACCTGCGATAAACGTGGCGAGGTGGCTGGTGGTTTCAACATGCCGTCCTGGCAGACTAAAAACAATGATGACTTCTAAATCAGAGCATAGGAGGAGCAGAGGATAGCAGCAGCATATCAGTTGTGCACAAGAATAGCAACGTAATGGAAGCAGGAGCTCTGCGAGCTTATGAGAACAACCAACAAGCGGTCAAGTGATGAGACAGACACAGTCTTCTCCGACCTACTCCATCATGATAGACAACGAGCATCGCTTAACCTCGGAGGAGATGAGTGCGATCGAGTCGCGCTTCCGTGCCAGCCAGTGCTTCCCAGAGAACGTGCCCAACGCGACGCGTCTCACGCGTACACGCACAGCGTACACGCCTACAACTCGCAGGCTAACAACATTCATCAGAAAGTGTGGCCGTGGATCTATTCATCGGCTACAGAGACGATGCTCGGGCGAGTACGTGCCAGCATAAACTGTGCCGGTTGAGTGGACAGCGGGCACATCACGTCACATTGTGAAGCTAGCAAACGGATTTCCGTACATGATTACTGTCAACATAGACGTCGAGGATGAGTGGTTAACTGATCGATTTACACTCGGAAGCACATAGAAAACGCGCCGTTTTGCGGTATACAGACGAAGACGGTGGCTTCGTGCGTTTGTGTCTCGCTTTCACCGAAGCCACTACAGACGCCAAGGCCAGAGTGAAGGCGCAACCGTTCGTGCTCTCGAGTGCTCCTGCGTTGGGCCCAACTTGGGCTCTCATAGACAGGCTAACTAAAAGCGCGCCGCTTGTCGGTAACGCCATGTGCAGACCAATACAGTTCTTTTGGTACCCGCTTATGCCATTACGGTACACATGTAGCACGATGGCACTCTTGATGAGATCGTGCATGCACAATACCACAAGTCTCAGTGGAATCACGTCGTGTACGTGCCCCTCAGCCTCAGTGACATCCATGGGCGGGTTGTATCTCACCAACCAGAAATTCGACTTCAGATTCCACCACGGGCTGGGCAGTACAACTCCAAACGTGAAAGAGGCGCGCGATTAGATGCTGTTTACTGAATCACAAGCTGCCCATGCAAAGCAGTACACTGGAGTCCCTCTGTGACGCCGGTCTGGTCGACCAAACAATGATGACAACAATGGTCGCCAGCATGAACGTGCAGAGTCTAGTAGTACATCTGCACATATGTGATACCCCGAAAGTCAGACTACTTCATGTGCAACGATTATTGGATGTTCCACGACTACCTGATTGAGCTTGATGTTTTCGAGTTGCAAGTGTCGAGAAACACTATCTCCGCTAGCAAGCCGTCTATCTCCTCCGGAGCTGGCGCTGTAGCGATCTCCAGCAGTGTCAAGAGCGCCACCGAATGCGTGCTCATTGTTCACAAGGTCAACCAGATCGAGTTAAACGACATCGGCGACATAAGCTTCGCTGAAGTTTCCGTCGGACCGTTTAACTTTCTTTGGCCTCTGTCTACATCCATCCCTGAGCCTACAAGATTAATATAGAAACTTTAGTTTTCCAATCGTTCTGTGGGTACTACCAGTTCGTACATAAGCTGACACCGAACACAATTCGCAACACCACGATGACCATCATGGTCATCCGTGACTTAGTGTCGATGTACATTGCTGTTGGTGTATCTGAAGAAGAGTACGGTTTCAGGCACGACGAGTCCCTGCCAACGACGCTTCAAAATACTCGAATATATTTCTCATTTGCATTTGAATGTGAGCAGCATGCTCACGTAAGTTACTTCGGTTATCATCGTCCAATCTGATAAGGCTAGTGTGTAAGAGCTTTAAGTAAGTGCAGTGCACCTCGTTCTCAGATGTGATGAAAAATCCTAGCGGTAGTATAGCCCGACTACTACCTATCCCCGAACGTTTTATCAGTTATAGCACGCGAAGATACTACAATTACCCAATTCGCTGCCCTCATTCTCTCTAAGAAGCGTGCACGAAGGTTCGCGTGAAAGTTACAGTTGCATTAATTCACCCCAAAGTCAAAGGAAACAAGCATCGCCCTCAACCAATACTCTCCAGAAAACGCATGCGCGTACTATACGGTGTACAGTAAATTCCCAGTGCTCGGGACACTTCCTACCCGCGAAGCTTTGCGCCGCGACTTCCTGCCCGCCTTTCTCCGACTTCCCTCCGGACGTGACGCGCTCCGCGATGACGCGATGCTAGCTACGCGCCCGAGTCGGTCACGCGACGCCCGCGTCGCGCTCGCGTCTCGGGCGCTGGGAATATCCCGTACACCGTGAAGAATGTGGATACGTTTCTAGAACGGCTGCGGTTGGGCGCCTTTTGTTTGACTCGAACTGTAACCGTAACGCGAATGCTCGGGCGTGTTCCTTGGGAGAGTGAGAGGACAGAGATCGGTTTACAAGTGTGGACTTATTTCACAGATATGTTGCGGTTATCTTAAAGCTAATGCAAAGACTCACGGACAGCAGAACGCTAACGTAACAGATTACAGTCGGAACCACATCTGTGAACGAGGTGCACTACCCCAAGCAGCACAATGTACTGGAAGTCGAGTGCATTAGGGGTGGACGGTATGTGTCTTATCAATGTTCTGTAGTTTCATGATTCTGTTCAAGGCCTTTCATCTACCCGTCCCCTATTGCACTCGACTTTCAGTGCATTTTGCTGCTTGGGACACTTAACTGTTCAACGATAACCTGTGTAAGATTGGACAATGATAACTATAAATGATGACTAACAATGATGGGTAATTTACGTAAGGCATGCTGCCCACATTCAAAGACCGCACAAACGTCAAATAGATCCGATTAGTTCCAAGCGTAGTCTGCAGGGTTTCTGCGTATTTCAAACCGAACTCTGAACAGCAATACGCCATCAGCGATGTACTCTTGGATACATCGAAGCTGAAGTCACGGCTGAGCATGACGGGCGTCGTGGTGTTAGAAGTTGCGCGTTCGGTGTCAGCGATGTGTCGTACGATCGTATGTACCAACTGGTTACAACCACAGAACGATTGGAAGAGGAAGGTTTCGATATTGACGCCAGCATGGACGTAGACAAAGGCTGCAAGAAAGTTGGGTGGTCTGACTGAGACCTCGACGAAGCTTATGTCGTCGATGTCGATTAGCTCGATCTGGCTGAGAGTGTGAGCGATGTGCACACATGCAGGGCACACAGTGGCACTCTTGCCGCTGTTGTAGCTCGCTGCAGTGGCATCACCCCGCGCGATTCTGGAGGAAATAGACAGTTTGTTAGCAGAGATTGTGTTTCTCGACACCTGCACCTCGAATCGATCACGCTCGATGTGGTGGTTGTGGGACATCCAAATCTCGTTGCACATGAGGTAGTCTGGTTTTCGGAGGATCACATCTGTGCAGATCTCTTTGATGCGTGCTACTAGACTCTGCCCAATTATGCTGGTGACTATGATAGCCATCACAGTTATATCGACCACAGCGGCGTTAGAGAAGGATTCGAGTGTACTGGTTTGCGTGGCCAGCTTGTGATTCACTAAACAGCAGTACTCATCGCGCAAGTCTTTCACGTCTGAAGTCGTACTGCCGAGACTGTTGTGGAATTTGAAGACTCCTCTCCGGTTCGTGACACATATCTCGCCTATAGATGTCGCTCTTCTCAGGGTGATGTACACGACTTGTCTCCGCGGAGACTTTTGGTATTCAAACACGATCTAATCAAAAGTGCCATACTGCTACTTGCGTATCGTGGCAGCACAAGCGGGCACCAGAGGAACTCTATTAGTCTGCACATGACGTAACTGCCTAGCGGTGCGCTGATAGTTCGCTCGCATGGCTATGGGAGTCCAAGTTGGGCCCAACGCAGAAGCACTTGAGAGCAGGAGCAGTCGCACCTTCACTCTGGCTGTGGCGTGCGTAGTGGCGTCTGGGAAAGCGAGACACAAACGCACGAGGCCTTAATGTCCATCTGTATCCCTGCATAACAGCGCGGCTTCGATGTGCTTAAGAGTGCCGATCGCTCTGTCGACGACTCCCTCCTCGATGTATATGTAGACACTCGCTTCACAAGGTAGGGGAACGCACCACACTACCCCATTCGTTCCGTGCAGTTTATGCTGACACGCAGCCGTCAGAGCATCGTCTCTGTAACCGGTGAACAGGTCCGCGGTCACACTTTCTGGCTGGATTGTGATAGCCCGAGAGTTATAGGCGTGTACATTGTGGTTTTAATGAAAGAGACGCATCCCGTTGGGCACGAAGCTAGAGACTGGCTAGAGCGGAGGCGCTACTCGATCGCACTTATCTCTTCCGGAGTTCAGCGACACTCGTTGTCTATCACGGTGAGTGGGCCGGAGAAGCGGGTCTTGGTCTGTCTCACGACATGATCCAAAGGGTACTAGTGCAACGTGTTGGTGGATCTCATGGGCTCTTCGCAGTCTTGCTTGCCAATTACGTTGCTATCCTTTGCGAACGACTAGTACACTGGTCTTATCATTTACGATTTCGAAGTCATCATGGTTTGCTACAAGTACGGTATGTTGAAAAGACAAGTTGCCTCCTTCGCTGCCGGTGAACGTGTGCATGTGAACCTGATTTTGGTACAGCTCGCCGGCGGACAGAGGACAGATCGTTGACCAGGTAGTCTCAGGCATGGAATCGCCTGTCACGTCGTCTGGGTCTCTTTGGAGCCACAGCAAATATGCGAGCGTGCAGGCTTGTGATTTCGGAACTGTATGGAAAGTGGAAAGTTCCTGTCTGTATGTTCCTGTCTGTAAACTGTATGGAACAGTTGGAAAGTTCCACCCGGTGCACGTGGTAAAATTGTTGAAGGGCCGATTGTACTGACCCTGGATATGTTCAGGCACTGACCCTCATTCCACAGCATAGTGTACTGGCGAGCGGCCAACGCCTCCGACTCGTGTTCGCTCAACGCCTCCTCGACACCCGCGCAGCTGTCCATCCTTCGGGTGTGCTCTAGTCCGCTCCAAATAGCCCTCTCGTTAACGTCGTCCAATGCTGTAAAGTCCACGTTTATACCGTACTGGGGACAGAGAGGCTGATCCCTTAGGTATCTAACCCACTGCTTGACAAACGAAGCCACTCCGATACGTAGAACGGTGTATAAGGCTCTTGTTGGTATTAATATCAAGAATTAACGTTGAAGGCATAATCACCTTCGAGCCTGCAGGGTAACTGCATGACCATGCTATTCACATCTACAGGCGCAATGACAACTAGCCGCATGATAGCATTCTTGCCCTCGTTCCTGAACCCCAATATTTGGATGAAAGGTAGCCGCGGAGAGATGAGTCCCGTCACGATCGAATTCAACGGTGGTAGGTGGTCTGGCTTAGGTGGGCACTTGAATCCATTTGTCGCCGACTTGGCCGGTAGCTTTCCAACGTCCAGTGACTTCTTCAGGTCACAGACACTGTGAGGCATCCCTCACGTCGTCGCTGCTCCCAGGAAACGCCTCCAGCAACACATCGCACTGACTGCTGGTGACTGTACTGAAATGGAATTGGAACGAGGGCACATTTGCATAAAAGTTCAGAATGAGTCTTTCACTAATTCTCAATAGCGGTGGAAGTGCACTGCCAAGGCTATTGAGAATGAGTCTGGGACTCGCATTCAACTTTTATGGAATTGGAACGGGTGTACATTTGCCTTAAAGTTGAGTACGAGTCTTTCACTCATTCTCAATAGCCTTGGCAGTGCACTTCCACAGCTACTGAGAATGAGTGAAAGACTCTTACTCAACTTTTATGCGAACGAGCCCTGATGCCATCACCTACGCTACAAGCGTGCCCGTACTTGTTGTGGGTGCAAGTCAACTCGTGTCAAATCCTGGTGTTTTCTGTGCTTTTCGTTCGTCTCCTCTTTCTCATGCGATAGCCTTCGCAGCTTTTCGCATTGGTCATAGCCGGAGCCACGCCGGAACAGTACCGTTTTTTAGTCACAGACAGTCACGGACACAGTTTATTAGACAGGGCATTTCGAGCTGATGCCCTTGTCGCCACAGACGAGTCCTGCCCTTTGCTACAGGTAACCTCAAAGTGTACCCTATAGTGCTGTGTACTTTTGGTAACACGAACGAGACAGCTGCGCTCAGCACGAGGAGAGAGTGAATCACATTTTGACACCAACTTCGAGGTCAAGCGCGATCTGGTTATGACTTTCAACCTTCGAGATACAACAGATTACCACGTACAGGGAACGCGGGGCCCTTTTCTCGTGAGCCCCTGTCCACCGTTCTTGCCACTTCGTCTTTCTTCATTTTGACCCTTTCTCGTCGTTCTTATTGCCATGATGGGTGGGGTGAGGTTTAGGTACCTGCCTCTAGGCTTGAGTTTTGAAAATGACAGTTTTCAGGTCGCTCGGTTTTCCAGGATGACACCTTATTGCCGACTTTAAATGTGTATTCACGTCAAAGGATATGTGTGTTGCAGATGTGGCTTCTTTCTGTCTGCGGAGAGGCGTACTCGGGAAATGATGTTGGAAGTTGCTGTTTACGTGTATGAGTTCTAGGTGCTTGCGATACCACTGTAAGTACCTGACTTCTTGAGGGGCGGCCATAGCGTGGATTGCGTGACGTACGTAGTCATCGTTGTAATTACCTCATTTATGGCAGGGACTGCCACGTGTTGGAGTACGTTACTGAGTGTGTTTTCAAGGGGCACTACGCCTAGAGGGCGAGGGGGTATTTTTTGCGTATTGGCTGGCTGGAACCCTCCTTTTCTTCGCTCGTGAAAGTGGCAGTAGGTGTGCGCTGAAAAGTTGATCTCTGTAGACGGTGCGCGTCACATGTGGGCTCCTGAAACCTTTACACAGTGTGTTTACAGTGCAACAAGTTTTGTGCATGTTGAGTCAGTGTACGCATTAATCTATAGATTATTTACAGGTCGCTGAAATCGCGATTGCGCTGGCGGTAGGCCTGGTTCGCACAGGTGGCTGTTGCCAAAGTGCTATCCCCTGTACGGAAGTGCCTGGGGACGTCGGCGATATCTTTTCGTTCGGGAATCTCTCACATAAAACTATTCCCCCAATCCCGATCACAGATTCCTTCTTTCAAACTGGTAACTTCTTGTGTAAAAGGTTTACATCATGGAGAAGAATGGGGGCTGCAAACATCCAATGAGATTTAGAATGCTGAAAATCATAAGCTGTAGGGAAATTGCGACAGAAATCGCTGTGCAGATTGTCATTAAAATGTGATAGCATCGAAGGGTATTCTCCTACAATGGATAGTACAGGTCTGTGGAGTGTCTGACATACTTGGTAACCACTAGCTCGTCTATGCCCCTCATGAAGGCACAATATATAACGCTTTCCTTCAGGAATTCCAGGAACCAGTTTTTCTGAAGCTTCTTTGTGTCTGTAGTGAAGTCAAATGACATTCATGAGCCTGTTCGTTCCTTGAGGTTTTCTAATAAGGTGATGCTTGTGGAGTAATTGAAGAGTTTGGCTTGAAGGGATCCTGTTGATCGTGTCATTAGAGGATCCCGATGTAATGTAACCCAGCACGATCAGGGTGTGGGTGTCCTGTATGGTCGACTTCAACAACGCATATGAAGATAGATCTGTAGCGCAGCTATCTAAAGATGACGACGAGCGCTCAGCTAAGGTGAGCGCGAGGAGCGACAATAAACCTTCCAAACCTTCGCAGGCTGCGGTAGTCCCTCCGCGTTGCCTGCCTCAGACCAAAAGCCAGACACATCATGAGGAAAACTTACACACACTGGCTTAACGCAACAATGAAACAAAATGTAATATGACGTTTCTGGTGATAACGGAACAGGCATTTTGTTGTTGCGTTAAGCCGGTGTGTTTAAGTTTTCTTCGACAACGCATATGTGGAGTAATTCGCCAAACATCCTGGCACTCACCATGGTACATAGAACGTCCAAATGAAGGCTATTGAGTGATGCTCGTGTGTTTTGCATTGTAGGCAGGCCTCCGCGACTACCCAGAGCAAAGTTATCCGATCTTGCTGAGAACGGGAGGCGTACCATTCGTACCCTTCGTACGATTCGTACCGTTATCAACCAAGCAGATCAGGAGAAAGAGCAGTGAGAATGGTCGATTTTGAAGAAGCGCTATGATTGGTCAATAGAAATCAAGAAATGGTAATGTTGCACAGAAAACAAGGGCTCGGAATGAAAACAATCAGTGGGAATAGACGGTAGAAACGAAGGGCTGGGAACGGACGGTAGCAAACAGGCGCTATAGGAATGGTGGATAGAATGAGAGCGCTAGCAACGTCCGATAGAAAACAAGCGCCAGGATCGGCGGCGACCTGCGTGCACGTCAACTCACAACGGAACTGGAACGAAGCCATGCGGCCGCTAAGCACATCTCGGCCGACAACAACGACGACAAATATGTCACTCGAGGTCACACGACAGATCAGCGCGAAGGCCTCAGGAAGCCCGATGTGTCGAGGCTTCTCCCTGGGTCCTATACCTGTGGCCACAAGTGAGTTTCTACGGGCTCCTGAGTCGCATCTCTCTCACGCCTACGTTCGAACGCTATCTCCCATAGCTCCTTTCAGTAAAGGTTCACATCGTTATGATTTATGTCTCCCCAGCTCCCCATTTCCTGAGTGAATGTGACGCCCTACTCAGTGCAGGCTCCAGGGAGTTCGCTGCCTCCATGCTCCTTGCTGGGTCCTATTCCAGTGGTGAGTTTAGGAGGCTTCATGAGTTGGACCTGTTTCTCAAAGCTACGTTCAAATATTATCGCCCCTATATAGCTTCTTTCATGAATCATTCACAATGGGGTAATGTTTGTACAGCTGCCGGGGTCATTAGTGAATGTGACAGCTCTTTCCCGTGCAGGCCTCAGGAAGTTCGATGCCTCCAGGCCTATTCCAGAGGCCGGTTCCTCCAGAGGTGAGCTTCTCAGGCTTGATGAGTTGCATCTCTTTCTCACGGCTACGTTCGGATGCTATCGCCCCTAGCTTCGTTCATGAAACTTTCGTTCATGAACTTGTTTGGTAAAAATTCTAACCATGCAGCTTCCCCGTTCCTGAGTGAACGCGACGCCATCCCTGGTGCAGGCTCCAGGGAGTACGACGCCTCCAGGCTACTCCCTGGGCCTTATTCGCGTTGCCCGTTTCTCCAGAGGTAAGCTTCTAAGGCTTCATGTGTCGGACCTCTTTCTCACGGCTACGTTCGGATGCTATCGCCTCTAGCTTCGTTCATGAAACTTTCACAAAGGGGTGAACTTGTTTGGTAAAAATTCTAACCATGCAGCTTCCCCGTTCCTGAGTGAACGCGCCGCCATCCCTGGTGCAGGCTCCAGGGAATACGACGCCTCCAGGCTACTCCCTGGGCCTTATTCGCGTTGCCCATTTCTCCAGAGGTAAGCTTCTAAGGCTTCATGTGTTGGACCTCTTTCTCACGGCTACGTTCGGATGCTATCGCCTCTAGCTTCGTTCATGAAACTTTCACAAAGGGGTGAACTTGTTTGGTAAAAATTCGAACCATGCAGCTTCCCCGTTCCTGAGTGAACGCGACGCCATCCCTGGTGCAGGCTCCAGGGAGTACGACGCCTCCAGGCTACTCCCTGGGCCTTATTCGCGTTGCCCGTTTCTCCAGAGGTAAGCTTCTAAGGCTTCATGTGTCGGACCTCTTTCTCACGGCTACGTTCGGATGCTATCGCCTCTAGCTTCGTTCATGAAACTTTCACAAAGGGGTGAACTTGTTTGGTAAAAATTCTAACCATGCAGCTTCCCCGTTCCTGAGTCAACGCGACGCCATCCCTGGTGCAGGCTCCAGGGAGTAGGACGCCTCCAGGCTACTCCCTGGGCCTTATTCGCGTTGCCCGTTTCTCCAGAGGTAAGCTTCTAAGGCTTCATGTGTTGGACCTCTTTCTCACGGCTACGTTCGGATGCTATCGCCTCTAGCTTCGTTCATGAAACTTTCACAAAGGGGTGAACTTGTTTGGTAAAAATTCTAACCATGCAGCTTCCCCGTTCCTGAGTGAACGCGACGCCATCCCTGGTGAGGGCTCCAGGGAGTACGACGCCTCCAGGCTACTCCCTGGGCCTTATTCGCGTTGCCCGTTTCTCCAGAGGTAAGCTTCTAAGGCTTCATGTGTCGGACCTCTTTCTCACGGCTACGTTCGGATGCTATCGCCTCTAGCTTCGTTCATGAAACTTTCACAAAAGGGTGAACTTGTTTGGTAAAAATTCTAACCATGCAGCTTCCCCGTTCCTGAGTGAACGCGACGCCATCCCTGGTGCAGGCTCCAGGGAGTACGACGCCTCCAGGCTACTCCCTGGGCCTTATTCGCGTTGCCCGTTTCTCCAGAGGTAAGCTTCTAAGGCTTCATGTGTTGGACCTCTTTCTCACGGCTACGTTCGGATGCTATCGCCTCTAGCTTCGTTCATGAAACTTTCACAAAGGGGTGAACTTGTCTGGTAAAAATTCTAACCATTCAGCTTCCCCGTTCCTGAGTGAAGGCGACGCCATCCCTGGTGCAGGCTCCAGGGAGTACGACGCCTCCAGGCTACTCCCTGGGCCTTATTCGCGTTGCCCGTTTCTCCACAGGTAAGCTTCTAAGGCTTCATGTGTTGGACCTCTTTCTCACGACTACGTTCGGATGGTATCGCCTCTAGCTTTGTTCATGAAACTTTCACAAAGGGGTGAACTTGTTTGGTAAAAATTCTAACCATGCAGCTTCCCTGTTCCTGAGTGAACGCGACGCCATCCCTGGTGCAGGCTCCAGGGAGTACGACGCCTCCAGGCTACTCCCTGGGCCTTATTCGCGTTGCCCGTTTCTCCACAGGTAAGCTTCTAAGGCTTCATGTGTTGGACCTCTTTCTCACGACTACGTTCGGATGGTATCGCCTCTAGCTTCGTTCATGAAACTTTCACAAAGGGGTGAACTTGTTTGGTAAAAATTCTAACCATGCAGCTTCCCCGTTCCTGAGTGAACGCGACGCCATCCCTGGAGCAGGCTCCTGGGAGTTCGACACCTCCAGGCTACTCTCTGGGCCTTATTCGCGTTGCCGGTTTCTTCAGAGGTGAGCTTCTAAGGCTTCATGAGTTGGACCTCTTTCTCACGGCTACGTTCGGATGCTATCGCCTCTAGCTTCGTTCATGAAACTTTCACAAAGGGGTGAACTTGTTTGGTAAAAATTCTAACCATGCAGCTTCCCCTTTCCTGAGTGAACGCGACGCCATCCCTGGTGCAGGCTCCAAGGAGTTCGACGCCTCCAGGCTACTCTCTGGGCCTTATTCGCTTTGCCGGTTCCTCCAGAGGTGAGCTTCTAAGGCTTGATGAGTTGCATGTGTTTCTTACGGCTACATTTGAATGCTATCGCGCCTAGCATCTTTCATTTTTGTCATTGGGGTGAACTTTGTTTGGTCAAAATTCTAACCGTGCAGCTTCCCCGTTCCTGAGTGAACGTGACGCCATCCCTGGTGCAGGCTCCAGGGAGTACGACGCCTCCAGGCTACTCCCTGGGCCTTATTCGCGTTGCCCGTTTCTCCAGAGGTAAGCTTCTAAGGCTTCATGTGTTGGACCTCTTTCTCACGGCTACGTTCGGATGCTATCGCCTCTAGCTTCGTTCATGAAACTTTCACAAAGGAGTGAACTTGTTTGGTAAAAATTCGAACCATGCAGCTTCCCCGTTCCTGAGTGAACGCGACGCCATCCCTGGTGCAGGCTCCAAGGAGTACGACGCCTCCAGGCTACTCCCTGGGCCTTATTCGCGTTGCCCGTTTCTCCAGAGGTAAGCTTCTAAGGCTTCATGTGTTGGACCTCTTTCTCACGGCTACGTTCGGATGCTATCGCCTCTAGCTTCGTTCATGAAACTTTCACAAAGGGGTGAACTTGTTTGGTAAAAATTCAAACCATGCAGCTTCCCTGTTCCTGAGTGAACGCGACGCCATCCCTGGTGCAGGCTCCAGGGAGTACGACGCCTCCAGGCTACTCCCTGGGCCTTATTCGCGTTGCCCGTTTCTCCAGAGGTAAGCTTCTAAGGCTTCATGTGTTGGACCTCTTTCTCACGGCTACGTTCGGATGCTATCGCCTCTAGCTTCGTTCATGAAACTTTCACAAAGGGGTGAACTTGTTTGGTAAAAATTCTAACCATGCAGCTTCCCCGTTCCTGAGTGAACGCGACGCCATCCCTGGTGCAGGCTCCAGGGAGTACGACGCCTCCAGGCTACTCCCTGGGCCTTATTCGCGTTGCCCGTTTCTCCACAGGTAAGCTTCTAAGGCTTCATGTGTTGGACCTCTTTCTCACGGCTACGTTCGGATGCTATCGCCTCTAGCTTCGTTCATGAAACGTTCACAAAGGGGTGAACTTGTTTGGTAAAAATTCTAACCATGCAGCTTCCCCGTTCCTGAGTGAACGCGACGCCATCCCTGGTGCAGGCTCCAAGGAGTTCGACGCCTCCAGGCTACTCTCTGGGCCTTATTCGCTTTGCCGGTTCCTCCAGAGGTGAGCTTCTAAGGCTTGATGAGTTGCATGTCTTTCTTACGGCTGCATTTGAATGCTATCGCGCCTAGCATCTTTCATTTTTGTCATTGGGGTGAACTTTGTTTGGTCAAAATTCTAACCGTGCAGCTTCCCCGTTCCTGAGTGAACGTGACGCCATCCCTGGTGCAGGCTCCAGGGAGTACGACGCCTCCAGGCTAGTCCCTGGGCCTTATTCGCGTTGCCCGTTTCTCCAGAGGTAAGCTTCTAAGGCTTCATGTGTCGGACCTCTTTCTCACGGCTACGTTCGGATGCTATCGCCTCTAGCTTCGTTCATGAAACTTTCACAAAGGGGTGAACTTGTTTGGTAAAAATTCTAACCATGCAGCTTCCTCGTTCCTGAGTGAACGCGACGCCATCCCTGGTGCAGGCTCCAGGGAGTACGACGCCTCCAGGCTACTCCCTGGGCCTTATTCGCGTTGCCCGTTTCTCCAGAGGTAAGCTTCTAAGGCTTCATGTGTTGGACCTCTTTCTCACGGCTACGTTCGGATGCTATCGCCTCTAGCTTCGTTCATGAAACTTTCACAAAGGAGTGAACTTGTTTGGTAAAAATTCGAACCATGCAGCTTCCCCGTTCCTGAGTGAACGCGACGCCATCCCTGGTGCAGGCTCCAAGGAGTACGACGCCTCCAGGCTACTCCCTGGGCCTTATTCGCGTTGCCCGTTTCTCCAGAGGTAAGCTTCTAAGGCTTCATGTGTTGGACCTCTTTCTCACGGCTACGTTCGGATGCTATCGCCTCTAGCTTCGTTCATGAAACTTTCACAAAGGGGTGAACTTGTTTGGTAAAAATTCAAACCATGCAGCTTCCCTGTTCCTGAGTGAACGCGACGCCATCCCTGGTGCAGGCTCCAGGGAGTACGACGCCTCCAGGCTACTCCCTGGGCCTTATTCGCGTTGCCCGTTTCTCCAGAGGTAAGCTTCTAAGGCTTCATGTGTTGGACCTCTTTCTCACGGCTACGTTCGGATGCTATCGCCTCTAGCTTCGTTCATGAAACTTTCACAAAGGGGTGAACTTGTTTGGTAAAAATTCTAACCATGCAGCTTCCCCGTTCCTGAGTGAACGCGACGCCATCCCTGGTGCAGGCTCCAGGGAGTACGACGCCTCCAGGCTACTCCCTGGGCCTTATTCGCGTTGCCCGTTTCTCCACAGGTAAGCTTCTAAGGCTTCATGTGTTGGACCTCTTTCTCACGGCTACGTTCGGATGCTATCGCCTCTAGCTTCGTTCATGAAACTTTCACAAAGGGGTGAACTTGTTTGGTAAAAATTCTAACCATGCAGCTTCCCCGTTCCTGAGTGAACGCGACGCCATCCCTGGTGCAGGCTCCAGGGAGTACGACGCCTCCAGGCTACTCCCTGGGCCTTATTCGCGTTGCCCGTTTCTCCAGAGGTAAGCTTCTAAGGCTTCATGTGTTGGACCTCTTTCTCACGGCTACGTTCGGATGCTATCGCCTCTAGCTTCGTTCATGAAACTCTCACAAAGGGGTGAACTTGTTTGGTAAAAATTCGAACCATGCAGCTTCCCCGTTCCTGAGTGAACGCGACGCCATCCCTGGTGCAGGCTCCAGAGAGTACGACGCCTCCAGGCTACTCCCTGGGCCTTATTCGCGTTGCCCGTTTCTCGAGAGGTAAGCTTCTAAGGCTTCATGTGTTGGAGCTCTTTCTCACGGCTACGTTCGGATGCTATCGCCTCTAGCTTCGTTCATGAAACTTTCACAAAAGGGTGAACTTGTTTGATAAAAATTCTAACCATGCAGCTTCCCCGTTCCTGAGTGAACGCGACGCCATCCCTGGTGCAGGCTCCAGGGAGTACGACGCCTCCAGGCTACTCCCTGGGCCTTATTCGCGTTGCCCGTTTCTCCAGAGGTAAGCTTCTAAGGCTTCATGTGTCGGACCTCTTTCTCACGGCTACGTTTGGATGCTATCGCCTCTAGCTTCGTTCATGAAACTTTCACAAAGGGGTGAACATGTTTGGTAAAAATTCTAACCATGCAGCTTCCCCGTTCCTGAGTGAACGCGACGCCATCCCTGGTGCAGGCTCCAGGGAGTACGACGCCTCCAGGCTACTCCCTGGGCCTTATTCGCGTTGCCCGTTTCTCCAGAGGTAAGCTTCTAAGGCTTCATGTGTTGGACCTCTTTCTCACGGCTACGTTCGGATGCTATCGCCTCTAGCTTCGTTCATGAAACTTTCACAAAGGGGTGAACTTGTTTGGTAAAAATTCGAACCATGCAGCTTCCCCGTTCCTGAGTGAACGCGACGCCATCCCTGGTGCAGGCTCCAGGGAGTACTACGCCTCCAGGCTACTCCCTGGGCCTTATTCGCGTTGCCCGTTTCTCGAGAGGTAAGCTTCTAAGGCTTTATGTGTTGGACCTCTTTCTCACGGCTACGTTCGGATGCTATCGCCTCTAGCTTCGTTCATGAAACTTTCACAAAGGGGTGAACTTGTTTGATAAAAATTCGAACCATGCAGCTTCCCCGTTCCTGAGTGAACGCGACGCCATCCCTGGTGCAGGCTCCAGGGAGTACGACGCCTCCAGGCTACTCCCTGGGCCTTATTCGCGTTGCCCGTTTCTCCAGAGGTAAGCTCCTAAGGCTTCATGTGTTGGACCTCTTTCTCACGGCTACGTTCGGATGCTATCGCCTCTAGCTTCGTTCATGAAACTTTCACAAAGGGGTGAACTTGTTTGGTAAAAATTCTAACCATGCAGCTTCCCCGTTCCTGAGTGAACGCGACACCATCCCTGGTGCAGGCTCCAGGGAGTACGACGCCTCCAGGCTACTCCCTGGGCCTTATTCGCGTTGCCCGTTTCTCCAGAGGTAAGCTTCTAAGGCTTCATGTGTTGTACCTCTTTCTCACTGCTACGTTCGGATGCTATCGCCCCTAGCTTCGTTCATGAAACTTTCACAAAGGGGTGAACTTGTTTGGTAAAAATTCTAACCATGCAGCTTCCCTGTTCCTGAGTGAACGCGACGCCATCCCTGGTGCAGGCTCCAGGGAGTACGACGCCTCCAGGCTACTCCCTGGGCCTTATTCGCGTTGCCCGTTTCTCCAGAGGTAAGCTTCTAAGGCTTCATGTGTTGGACCTCTTTCTCACGGCTACGTTCGGATGGTATCGCCTCTAGCTTCGTTCATGAAACCTTCACAAAGGGGTGAACTTGTTTGGTAAAAATTCTAACCATGCAGCTTCCCCGTTCCTGAGTGAACGCGACGCCATCCCTGGTGCAGGCTCCTGGGAGTTCGACACCTCCAGGCTACTCTCTGGGCCTTATTCGCGTTGCCGGTTCCTTCAGAGGTGAGCTTCTAAGGCTTCATGAGTTGGACCTCTTTCTCACGGCTACGTTCGGATGCTATCGCCTCTAGCTTCGTTCATGAAACTTTCACAAAGGGGTGAACTTGTTTGGTAAAAATTCTAACCATGCAGCTTCCCCGTTCCTGAGTGAACGCGACGCCATCCCTGGTGCAGGCTCCAAGGAGTTCGACGCCTCCAGGCTACTCTCTGGGCCTTATTCGCTTTTCGGTTCCTCCAGAGGTGAGCTTCTAAGGCTTGATGAGTTGCATGTCTTTCTTACGGCTACATTTGAATGCTATCGCGCCTAGCATCTTTCATTTTTGTCATTGGGGTGAACTTTGTTTGGTCAAAATTCTAACCGTGCAGCTTCCCCGTTCCTGAGTGAACGCGACGCCATCCCTGGTGCAGGCTCCAGGGAGTACGACGCCTCCAGGCTACTCCCTGGGCCTTATTCGCGTTGCCCGTTTCTCCAGAGGTAAGCTTCTAAGGCTTCATGTGTTGGACCTCTTTCTCACGGCTACGTTCGGATGCTATCGCCTCTAGCTTCGTTCATGAAACTTTCACAAAGGGGTGAACTTGTTTGGTAAAAATTCGTACCATGCAGCTTCCCTGTTCCTGAGTGAACGCGACGCCATCCCTGGTGCAGGCTCCAGGGGGTACGACGCCTCCAGGCTACTCCCTGGGCCTTATTCGCGTTGCCCGTTTCTCCAGAGGTAAGCTTCTAAGGCTTCATGTGTTGGGCCTCTTTCTCACGGCTACGTTCGGATGCTATCGCCTCTAGCTTCGTTCATGAAACTTTCACAAAGGGGTGAACTTGTTTGGTAAAAATTCTAACCAAGCAGCTTCCCCGTTCCTGAGTGAACGCAACGCCATCCCTGGTGCAGGCTCCAGGGAGTACGACGCCTCCAGGCTACTCCCTGGGCCTTATTCGCGTTGCCCGATTCTCCAGAGGTAAGCTTCTAAGGCTTCATGTGTTGGACCTCTTTCTCACGGCTACGTTCGGATGCTATCGCCTCTAGCTTCGTTCATGAAACTTTCACAAAGGGGTGAACTTGTTTGGTAAAAATTCTAATCACGCAGCTTCCCCGTTCCTGAGTGAACGCGACGCCATCCCTGGTGCAGGCTCCAGGGAGTACGACACCTCCAGGCTACTCCCTGGGCCTTATTCGCGTTGCCCGTTTCTCCAGAGGTAAGCTTCTAAGGCTTCATGTGTTGGACCTCTTTCTCACGGCTACGTTCGGATGCTATCGCCTCTAGCTTCGTTCATGAAACTTTCACAAAGGGGTGAACTTGTTTGGTAAAAATTCTAACCATTCAGCTTCCCCGTTCCTGAGCGAACGCGACCCCATCCCTGGTGCAGGCTGCAGGGAGTTCGACGCCTTCAAGCTACTCTCTGGGCCTTATTCGCGTTGCCGGTTCCTCCAGAGGTGAGCTTCTAAGGCTTGATGAGTTGCATCTTTTTCTTACGGGTACATTTGAATGCTATCTCGCCTAGCATCTTTCATTTTTGTCATTGGGGTGAACTTTGTTTGGTGAGCTTCTAAGGCTTCATGAGTTGGACCTCTTTCTCAGGGCTACGTTCAAGTGCTATTGCCCCTAGCCTCTTTCATGAAACATTCACAAACATTCACAGTTTGTTTGGTAAAAAATTTAACCATACAGCTACCGGGTTCCTTAGTGAGCTTGACAGCTCTTTCCAGTGCAGGCCTCAGGAAGTTCGACTCCTTCATGCTCCTCTCTGGACCCTATTCCCGTGCCTAGTTCCTCCACAGGTGAGTTACCAACGTCTCCTGAGACACACCTCTTTCTCATGGTGACGTTCGAATAGCCTCCCCTAACTTGTTTGATTAAAGTTTTACAATAGTGCGACATGTGTGTGATTAAAATTTTAACCTTGGAGCTTTCCAGCTGCGCTGACTATACCCTGTGCAGGCCATAGGGATTCCGACACCTCCAAGCTCCTCTCTTGGCCCTATTCCCACGGGTGTCTTCTCCACAGATAAGTTTTTAACGGCTCCTGAGTTGCTTCACTTTCTAACGATTATGTTCGAATACTATATCCCCTAGCTTCTTTCGTAGTGGTGTCATCTGTGTCTTATCAACATTTTAACCATGCAGCATGCCATGCGTTTTTTGTGACACCTATGCCGTGCATAATTGTCACACAAAAGGCGTACGCCTTCCGTTTTGAGGCATGAGGGCAGATAACGACATTCATTTGAGTGCAGTTCATTTTAAGAGTGTGGTCAATAGAAAACAAGACCCAGAAATTGAATGACGAAATCGGTGTTTGATAGGAGAGAAGGGCTAGGAGGAGTAGATAGAGAGGAAGATATAGGAATGGTCTATCAGGAATGTCTGTAGAAAACAAGCAATACGAATGGTCAATAGCAAACGATTCCCAGGTAGGTGGATGGAAAACGAGAGCACGTAATGTGAACGAGTAATGGGAATGGTCAGTAGAAAACGAGAACCAAGAATGGTCATGAGTGTAAGCGTTCATGTTAGATGGGTCTCTCTACGAGTGACAAAGATACCCAAGGTTTGCAGGCGCTCTTTCAGTGTTGAACCTTGTTTCATGTCAATGGAGCGTCTAACGGCACACAGGTCTACAGGAAACGGGACCTGGGAGTGAAAAGAAGCAATGGAAATGATCGATGGAAAAGAAGAGCTAGGAATGGTCGATATGGAAAAAGCGCTAATGTTGGTCAATAGAAAACAAGACCTAGAAATTGAAAGAAGAAATCAGTGTTTGATAGGAGAGAAGGGCTAGGAAGAGTAGATAGGAGAGGAAGATATAGGAATGGTCAAGCAAGGTGTGGTGGTGTTCAGTAAGATGAAGATAAGAAAGCGAGGTCTGAGTGCTTGGGAATGGTGGGACGTCTCGCTTTCTCGTGGAAGAGAAAGGAGGAGTTGGTAAATAGAAGACAAGCGCTAGGATTGGTGAATAGAAAACAAGCAATAACAAATGATCCATAGTAAACAAGGAGTGCGAATAGTCGATTTTGAACAAGCGCTACGTTGATCTACAAATCATGGAATATGAATGTTCTATAGAAAACCAGTGCTATCAATGGTCGATAGAAGGCAACCGCAAGGAATGTCTGTAGAAAACAAGCAATACGAATGGTCAATAGCAAACGATTCCCAGGTAGGTGGATGGAAAACGAGAGCAGGTATTGAAAACGAGTAATGGGAATGGTCAGTAGAAAACGAGAACCAAGTAAGGTAAGGAGTGTAAGCGTTCATGTTTGATGGTCCTCGCTACGAGTGACAAAGATACTCAAGGTTTGCAGGCGCTACTAGTGTCGAACCTTGGTTCATGTCAATGGAGCGTCTAACGGCACACAGGTCTACAGGAAACGGGACCTGGGAGTGAAAAGAAGCAATAGAAATGGTCGATGGAAAAGAAGAGCTAGGAATGGTCGATATGGAAAAAGCGCTAAGGTTGGTCAATAGAAAACAAGACCTAGAAATTGAAAGAAGAAATCAGTGTTTGATAGGAGAGAAGGGCTAGGAAGAGTAGATAGAGAGAAAGAATAGGAATGGTCAAGCAAGGTGTGGTGGTGTTCAGTAAGATGAAGATAAGAAAGGGAGGTCTGACTTGCTCGAGAATAGGAGCACGTTTCACTTTCTTGGGGAAGAGGAACAAAGAGGAATGAGGAGTTGGTAAATAGAAGACAAGCGCTAGGATTGGTGAATAGAAAACAAGCAACAAGAAATGATCCATAGTAAACAAGGAGTGCGAATAGTCGATTTTGAACAAGCGCTACGTTGATCTACAAATCATGGAATATGAATGTTCGATAGAAAACCAGTGCTATCAATGGTCGATAGAAGGCAACCGCAAGGAATGTCTGTAGAAAACAAGCAATACGAATGGTCAATAGCAAACGATTCCCAGGTAGGTGGATGGAAAACGAGAGCACGTAATGTGAACGAGTAATGGGAATGGTCAGTAGAAAACGAGAACCAAGTATGGTCATGAGTGTAAGCGTTCATGTTAGATGGGTCTCGCTACGAGTGACAAAGATACCCAAGGTTTGCAGGCGCTCTTTCAGTGTTGAACCTTGTTTCATGTCAATGGAGCGTCTAACGGCACACAGGTCTACAGGAAACGGGACCTGGGAGTGAAAAGAAGCAATGGAAATGGTCGATGGAAAAGAAGAGCTAGGAATGGTCGATATGAAAAAAGCGCTAATGTTAGTCAATAGAAAACAAGACCTAGAAATTGAAAGAAGAAATCAGTGTTTGATAGGAGAGAAGGGCTAGGAAGAGTAGATAGAGAGGAAGATATAGGAATGGTCAAGCAAGGTGTGGTGGTGTTCAGTAAGATGAAAAAAAGAGAGGTCTGACTGTTTGGGAATGGTGGCTCGTCTCGCTTTCTCGGGGAAGAGAACGGAGGAGTTGGTAAATAGAAGACAAGCGCTAGGATTGGTGAATAGAAAACAAGCAATAAGAAATGATCCATAGTAAACAAGGAGTGCGAATAGTCGATTTTGAACAAGCGCTACGTTGATCTACAAATCATGGAATGTGAATGTTCGATAGAAAACCAGTGCTATCAATGGTTGATAGAAGGCAACCGCAAGGAATGTCTGTAGAAAACAAGCAATACGAATGGTCAATAGCAAACGATTCCCAGGTAGGTGGATGGAAAACGAGAGCAGGTAATGTGAACGAGTAATGGGAATGGTCAGTAGAAAACGAGAACCAAGTATGGTCAGGAGTGTAAGCGTTCATGTTAGATGGGTCCTCGCTACGAGTGACAAAGATACCCAAGGTTTGCAGGCGCTCTTTCAGTGTCGAACCTTGTTTCATGTCAATGGAGCGTCTAACGGCACACAAGTCTACAGGAAACGGGACCTGGGAGTGAAAAGAAGCAATAGAAATGGTCGATGGAAAAGAAGAGCTAGGAATGGTCGATATGGAAAAAGCGCTAAGGTTGGTCAATAGAAAACAAGACCTAGAAATTGAAAGAGAAATTGAAATTGAAATAGTGAGAGAAGGGCTCTGGAGAGTCGATAGAGGACAATATACAGGAGTGGCCACTAGAAAACGAATGTTAAGCATGGTGTGGTGGCGGTGGTGTTGAGTAAGATGAAGAAAAGAAAGTGAGGTCTGACTTGCTCGAGAATGGGAGCACGTTTCACTTTCTTGGGGAAGAGGAACAAAGAGGAATGAGGAGTTGGTCAATAGAAGACAAGCGCTAGGATTGATCAATAGAAAACAAGCAATAGGAAATGATCGGTGGTAAACAAGGAGTGGGAATAGTGGATTTTGAGCAAGCGCTACGTTGGTCGACAGATATCACGGAATGGGTATGTTCGATAGAAAACAAGTGCTATCAATGGTCGATAGAAGACAAGCGCAAGGAATGTTTATACAAAACAAGCAATACGAATGGTCAATAGCAAACGATTGCGAGGTAGGTGGTGGAAAACAAGAGCTCGTAAGTAATGGGAATGATCAATAGAAAAGGAGAAATAAGTATGGTCCCTAGAAAACATAAGTGGAAAAATTCGACTGAAAACACGCGATAGGAATGTTGGGTAAAAAGCAAGCATTAAGAGTGGTCGACAGACAACAGGTCCTACTATTGGTGGCTAGAAAACACGGTGAATAGTCGATATAAAACAATGATTGGGAATGCTCGATATAAAACAAGGGCATGTCCTGGTCGATAGAGTACAATCGCTTGGACTGGTACAAGGAAAAGAAGAGCCGGGAATGGAAACTAGCAATAGGAAAGGTTGCTGGGAAACAAACGCTAAGACTGGTCAATAGAAAGCAAGAACTGGGTTTCTTCCAATGATGCTAGTAGGGTGCTAAGAACTTTGCGGCGTATAGTCAGCGTTCATTTTGGATGGGTACCCGTCATCGTTGAAGACATAGTCATGTCTCGATTATCCGGACACCTCGGGAGTCGTCCCTTTTCGTCCGGATAATGAATTTCCGGATAACCAAACCAAGCACACTTCCGGGGGAACACGAAAAATTTTGGGAGACCTCGTCACAGCCCCAGAAAAGGAAACATGTAAAAGATCGTTTCTTCAAAAAATGTATGCCAAGTGAGCTGCTTGAAATTAGTAGGCATACCTGTGACATAATTTTTTGCCACAGCCACGGCGCCCCCTGCGCCGCAATGCTGTTCAAAGAAGGGCAATGTCTCAGTCTCAGAAAGTTGGTCCCGCGCACATGTTTTTGTCTTTTTGCAAACGCCTTTGACATAGGCCAAAAGACAGGTGACGCTCAAGGACGGCCTGGACATGACGTTCACATGTGGATTTCCCGCACTTATCGTGTGTCCGCACACACCAAAAGGGAAATGAGATGTGACCCTTTTCCGGAATAGTGCGAATACAGCACCTGCCAGGGACAGAGGACGTTGACACTTCTCCGGATAAGGGAATCCGAATGACCTATGTCCTGGAAGATCGTTCCTCGTACTTGCTGTCCGGATACGGATAACGAATTCCCGATAACAGAGGCATGACTGTATTATATTTGCAATCTGTTTCATGTCTGAGGAGTAGTGATGCTACTAGTAAATATATCGATTCAAAAATATTCCAGAAGCCAGGAGAAGTCACGATGAGAAAACAACGAAGTTGCACATCCACTTGACACAACAAACAACAATTTAATGCAGACGTTTCGTCTCCCATGCGGGGTACATCATCAGTGAAAGCAAAATGAGAGACGACCGCAACCAGCGGATTATTTAACCAGGTCTTCGAACACTTGGGGGAGAGGGTCGCGATTGGTATTACACACTGAAGGTTCTCCTCGCACGTGCCATGACTCAAGCAGTTTCCTGGGACTCCACCTTTGTTCCCTCGCTAAGGTCACAGCATTCGCGTTGTCAAAAGAGTGATCTGTTTTCAACAATGCTCGGTCTTAAATCGCGTTGCGTTTGTTGAGTTGCGAACATCACGTTCATGCCTTTATCCACAACACCCGCCTGGGACTCAGGGGGAATATGGTCTTTTGGCTTAGAAATGAGGCAGGGCTTGAATGCAGTCTTGATTTTTAACGGGAGGAGGGCTCGCCGAATGGACTCTGATACACCTTTGGCGTATGGGATGGTGACGATGCCGTGTCGGAAATCGTCTTTCCTTCGGGTCCTTGGTTCGTGCATTCGTTTTTGTGTGTTCTCAAAGAAACGTAGCGGGTACCCTCGTTTCATGAGTGACTCCTTGATTGTCAACTCCTCGGACGTATGTTGTTCCGGGCATGAGGCGAAATCTTCACGGCGCTGAAGCAGGGTTCTCACTACACTGCGTTTGTGTTCAATCGGATGCTAGGATTCGAAATTTAAGAAGTTACGGTCCACGTTGTTCGTGTGTTCACCTCTGTTTGCCTTCCTCAGAATGAAGGATATGTTACTCTGTGTAACTAGTTGCATTCTCCAGCTGCGTACTACATTACCCCTTTTCTTCTCCAAAAACAGCGAGGCATACCAAAACAGGATGTTTTCCAATGTCTTTCACCTGAGTGACAGGCAAGAACAAATCCAGTGAATGGCCTGCAGTCCACCTCTAAAATACAGCAGCCTCCATTCGATGCACCACATCATCAGGTGATTTCGTTCCTATTACAGTTCCTAGTACTTGTATAGTATGGCTGGATCACCGACTGTCGCTTTGTTGTTTGATCCTGGGTCCACGTGCATAAGGTCATTTTCCATTTTGTTATGAGACGCAGCTCTTAGCTGCTTCAGTTTTTAATTTTGTTGTATTTTAGTTATTACACTTACTAGCTGATTTAAATGCCGACATAACGGCTGTTTGAGCACAGTCCTCTCGTCCTCGACACATATGCAAGTGGGCCCACATCCTCGGCGGAGCCTGCACCGCTAGAGGACGCTCTGTCCAGGTGGCGGATAGGACAGTTCTTCTTTTATGAAGAAGGCAGACTTCTGCCAGCGGACCAACAGGCATTTCAGTTAGAATAGGACCAATTTCTGCTGTCTCTTCTTTGTTGCATTAAAAAATGGGACATACAGCAATGACTACTGGAGCTTTTACTTCCTTTCCAGGTGCCTTCATTGGTGACTTCCAGCCAAGGTTAAGTATCTTCTAATAGTAGTAGTAGTAGTAGTATCTTCAATTCGTTAAGTTTGTGCAGACACGCTTGTTGTTAGTACAATGCTCACATTGATACTGAGCTTGCTCAGTACTAAATGCCCATAACGAATTCTTGCGCGAAAGAAACGTTGGTAGGATAAGCCCTCCTAAGGAACGCAAAACGGTGAGCCAGCCGCTGCTGTAGATCAGTGCAGAAGGCTCAGTACCCGTCGAAAACGTGAACATCAAAACAAGGACGAGCAGGAAGAACAAAATATTAGGCAGTCTATATTTGTAACGTGTACAAACGAATCCAGCAACGAAGGGAGACAGCCTACAAAAACAACACCGCACTTCACAAAGCGCTTGCTTTGTTTCCAAAAACAAATACAATGATTTTATTTTGCCTGCATGTTATTTGCAACACCAGGTAACTACCAGACAGTTTTCATCGGTATCCCAGCGAGTGTTGCAATGAATCCCTGCGTAACTCGGTCACACAGGGGTGACACAAACCCGCCATTGTTGTAACTACCCCCAAGCGGTGCTTTTGGCAAAACTGCCATCTGGTCCTGGTCGCACGTCATAAAAAACGTCATTTTAAGGTCATATGACTTTGTTTACATGTCGTTTTGCCGCTTACACACATCTCTCCGTCGTCATAAAGCCAAGAGATGAACGTTTTGCTAGCGTAAACTATGCGCGGCTTCTTCCGCAACATGATAACCCATTTCTCTTTAGTTTAGGTACATCGCATCGGCTCAGTGAATCTTAACGCGCGGTCGTCATTACATCTTTGGACGTCGTCGATATTATGAGGCCATATCAAGAAACCCCAGCCATAAGAATTGATCATTTGTACGGATTCGAAGTCGTCGATCCAAGCAATTGACAAGCGATGCGACAGAAACATCCACGCCGACAAAATGCTCCCGACCTACAAGGATGTCGCTGAACTGGGTCACCATGTAGCAGTCCAGTGGGTCCCACTGTAGAATACCAGGAAATGAAGCCGCGGCAAGGCGAAACAAGCACACAACAAGACAAAGGAGAGCGCCATATCGTTTACCAAAGGCGACTCCAGCGTTCCTCAAACGCAAGACCACAGAATGCTCCAGAGTGGTCTGGAAAACAAACCTACTTACTATCTGTGCTACATCGATCCTGAGCTCACAGCATCCATCCCATGGAACTTGGATAGACCTTTCCAAACGATCCTCCACAGGAACCGCCTGGGAAAACTATATTCACAAACAATTATCGATTAAATGAGGCGGCTTTCACCATCTCCAAAGTGCTCCGCCTGCAAAAACTCCTCATCACACGCTGCACGTTATCAGCAGCACGACACCCGACATGGTTGTCAAAATCGAACTGCTGGTTCGTAAGGATCGACGTCGTATAACAATTGGAGACATTGCTGATGAGGTGAGAGTTGGTTACGGGACATGCGAACGTGTTTTGCCGACGTATCCGTCCCAAACTTCGGCAACAGAAGAACTGGCTGCTGCAGGCTGCTGGCATTTGAGATGATGGTTGGCTAGGAGCATGCTGTGTGGTAAAGTCCATTTTTACGCGTGTGGACCAATCATGGTCATCCACCAAGTGTACAAGTGTACGAAGTTGGGGTAGTTGGTATCTTGACATATTGTTGAATGCAGCAAGAAAGAACACAAGGAAGAACGAAGTTGACACCACGGCTTCATCCACCAAGCAGATAAAGAGAAGAAGGAAGAGTGAGAATGGTCGAGTTTGAAGAAGCGCTCGGATTGCTCAAGAAATGGGAATGTTGGACAGAAAACAGGCGCGAGGAATGGTCGACAGAAGACGAGTGCTAGCAATGGTCCATAGAAAAGAAGCGCTAGGATTGTTCGCAACCTGCGTGCACGTCAACTCGCAACGGAACTGGAACGAAGCCATGCGACGACAGACGGGCGAGAATTACGTAGTATGGGGACGCAGCAACGAGGGACTTGGCGGCTTCTGATCACAGCTCTATACCGACAACAGCAACGACGACTGTAGGCCACACGACGGATCAGCAGACAGGTCACCAATTCACTACGACACGCAACGGACAGGCACAGGAAACAATGAGCGGCAACGCTCCTCTCAAGACCACTCTCGCCCAAGCTTGTGGGCGAAAGAAACCACGGTGACATCACCAAACTATGTCGGATTCGTAGACGTTCACGATATGGACAACCTGTGTTCGAGAATACCCAGGTCATTAACAATTCATTTTTGGCGGCGTGCTGCAAAAGATTAAGCACGACGAATAAAAACGACGAGTCGTTAACCAGGACGTTACGACCAGGAACTATGTGTCAACGAAGGTGAGAGGGTCGTGCGCGTGGAACCTCGCGCATGGAGGACGATGTGGCCTCCGAATCAAACCCTATTCTCTGCAACGGGGCTGCACGCGGGATTTCATCGTCACTGTAACTGAGCTTGACATAGGAGCATACGCTCTCCAGCATATCCAGCATACTCAATTTTTACGCATACCACGGCGCTCGAATCACTCTCAACACGCCACGGTCACCGCGACGGTTCTCCTCGGGCTTCCAATAGTGACACCTTTCCAAGACACACGTTCCAGTACCGGTCGCGGCTGTCTACCGCACCAGATGCATCTCCTATACCCCATGCAGTCCAGCAACGCAGTCCACGTTTCCTTCCTACCTGGCATATCCTATCGGTTCTGATCTTGGCAAAGCCAGCAGGCAAACACCTCCTGACAGAAAGGTGTCATCGGGACCACTGTTCCACCGGGGACCACAGTAAGCTCCGTTCTCGACATCCACCTGCTGCATGACGTTCCTCCTCGGCACTTCCCAGGCGACAACCCTACAAGATCACCGGTAGCTCTGGAGCCCAGATTGCTTTAGCTCCTCAGTTACATCCTGTTCTACCCCCTGCCATAACCACAAGGCGTGTTCCTTATCTACGTGGTGTGCTCATTCTCCACCTCCCCGTAACCACTGCAAGCATCGGTCAGCTTCTGCGGTTGGTAGCGTACCCGTGGACGATGACGAAGCGCCACCCGGAAGTTTCCATTAAAGGGACTGAGCTCTACCGTTGGAGCCGACTGTGTCGGCTCCACACGGCGATTCCAACTTGGATGTCACACCCACACCTTTTGTGTCGATGAATCTGATAGGTCCGTATCTTCATCACACATAGCACACTGCTAGCCAACCATAATCCCTAATGACAACGTACTCACTCCTTTTGAGTGAACGAACAGCGTTGCTACCTTGGTTTGTGCAGCTACTTCAGACATTTCGTCAAACTGTTCTCATTGATCGCGGAGTCTCTACAGCTACTGCTCAGTAAAAGCAAGACAAGGCGCTAGACGGATCATAAACAGAAGCGTTTGAAATGCTAAAATGCCAATTGCTATGCATGTTGACGTTGGCACTTTACTCATCCATGGCCACAACTGTCATGGGAGGAGCCCTCTTGCAACAGCAGGAAGACTGACAGCTTCACCCAATTATTTACAGCCGGATGACGAAACAGGACCGGGAGAAATGCCGCTCCTATGTGCCTGAAGCTTTATCAGCAGTTTGGACGATAGAAAAATTGTGACCCTCTCTTCTGCGCTTAGATTGCACTGACCCCACCGACTACGACTGAATTGGAGGTTGGTGTCTCCGGCGCCTGCGGAAGTTCCGTTTCGGCGTTTAGCACCAGCGCTGCGAAAGGATGAGCCACGTGGATCATTTGGCGAAAAAATGGATGTCGTCGATGGGGTACAGCCATAAAGGTCCGAGACTGGCCCGCTGCAGCTCAATATACTGACCCCCACATACAGGAACTAAAAGAAGCTTTGAACAGCTGGTATAGAGAACAAAAGGGAACACATGAAGCTAGAATTTCAGCAGAGGATCTGAAGCGTTTTAAGCAAGGAACGTTGCAATGAGAAGGAAGGTCTACTGTGAGCAGTCCCATTAGGGGTTGCAAATATTGTGCAGATGTCAATATGAAGCTACCACTTCGACCTTGAGAAGAGAATGGGAATGCTACAGAGAACGTATTGGGTCTCCTCGAATGCGCTGCTGCGTTAGAAGGTACATTGACTTATGCATAGAGTGCCTCTATCACCAGGTGAACTACACAGCATTGGCAAAGTGTCTGTGTAAATGAGCCACCAGATACCTTTCGTGAGAAGCAAAAAGGGCAAAGCTTACAGTGGTCACTGCAGGACATTGTAGCGATCTTGGGAGCCCTGCTAGAATCATTACGGACCGAGGGCGCCGCTGCTACACGAGTTCTGTGTTCAAACTGTACTGCGCGGCACAAAACATCACACATTAAAAACACCACAGCTACCTTAAGAGACGACGGCCAAGTGACAACACGTCCTAATCCTTGCCCGTCTTTGGGGCCCTATCTTCTTCTACTTCGCAATGGCGTGATGAAAATTTCAACCATGCTGCTTCCCAGTTCCTGAGCGAACGTGACAGCTCTTCCCGGTGTAGCCTCCAGGGGGTCGACTCACATGGCGGATGGCCCTGACAAAGATGAGTTTCTAAGGCCTCCTGAGTAGCACTTCATTGGCTACGTTCGAATAATATCTCCCCTAGCTTCTTGCATTAATCTTTCACAATGGCGTGATCTGTGTCTGATGAAAATTTCAACCATGCAGCTTCCCAGTTCCTGAATGAACGTGACAGCCCTCCCTCGTGAAGACTCCAGGCTCGTCTATGGGCCCGATTCGCATGGCGGCTGGCGTTTCCACAGGTGAGTTTCTAAGGCTTCCTGAGTAGCACTTCATTCTCATGGCTACGTTCGAATTATACCTCCCCAAGCTTCTTGCATTGAACTTTGTCTGATGAAAATGTCAACCATGCAGCTTCCAAGTTCCTGTGACAAATGTGACAGCCCCCCACCGTGACTGGTCCCTGCACAGGTTAGTTTCCAAGGCTTCCTCGGACAAACCTCTTTCTCACGGCTGGAATGCTATCCCCTTTAACTTTTGTGTGTGATCAAAATTTTCAGCATGCAGCTTCCCAGGTCCTGGGCGAATGTCACAGCCTCCCTCCCTGCCCCTGCCGTTCTCCCTGAGCCCTATTCCCGTGGCGGCTTAGCTACTGCACAGGTGCGAAGGCCTCGTGAGACGCACCTTTTCCTCAGAGAAACTTGTAGCTCTGTAGCTTCACGGTAGCTTCTTTCACAATGGTGTGATGTGTGTCTAATGAAAATTTCAACCATGCAGTATTCCACTTCCTTGGCGAACGTGACAGTCCCCCGTGCAGGCCCCAGCGAGTGCGACGCCTCCAGTCTCCTCCATGTGCTCCATTCCCGTAGCTAGCGCCTCTTTCTCACGGACAAGACAACTGGGACAAGACAGTTTTGCAATAAAAAGACTGCATATATATCATATAGCTCGGACATTTTGCTTGACCTTATCAATATCCAAAGCAACCTTGATCAAATGTTCGATGCTGATGCTCGAACTGAGTTTTGCCTGACAACTCTAACGAATACCGTACCATTGTACCGTATCATCTTGGTTCCTGTGGCCTTGCGCGTGTCTCCTCACCAATCCAACCATACCACTCCTCCAACCATATCACTTTTTTTCAAAATCACCACGATCAACCAAATCACTACGATTTTTACAACGCCTACCTAAGCTACACTACCCTGGTACCTAAACTGGAATATACCACGCAATTGTCATAAATTATATCGAGACCTTCCAGAATCGCACCGTACGCTTTACTTTTTCAACGACTACAGCGACTACAGCCTACGTCGTCCTTTATCCAGACTTTCCGATTTTTCATAAGATATTTCATAACACGTTTCATAACGTTTGCACTCTTCAATGTTAAACTGAACGTCTCGATTATCAATTCAAAGTTCATTCCTTCAGGAGTAATTAGTATTACGAATCCTTCATCCCTCGCATATCTCGACTCTGGAATGACCTCCGCGGTGAGTGTGTTACCAGTGATGAGCTGTAACTACTTCGAAAGTACAACTACTAACTACTTGAATTAATAGTAATTGTAAATACAAACTAACAACCTTTTTAAAACAGTAATTACACTACAGCTCCAACTACTACAAGGTAGTTTCAATTACTTTTGCAACTACATTTTCGGTACAAATCATTCAGTCTCACTCTTCAAATAAGAACACCAATGCGGAGATAAACGTGCACTAGATTATGGCGCAAGCAGAGAGAGAGACCAGAAAAGGAGGAGGAGGAGGAAGTGTTTAGGTGTATTAAAGGAGCCGTAAACAGGCCACCAAACATTTCTGAAATAATGATACCACATGAAAGAACGCATCTCATAATACCCAAATATACATTTCATTCGGCTCGTGCCAGCTCATTAACCCGTATAACTGCTTTCAAAGATGAGTAACCAGCGAGCCTCTCTCCACAACGCATACGTCACATGGCTACGTAGCGTTTTACCGTCCAATCGGGCGGCCCAACTGCGCACATGACGTTTCAAATTACCAGCCAATAACATACTTCGTTATCAGCTGTGAGTCGGAGCGCTCAGTTTGTTTGTGTGAAACGACGTTTTGCGCTCAGTGGTTCCGAAATTCAACGACATGACATCTTCAGCATCTCCGGCTGGCGCAAACGTCAACAGCTGGGCTGCTATCACATGACGCGATTCGAACCCGGGTTCCTCCCAGTCACGACGTGACATGGCCAGCACGCTATCCACTGTAACACGCGAGCTGGTGACGCGATGCCGCGTGGATCAAATCAAAGTACGGCAGCCCAGTTGTCGGAACCATTCGAAGATGACGAAGATGTTCCGTCGCGCACCTGCCTAAGATTCCGGAACTGTAGTCCGGGATATTCATTCGCGCAGGTGGTGTGTTGCGTGCTACTGCCCAGAAAACGTAGTGCGCGTATGATACCTAAATTAAACGCATTTCTTTCTCAGTTTGAGGCTGTAACTGTTTAGATTTTGAATAGAAGAGGATTCACGCTCATCTAGTCCAATTCCGCATTTGAAATAAAATCATATGTGGAACACTCAATCGTAATTGGTGGGGAAAGCGCTACGTCAAAATGACGTAAAGTTAGAGCGCGGGGCGGAGCTAAAATGCGAAAGAGTGCAGTGAATATTTCATCCGTATGCAAGCGCCTTTTGTTTTTGAGCGTTAGTAATTGCAAGGAGTTTTCACTGACTAAGTTCCAATAATATAACACAAAGAAATGTGCACCTTTTGTACCTGTTTACGGCCCCTTTAACGCCTGTGACCACCTGTGACACACATACGTTATGCTGAACACCGTGGAATATCAAGCAGCTTGGGCAAAGACAAAGGGGCTACAAAAGGTAACAAAATGTGTCTGGCGCTAACGAAAGCCATTCACACTTTTCCTTAAACCTTATGTGTCATCTTGGCATGACTGTGTCTGTGGCGTATTAGTGTGTGTGTGTGTGTATTAGTGTGTGTTACTGTAGAACAGAAACTCATGCCACACAGACGCGCGGATGCCACAGATAGGATGCGATGAGGGCAGAACCTGCAGGCTGCAGTGAAGTTTTTGCTTCCTGCTCTCACGTTGACATCCTTATAGCAGTGTTCAATAACGAAAGTACGAAAGTCGTGTTAAGTACGAAAAATGTAGTTGAATAGTTGCAATCACCTTGTAATTACTACATCTTTTTCCGGCGTTATTAATCCTCTTGTCGTACATTTTAATCCTTATGCCATGACATTTAATCCTTTTGCCATCGGAATTAATCCTCCTTTCATTATTTTTAATCCTCCTTTCACATAATTTAATCCGTTTCTCATGCAATTTAATCCAAGTGACTATGTGTGGGCTACATGACTTTTTTTGTGTATTTCGGGACAATTCCCGTGTGTACGCATATTGCACATGCTTTTCACTGATATTGTGGGTTTCTGCACCATAATGGGATAATGTGGGACTGTCAATCTGGATTACGGTGTTGTGGGACTATTCCCATGTCATGTCGAGTATTACCCATCGTTTTCATTAAAAATGTGGGTTTCTGCATCGTAATGGGATACTGTGGGACTCTGTATATGGATTACGATATTGTGACACTATTCCCACGCTTTTCATTAGATATGCGGGTTTCTGCACTGTAATGGGATAATGTGAGACTGCCAATCTTCATTACGATATCCTGGGGCTGAAACGCGTTTTTTGCACTGTAATGGGAGACTGTTTGACCGTCAATCTTAATTACGATATTTGGGGACAATTTCCATGTCTATGGGTATTACTCATGCTTTTCATTCAAATGCAAGACAGTGTGGGAATGTCTCTCTGGTTTAGGATATTGTGGAACTGTTCCCGGGTATTACCCACGCTTTTCGTTAAATATGTGGGTTTCTGCACTGTCATGGGATACTGTGGGAGTATTCCCATGTGTGCGGGTATTACCCATGCTTTTTGTTAAATATGTGGGATTCTACACTGTAATGGGATAATGTGAGACTATTCCCATGTGTGCGGGTATTACCCATGCTTTTCGTTAAATATGTGGGATTCTGCACTGTAATGGGGTACTGTGGAACTATTCCCATGTGTGCGGGGATTACCCACGCTTTTCGTTAAATATGTGGGTTTCTGCACTGTAATGGGATACAGTGGGACTATTCCCATGTGTGCGGGTATTACCCATGCTTTTTGTTAAATATGTGGGATTCTGCACTGCACTGTGGGACTGTGTGCGTGTGCATTACAGTGCAAAAACGCGTTTCTAATGGAAAGCACTGGGAATAACCGTAGACTTGCTTATAGTCCCAGGATATTGTAACGAAGATCGACAGTCTCACATTATCCCATTACTATCCCATTATCGTTATCAACTGTGGGTTACTTATTTTATTGGGATGGTTTCATTTGGGTTTGGTTTGGTTTGGGATGGTTCAACATGAAGCCAGTGGAATTAAAACTGATTGATCTGATGCGCTCATTCCGGTGATTAATCATATCCATCGATCACGGTCTACGTTATTGGTACTTTTCACTAATTACCGAGAACCAGAAGCCGGCAAAGAGCTGCCGGCAACACTGCCTTGAGTACTCGGTAGAGTGTTTTGTATAAAAAGCATAAAATTTTAATTTCCTTGTCGCTCTCACACTGATCATGCATTGAGGCTTAAAAAAACAAAAGATAAACAATGCGGAATATTCATTGTGTTCCTAATCCGTTTATTAAAATTCAGAACCGTATACCCTGCCCGTATACATACCCTCTAGAACACTGCCCCTGCATGACTTTCAGTCTCGATCAAGGTTGCTGCAAACAAGCTTTGTCATCTACAGCTTTTTCCGGCGTTATTAATCTTCTTGTCGTACATTTTAATCCTTACACCATGACATTTAATCCATTTGGCATCGGAATTAACCCTCCTTTCATTATTTTTAATCCTCATTTCACATAATTTAATCCGTTTCTCATGCAATTTAATCCAACTGATAATGTGTGGGCTACATGACTTTTTTTGTGTATTTTGGGACAATTTCCATGTGTACGCATATTGCACATGCTTTTCACTAATATTGTGGGTTTTTGCACCATAACGGGATACTGTGGGACTGTCAATCTGGATTACGGTGTTGTGGGACTATTCCCATGTCTACGAGTACTACCCATGGTTTTCATTAAAAGCGTGGGTTTCTGTATTGTAATGGGATACTGTGGGACTGCCAATCTGGATTGTGATATTGTGGAACTATTTCCATGTCTACAGATATTACATATGCTTTTATTAAAAACATGGGTTTCTGCATTGTAATGGGATACTGTGGGACTGTGTATATGGATTACGATATTGTGGGACTATTCCCATGTGTACGGATATTGCCCATGCTTTTCATTAGATATGCGGGTTTCTGCACTGTAATGGGATACTGTGGAACCGTGGATCTTCATTACGATATTGTGGGACTATTTCCATGTCTATGGGTATTACCCATGCTTTTCATTCAAAATGCAGGTTTCTGGAGTATAACGGGATACTGTGGGATTGTCTATCTGGTTTAGGATATTGTGGAACTATTCCCATGTGTGCGGGTATTACCCATGCTGTTCGTTAAATATGTGAGTTTCTGCACTGTAATGGGATACTGTGGGACTGGCAATCTTGATTACGATATCCTGGGACAATAAGCATGTCTATGGGTATTCCCCGTGCTTTTCATGAAAAACACGGGTTTTTGCACTAATGGGATACTGCGGGACTGTCAATCTTGATTAGGGTATTTTGAGACAATTCCCATGTCTACGGGTATTGCACATGCTATTCATTAATAATGCGGGTTTCTGCACCATAATGGGATACTGTGGGACGGTCAATCTGGATTGTGGTATTGTGGGACTATTCCCATGTCTACGAGTATTACCCATGGTTTTCATTAAAAATGCGGGTTTCTGTACCGTAATGGGATACAGTGGGACTGTCAACCTTGCTTACGATATTGTGGGACTATTCCCATGTGTGCGGGTATTACCTATGCTTTTCGTTAAATATTCGGGTTTCTGCACCTTAATGGGATACTGTGGGACTGTTGATCTTGATTACGATATCCTGGTACTATATGCATGTCTACGGGTATTCCACTTCCTTTCCATTTAAAACGTGGTTATTTGCACTGTAATGGCATACTGCGGGTCTGTCAATCTGGATTACGATATTGTGGAACTATTTCCGTGTCTATGGGTATTACCCATGCTTTACATTCAAAATGCAAGTTTCTGTATTATAACGGGATACTGTGGGATTTTCTATCTGGCTTAGGATATTGTGGGACTATTCCCATGTGCGCGGGTATTACCCATGCTTTTCATTAAATATGTGCGTTTCTGCACTGTAATGGGATACTGTGGGACTGGCAATCTTGATTACGATATCCTGGGACTATAAGCATGTCTATGGGTATTCCCCGTGCTTTTCATTAAAAACGCGCGTTTTGGACGCGCTAATGGGATACTGTGGGACTCTCAATCTGGATAGCGGTATTGTGGGACTATTCCCATGTCTACGGATTTTACCAATGGTTTTCATTAAAAACGTGGGTTCCTGCACTGTAATGGGATACTCTGGGACTGTCAATCCTGATTACGATATTGTGGGGCTATTCCCACGTCTACGGGTATTCCCCGTGCTTTTAATTAAAAACGCGCGTTTTTGCGCTGTAATAGGATTCTGTGGATCTGTCAATTTGGATCACGATAGTGTGGAACTATTTCCATGTCTACGGGTATTACCCATGCTTTTAATTCAAAATGTGGGTTTCTGCACTGTAATGGGATACTATGGGACTGTCTATCTGATCACAGTATTCCATTACAGTGCAGAAATTCGCATAATTAATGAAAAGCATGGGTAATACCCGCACACATGGGAGTAGTCCCACAAGATCCTAAACCAGACAGACAGTCCCACAGTATCCCGTTATACTGCAGAAACCCGCATTTTGAATGAAAAGCATGGGTAATACCCATAGACACTGAAATAGTCCAACAATATCGTAATCCAGATTAACAGACCCGCAATATCCCATTACAATGCGAATAACCGCGTTTTTAATTGAAAGCAAGGGGAATACCCATAGACATGCATATAGTCCCAGGATATCGTAATAAAGATCGACAGTCCGGCAGTATCGCATTAAGGTGCAGAAATCCGCATATTTAATGAAAAGCATGGGTAATACAAGCACACATGTGAATAGTCCCACAATATCGCAAGCAAGGTTGACGGTCCCACTGTATCCCATTACGGTACAGAAACCCGTATGTTTAATCAAAACCATGGGTAAAATACGTAGACATGGGAATAGTCTCAAAATACCGTAATCCAGATTGACAGTCCCGCGTATCCCGTTAGTGCAAAACCCCGCCTTTTTAATGAAAAGCAGGGGGAATACCCATAGACACGCTTATAGTCCCAGGATATCGTAATCAAGATTGCCAGTCCCACAGTATCCCATTACAGTGCAGAATCCCACATATTTAACGAAAAGCATGGATAATACCCGCACACATAGGAATAGTGCCACAGTAACCCATTACAGTGCAGAATCCCACATATTTAACAAAAAGCATGGGTAATACCCGCACACATGGGAATAGTCCCACGGTATACTAACCCAGACAGTCAATCCCACACTGTTCCGTTATACTCCAGAAACCTGCATTTTGAATGAAAAGCATGGGTAATACCCATAGACATGGAAGTAGTCCCACAATATCGTAATGAAGATTGACGGTCCCACAGTACCCCATTACAGTGCAAAAAACGCGTTTTTAATGGAAAGCACTGGGAATAACCGTAGAGTTGCTTATAGTTCCAGGATATCGTAATGAAGATCGACAGTCCCACATTATCCCATTACAGTGCAGAAACCCGCATATCTAATGAAAAGCATGGGTAATATCCGTACACCTGGGAATAGTCCCAAAATATCGTAATCCATATACAGAGGCCCACAGTATCCCATTACAATGCAGAAACCCACGTTTTTAACCGTGGGTAATACTTGTAGACATGGGAATAGTCCCACAACACCGTAATCCAGATTGACAGTCCCACAGTATCCCGTTATGGTGCAGAAACCCACAGTATTAGTGAAAAGCATGTGCAATATGCGTACACATGGGAATTGTCCCAAAATACAAAAAAAAACACACATTGCGGCGGAAGCTCCGCCTTCGTCCTGACGAAGGCGGAGCTTCCGCCACAACGTTGACTTCCCCCTTAACTTTCCACTAGTAAATAAATAACTCCCCCTTTTTCTACTTCCTACATCTTCGTTGTCTGCCTCATATTTTGTTAGTACCTATTTAATTTCGCGGTCACCCGAACCCCTTTCTTCCAGTATATATATATATATATATATATATATATGCTCCTTGATTTCGTGATCGTGAAAGTGCGATCAGTCATAGTGACCCGTGTGAGACACGCATGGCGGCTTGTCAGTTTTTGTAGTCTACAGTGCGCGATATTCAGGTATCGTATCGTATCACTTCACCTGGGTTCAAAGTGACTGAGGTCGATACGCCTGGTGATCGTGAGTCGTGACAGTTAGTCGACCAACCGTCAGACCGTTAACGAAGGTCACGTGGTTTTCTAGTGGTTTCCTACGTCGTGCATTTAATGCCGTCTTCCTCAATTGACTTTGTTGTTAGCTCGCAATTGATTGACGATATTTGAAGCGTGATTGTCTGCGTCATTGTGCGTGAGTTAATGTGGTGCACTGAAAGAAGACGAGCGGGCGTTGCAACACATCGTGAAAAACGACATTAATAGTGATTGCTAGAATGCTGAAGAGAAAAGATTTATTCTTCTACGTGTCGTACTTAGCGAGAAACAAGCTACAGAGTTGCGTCAGTAGCGGTTCTCGTGCGAAGGCTGGATCGCGGAAGGGCGAGGGTATCGCGGGAAAGGGTACGCCAACCGGCCGCCATATTGCGGTGCTCAAAAGAGCGATTACAGCCCATAGGAATGCATGTCAGCTGTGACATGTTTTGCTGCATGTGAGCGCTTCCCTTGCTGCTTCGCTAAAATTTTGCCGCGGATCGCTGCAAAAATTCCTCGTTCCTCGTTCGTGTGACGCTCCAATTTTGTACTTTTAACTTCTATTATGTGATTTGCTGGTTTCGTGTGGAGTTGTATTTGTTGTGTTACGTTTCTTTTGTGGTCTGTCATCGTGTGCGCCTGTTACTTCTCGTGTTTCTCCCATTTCCTTTCGGTTTGAGTGTCTGGAGTGCTGGGGAGCCGTATTCTCAGAATTGAGTCGTGGCATTCAGCAGTGTTTGGCACGGTTGTTTATGAAACTACCTTAATATGCACAGGAAGTTTAGATATGACTTAGTGACAGGAAGGGCCGAAAAATGTGCACTAGTGCACTCAGTGACGGCAAAATGACTAGCAAAATGAATATGCAGTTGCAAAGGCAAGTTTGAAGCAGTCGACCAGGCTTGTTTCCTGTCAATCGAATATCGTCTATGAAATTCCTTTTAAATGTGGTTTTTGTTATATTGGGCAAAGTAAGCGTTGCTTAAATGATCGTCTGCGTGAGCATGCATTGAAGGTGAGGAACAAAGACCGTGTGTCAGAAGTAGCTAAACATTTACAAGATTGTAACAACTGTGAACCCTTATGGAATCGAACAATGGTGTTGGCCAGGGAGGCTGACCTTCATAGAAGGCTCATTCGGGAAACTCTTTGTATCCTCAGTTATGGGAACCGTGTCAGCAAAGCTTCTCTGACCTTTGAAGAACTTGTTAGCTTACCCCCACTCTCCCACCTAGTGTCTATTTAAATGTTATTGTGCAATAAACCTGTCAGCTGAGTCTGAGACCGTGTTTGTGTTTGTCTGTTTTTGTCCCTACCTTGTCTCGGGTTTTCAAGTCATGGATCGTCACCACCAGCTCGCTTGCTACCTAACTGTCCTTTCGTAATATTTTGAGCTTCGCAAGATGGGGGGGGGGGGGCGGTGACCGTCCGGCGAGGGCTGTGATGTCACAGTCTCGTGAGTTTCGGTATTCGCGGTGCTCATTTTCTCCACTTCTATCTATCTCCTCTCTCTTCTTCTTCTTCTTCTTCTTCTTCTTCTCTCTTCTCTGTGAAACTTTCAATGCAGGTTCACACCGGCACAAAGAACCGTCTTTACGTTTAGCCTGCGTAACCTGGGATGATCTGTCGCAACCCCTTCGAAAAACGATGGCGCTGATCAGGATGACGAAAATGAAACCGTGAACCATGTACGGCCCTTCACTGGGATGCAGTCCAGCATTCAACTGTTCTACCATTCGAGCGTAGCGCCATCTTCCCAAATGCGTAAGAATACTTCTGTCGTTGCGACATGTCAATCATATGATTTTGGGAAGATTCACCGGCTTCACGCACGGTCGGCACGGATACTGCCATATTGTCGGTTACCCAGCACAAACCGAGCTTGCCAAGTGTGGTTTACCCTAACCGAGGCTAATCTGGTAACTGCGGTTGCGTTCGCCGTGTAACTGCAGCAAACCGTAGTTACCTCGGTTAGCTTAACCGCGGTTAAGACTGCCCGTGTAACAGCCAAAATGCCAACCTGACAGAGTTTTAGCAACCCGTCTACAACGTGGCTTGCGTCGAACCGTATCAACCTGAACCAATCAGTGGGTAAGGTTCTGAGTCACACACGACTGCCACTAGGCACGATAACTTTATGTATGTATTGAGTGCTTGTCCCGTCTCCCTCACTTGTTCCGTATGTGCAATGCTTGTGTGATTCTTTTTTATTTTCCCTCGTTTAGCTTTTGTGGGAAGAAAGCACGAATTCTCTTAGTGTGAACACTTCGGCACCTAAAAATGCACACACATACATAGTTTGCAGTGTGAATGTGGCAATGCTGCTATCTGTGAACAGCGAAGCATTGATTACGATCGCGTTATGCATACTAGCTTCCGCCTTTCCGACGTAAACGTTTGGTGAACTTCGTGCTTTTCGTGCGGTTTCCTGTTCGCCCCTCCACCTAGCGGACCCCACCAGAACTGATTCTGGTCATCGCACGCCTCCGCGACGTCGCGTAGATGTGATGCAAGAAAATATCAGTGTCTATTTTGCGTCTGTATTCCTCGCCACAAAATCCTTCAGAAACTTGTGCACAGAAAGGGTCGTTAGAGCTCGCTTAATTGGCATCCGTTATTACTTAACCAATGGCTTGAACGGACTTGCGGCATGACTGCACAACAAGCTTTCAACAGGTGGCTGCCAGCACGAAGTTCGTGTGTACCAGAACGCCATCAACTCTAATTGGTCAGGACGATTTCAATAGAACACTCCAATTCCTCGAGTTCGTCGCTGAGAGGCATTTTCTTGTTCCCTGAACTCTAAACATGGCGACGGTATTGCCACTTGTAGTACTTCTAACTGCACACGTTGCTTCGGGTGAATTTTGGGCTTCGTTTTTCTCGAGACCCACTCCCGGATGCCACTCAGATGACATGGGTAAGTTTGACTTTCGGGCAGAGAATCACAAAATCGTTCCACCCATGATTGCACGCTCCTATGATCCAAGGATCAGACGCTCGACATTACAGTATACACAGAGCCACGGTTTCTGAAGTACTATACGGGGTGTTTCCTTTTATCTGCAACAAATTTTCATAGAAAGGGGAGTTGCCTTAAGGCGGTTTTACTTTTGGCATTGGATTACTCGACGGGGCTGCTACCAGGAAACCAATTTTTTTCTCAATTAGGGAACTAATTAACAGATATATTTCCATCAACTTTGTAAGTATTGCCTTTAGGGAGCACATTGCAATTGCAATATTAAACACCACACCACATGATCCGCTCGAACCACTGATGAAGCACTAAAGTAGTATGAGTGCGTGCTATAAACAAAGTGCTGGAAACAAAGTGATCGCAAAAAGAGCGACTGTAACGTCGATATCTCCGCCTTCACTTACCCTCACAGAAAAGTGTAATGGTTCACGATCTTTGTTTTCTTTTGTTTTTCTTTTTGCTTGCAAGAACTCTGCGCATCACCACTACATATCAGCGCTTATCGCACCGGGGAAGAGCAAGAAAGAACTGTGTACGGTAGGACGAAATGAAAGCGCGCCAACATCGCGTATGCCGTTTTTCTGAGGAAATAAAGCACAACAGACATGTCAAATCAGGTTCCCGTTCGTGTGGTATATATTGCTTGAAGTGAAGTGCAACGACTGTTGACGCCTTCCTGTCCACTTCAAGCAATATACATATACCACACGAACATGGAGATCATGGAGCATATCCATGAATTACCAGTTAGGGTTGACTGCGACAACACGTAGCTCGTGTCGCGGTAATTAACTGACCCACCGGGTTGTTTACAAAATTTCGGCAGGAATATAACAGTCAATTAACCAAGCCTGCTCCCTTAGCCTTTTAAGTAATTGAAACTATTGAAGTATTGAAGTCAGCGAACGACGCTTCATGACAGCAGCTGTACTTTCGGCAGCCTCATGACACGACGTTTCATTCTTTCGACGCTTCATTGGCTCATTTTAGCTCCCAGGCATGGGGGTTGACGTTTTTTTAATTAAGTTTGTTTTGAACGATGCCATTGTGAGCCCGGGGTCTTTATGTAAAAGGAGCGTTAACGTGTTATCACTGACCGCCGCCGTGCTACCATGTCGCCGTAGAGTGAAGTGTCTGTGGAACAAAGAAGACGGGCAAAGTAAGTGCAAACAGAGAAGATCGACCCATTTTCGACGCGTTAGCGACGCATATATCTGTTTTCACCTCTTTAGCTTCAGATGCACAAAGAAAACTAACTTTGGTAACTTTAATGTTGTTGTTCATTCTCGCCACCATGAGGGTGGCTGACCCTTTACTTTGTAAGTGGCTTATGTAAGCTCACACGTAGTATGTGTCAACGATCAGTTCTGAAGTTTTAAAAGTCCTACCACTTTTAAGTTAAATATATCTCGCGACTCCAGCAAATCTAGAGCATTCCTGCATGGCACGACTTTTTCGGCGAGCAACATAATGCTACGAAGCCAATAAAAGAAGAAAAAGTAGTTTTATGTTCATACACAATATGCAATGTTCCGCCCTTACCAATTAAAATATTTCCAGGCGTTTGATGCTTGTCTGTGTCGTCCCTAATTGTGGTCTGCCTCGGCCAATTCTCGTTGCTTTGTTTTTTCCGCCCGTTATTCCAACCGGTTACCGGTATTTTTTAACGGTTCAGTTTCGGTTCAGCTCCAAAATGGCGTCGACTGCTTCGGTTCAGTTCCGGTTCGGCCAAAAATAACGGTTAATAAAGGTTTTCGGTTCGGGTTCGGTTCGACTCTCTGCGACAAAGCGTGCCGCCATTACACTCGGCCATATGTTCAGAGACGTGTGTGAGTGTCATTGCAGCCAGAAGGGATGAAAAGACGACTTTCTTTGAGACATTCGGTGCTGCAGCATTGCCGTTAACACTGAATGTTGACAACGTCATTACAGTTGCATCGAAGCTGGAGCTATACGCTACCATGAGGGCTTGGGTATTTGGGAAGTGGGCATCACAAGTTAAGGTAAGAGAACCTTGCTGTCCACGTAATGGCGTGGATCTGCTGCACACGTCTTCGTACCTGTGTGTCCTTTATGAAAAAGGCGTTGGCGTTCTGTTACATATGGGTTCGTTTGCATAAAAGTTGAATAGCATAGTTCTGGATAGCTTTGGCAGTGCTTCCCGCACGAGCAGCGAGCGCGTACTCAATGCTCTCGCAAGGCCATAGATATCGAGACTCGTATTCAGCTTTTATGCAAATGGGCCGTGATCTGACCAGTGAGAACAGCACTTTACAGTAATGCCTATCACCTAACCGCTCATGTGTTGAATCTAGAACGGCGAGTCAAATTTTCATGATATCTTGCGGACACCTGAGTGACTTGCAACGGATTTTTTAGTCACTTGCGACTCGCCAATTAATTAATTAGGAATTTATTAGCAAGTAGGAAGTTTAGTTTCGCACCGTTAAGCGCCCCCAGGCAAGAGCGAAGTGGCCATGTATCTGGCTTTTATAGCAATTAGTAATGCAAATTATATTGCCAGAAACGACTTTTATATTTTGTCTACTACACCAACGCCTGCGACGGCGCTCTGGGTTAAGGTGCATGCTCACGAAAATGATGTAACTTGTGAGAGTTTTCTTTTGTGAAATACCTTTTGTTTAAAAGCCACTGGTCAACATTCCCCTTCAACCATCATATGGCCCCTATTTGGATTCACGAGCCGTGATCAGTTGAGTCTGAACCTGGAATTTTGCTAAGGTCAAAAGTGATGTTTCATTCCCATGTGTTGAGAAGCAATACATGAGCATCATTGGCACACGTCTAGGATCATTGAGAATAATCCTTAGTGCCATCTGCAATAGCTTAACCAGTGCAAGGATCTAGCACCGTCATCGCCTTCCGAGCAGAAAATAGATATCATATATTACTTGACTTTCGGGCTTCCGCAAATTCGAGTGCCCTGCTTGCCTCTGACGTACGTGTCAGAATGAAGGGTGAGGTGTTCCAGCCTAATTCAATTATGCATACATCTAACCCCGAATTGAGGAATTGCTTGGAGTAGTAACTCAACACCAAGATAACGCTTGTGTTTGTAACTGCTTTCGGTCTGAGACATTCAGTAGGTCCATTGAAAGTCAAACTTGTGCAGTGCATAGTTTCCATGCAGGTTCACATTGATGCAGGTAGCATTCTCACTGCATAAGTTTCACTTTCAGTGGACCTACTGAATGTCTCAAACCGGAGGCAGTTACAAACACAGGCGTTATCTTGGTGGTGATTTAATACTCCAAGATATTCCTTACTTCGGTATTGGATGAATGCGGAATCGAATTAAGCAGGGATACCTCACCCTTCATTCTGACTCAGAGGCAAGCACGACACTCGAATTTGCGGAAGCTCGCAAGTCAAGCAATATATGGTATCTCTTTTCTCTTAGGGATGCCAATGCTACATGCTCAGAGGTGGGCGTCCTGAAACCACTAGAATTAAGTAATTGCGAATGGCACATAATGATTATCCACCATGACCCTGGACATGTGCCAATGACGGCCATGTATTCCCTGTCAGTATAGGTTAAAAACATCAATACATATTCACACAACAGGGACTCAACATAATTACGGATTCATATTCAACATATTACAGTTCATGAATCCGAATTGGGTGAATATAATGATAATAGAAAGGCAATCGTGGATCAGTGGCCAGTCAATGGACTATAGAAAGTCAATAGACAGACAATGGCAGTTGATCATTTCCTTTCTATAGTAGGTTGTCCTATAGACAGTTGCTTCCAATCTCCCATTGACCGGCTATGGGAAGGAAGGAGGTGTGAACAAAGGTGGTCTATGGGAAGGCAATGGACCGTCTATAGCTTCAATGGACGTTTTGTCCATGGCTTGTCTATTGGCTGCCCAAATAATTTTTCACAAGGGCGCGTCGAGAAAGACGTAGAGGAAATGAGTGAAGAGCGATCTACTCTCTATAGAATCATTTGTGGTTAGTCAAAATATGACATTGTGTTCGAAAGGCCTTACACTTGTCCGCCAGGTGAAACTGAATCGTTGGTAACGGAGGTGGCGGCGGCGGTGGTGGTTGTGGTTTGTGGTGATGTTGTGTTCCCTTGCCTCACGTTGCTGGGCAAAGTCTCGACATACGGGAAGATAAAAGTGACGAAGATAACCAACAATCAGGGATCCTACTTTTTAGTGCAAAAAGCTTGGAAATCTCGCGTTTTCGTGCTTCAACGATAGGCATATGCGGTTTGATAATCATAGAGAAAAGATCTCTGAGAGTCACCTTGTTTTCTTGTGGAAGATGTTTTTTCGCTTGCTGTGCTCGACTGTTTCGCTTTCGTTACACTGTTCCTCACCCTGGATTATCTTATTGGTGTACCTTCTGCAGCAATTGCTCGGCTAGTGCTGTCCCCGTCTTGAACCTGCGGAGAAGCGACCCTGTCTTTCTGTCTGTGGAGACGATTAGAATGTGACGTCTTGGTTCCTTTACCGCTTTCATTTCGTCTTGCTGAAAAGATCGATGATACGTTACTTCCAGAGTTACGCCGCTGTCATCGGGTGTAGACATGACGTAACTTCTAAAGACAGAAATTAACACGTCTGTCACACTTGGCACTTTGTCTTCTTGGCACGCCTTACGAAGGTTTCGCAGCGTTGTGGAGCCCGTTAGCTTACGGGGAAACACGAGTACGATGCGGGTATACCCGCGGATACCCGCGGGTACCGGCGTGAGTTTGTTCTTCGCGGGTACACATTTCTGTGCAATCTCGGGTTGCGGGTAGACCCGCACTGCCTCTGCCGATTACGCGGGTATACCCACAATACCCGCAGGAGCAAAACCAACCCGTCGGCTTCAGGTGTACGACCCGATCTATAGCGAACATTTGGTCCAAAATTCTTTCCAAGACGTTTCATATCCAGACCTTCTGTGGTGTGTGAGACATTTACCGCGTTCTATGCAAGAGAGGGAGTGACAGAGTCCAGCTGATTAAGAGACCCGGAGAGTGCGGTGCGGGAAGGTTAGTATAGTGTGAGCAATGAAGAATGTGATAGGGTACCGCCCTTGGCGATGATTCATTATCTCAAAATAAAATTGTTGTTGTCGTTACTCTTTGACTGTGTTTGTCACATATAGGGCTATCTTTCAACACCACAACTGGTAGTATGCTGGCAACCATGTCAGCAGTCGCTACCATTGGAAGAGTGGCTCGCTAACGCACAGTGTCCCCAGCAACAATATATAATTTCTTGCTATGACGATCATGTGGAATAACTGAGGGTACATTGGCGGGTATGCGGGTACGCTTCGGTATGTGCTGGTGCGGGTTGCACCAATGACATTGCTACGGACGCGGGTGCGGATGCGATCGTGCTCCCGCACTTATCTCTACCTATAGGTGCATCAGGTAGATAATTTTTGGACAGCTTATGTATACTCTGAACCTTGTTTATTTTATTTTATTTTATAGGATCATGAAGCAATTAAATATGCGAAGGTGAGTCTTAAATCGACAGCAATTGTTAAGTAACAGTAAGCACGTGCACATCTTCCCAAATCAAGAAACAGAAGGTAAGGAGATTATCCAGCTCGACTTGAAACGTGTTCAGACATGCGACCTTTAAACCCACACAAAAATATTGAAATAATATGGAAATTGTTTGGGTCGAACGTGTTAGTCAGGCAGTGCACGTTTTAAAAAGGCCCATCAATTACTAGATTAAAAAGTTGCATCGCAACACTAGCCGCAGCCAGATGCCGTCATGGGTTAGGTCACCTTTGCTTTGGGGAAACTGAAAACAGTTTCTAAGCCATAGATGTTATTGTAGTTTTGCGGCGCCAAGTGGTTCTTTAGAATGTGAAGCTTTTTTCCGCAGGGTGACATCTATGACGCGATGAGGAGCTGCGCTGGCAGATATCACATCTCCTGGAGCTGCGTATACCAGAACCAGGTATGTCAAGACAGACGTGCAAGGTTTAGAAGTCCAGGGTGGTATGAAGGTGATCCGAAGCAGCATTTGCACATGTAACTCGTTGTCTATTTGTCTAACGAACTTCCGGTGGCGCACGATAGCTAGTTTATGCGTGCGAAAGCTATAGAAAAATCGTGGAAGTCATACTCAGCGTTAGAAAACAAAAATTGAAACAGAGCGATAAAAAACAGGCCATAGCAAAATTCGGCAATGGGCATTTAGGCACTCGTGCCCGTTTCAGGATGTTTTAAAAATGGAATGACTTTCAACGAAGATTGTCTCCCATTCTTCTGTCTCTCCTTTGCCCGAAGGACAGTAATTACAGAGTTAATTAATGAATTTTAGGTAACTAGTCCTCTAGCAGTCTCTTCGAGAGAATGTCTCCGTGATCGCATGTAATCCACTTGCAGAAACGCCATATATGCTGCTGCCATAACTTTTTTCTTCTAAAATCTTCTAAAAATCTAACGAATACAAGACCATCCTGCATATATAGTGTTTAGCTGACGACGCGGAGTTGTTGAAACACCTCATCATTATCACAATAGAGTTTTCTTTTTTTGGCGAAGCGGTGGAGGAACAGGTCACCTTTGCCGATGGTTCACTAAACAAGCTACGCTTATTTAGTGACTCTAGTTCGGCCAACTAGTCGATTGATTACCCTGCTCTGCGCCCACTCTCAATAACTGCTTCTCTCTGTATCTCTTTTGGACCGAAGGCTGCACTCTTAAAAGTGAACACCATGGGCCTTATCCTCCTCAAAACTAATCGACCTCGATTACTTTACGTCACGAGCTGTAGAGCGCGGCTGCCACCAAATACGCCGCCCTTAGATCCCGCCTGTTTCAATTGAAATTTATACACAGTTTTCCTTCGCAGCCTCTCGGTCCTAATCTCGGACCGTGACCCTACGTCATTTTAACGTAACAATGACGTAAAAGATTAGCTTCAAAGCTTAAAAGTAATGTAGCGAAAGGGGGTCGATTACTTTGAGCAGCAAAGGGTTTCGTGATCAGTGCGGATGTACATTTCCATTTATTGTGTTGCATAAAGTCTGTATGTGCTCGTCACAACAAGAAATTCATATCTTTCTTTGTTTTTGTTTCATAATGATAGAAAGCACCGCTGCACAACGCGCTTCACCGCGTAACACAGTTCCGATGCGCGGATCGCCGCCTCGTATTCGTGAGAGTGGCGCACTTTTCGAAGCGTCGTCAGGGGCGTCGTACAATCAATGTTCTTGCAACATAGCGGTGTGCACACAAAAAACTCATCGATCAAAGTGCACTGTTTGTTGAGTAAAACTATCAACGCTCATTTGCGTTACCATTACAACCTCCACATGCTCACGAGCAAAAGGAGCATATTGAAATGCGGCTTATCATTTCGCATATCAAGCACACGAACACACACAAAAATATTTAAAAAGCCCATAAATAAAGCTCAAGATTTAAAGCACGGACCGATTTCACATAAACGCGTTTACGGCTCGCGCCACACTGTCTGTTCGATCCTTTGCATGATCCTTCGCGGTTTTATCGTTTTGTTGCCTGCCATCAGCGCCATCTCACGGCCACATACCGCAATTATAAATGCCAAGTACAATCACGGTGTCACACAAACATTGCCGTCTTGCACACCTGTACGTCATGGAAAATGACAAACAGCAAAAAGATATTACGAGCGTGCTTTTTCGCGCATTTTCTACTAAATTTAGTTTTACGCCGGTAGAGTTTTCCGTTTCTGACACCGAAAAACCGAAGCAACAAGGCAGGCCGGGCAGATCACAGGTGTGGCCTTCGGATTCTCAGGAGGAAACACCGATAAGGCAGGTCGTTTTCCAAGATAACACGTTGGGCGATTGGTTGATAAAAGGTGACAACCACTTTTATTATTCCCGTCTTTTTCGATTGTGCATCAATGACAGAAGAGATTTAAAGTAATCGACGTCAATTACTTCGACGAGGATAGGGCCTCATGTAGCACGTTCCTAGCCAACCATCATCTCGAATGACATCGTTATCTGCCCCGATTTGTTGAAGACGGGAGGCGTACGCGTTTTTGTGACACGTGTGCAGAAATGTTAAGTGTCACAAAAAGGCATACGTCCCGCGCTCTCCACAAATCAAGCGTGCTACACACTCTTAAAATGAGTTTCACCGCATAGCACGCTCCTAGCCAACCATAATCTCGAATGACAACGTTCTCGTCCCTGATTTGTTGAAAACGTGGGGCGGAGCCTATTTTGTGACACTTATGCTGTTCATAATTGTCACAAAAAAGGCGTACGCCTCCCGTTTTCAGCAAATCAGGGACGATAACGATATCATTCGAGATTATGGTTGGCTAGGAGCGTGCTATGCGGTGAAGTTCATTTCTAAGAGTGTGGCTCTAGCTTCCTGTCTGAATATAGATTCACTCCTTTCGTTGACATTTTCGCAACGAATGAAGTTCGGCAAAACTGATTTCTGCTCGCCCACGCTCAGTTTTTTTATTATTAGTATTATGATAGGTTTCAGTAGGAACGGTACCCCGTTTACTTGAGCATCAACACATCTGCACCCGCAGCAAATCTTGGACACTCTTAGAAATGAACTTTGCACGCACAAATGAACGCATAGCACGCTCCTAGCTAACCATCATCTCGAATGATATCGTTGTCTACCCTGATTTGTTGAAAACGGGAGGTGTACGCCTTTTTTGAACATCATAAGTGGCAGTGACAAGTCATTTGAGATGACGGTTGGCTAGGAGCGTGCTATGCGGTAAAGTTCTGTTATTGGAGTGTGGCACGAACCGTACTCATTCTGCATCACGCTTTCGTTTTGGTTTTCAGTGCATCCAAGTGTTCGACTGCTTACGAGGCGTCTTGCACGATCGAGTGGTAAGTGTGTTCTTGAAACAGAGTCTGGGGAACAACGTATACCAAGAATATATCGGTAGAATAATATCTTTTACACCGCAGCCAGATGAAGCCTACTCGGACCTGACAGATGAGTTCATTGTAAGTACCACACTCTAAAAACAGAACTTCATCGCATAGCACGCTGTGTGCCAACCATTGCCGCGAGTGATAGGGTTATCGCTGTTGATTTGAGGAGAGAGAGAGGCGTACGCATTTTTGTCGCAATTATCATATATCCAAATTGCCACAAAAAGGCGTACGCCCTCCTCTCTCCTCGAATCAGGAGTGATAACCCTATCATTCGTGGCAATGGTTGGCGCACAGCGTGTTAGTGACGTTCTGTTTTTAGAGTGCAGCTGGAAAAGCTGAAATATTTGTGCATCCTCCAATATACGAATAACAGTTCAATTACGTGACTACACTCTTAGAAATGAACTTCACCGCATAGCACGCTCCTAGCCAACCATCATTTCGAATGATATCGTTATCTGCCCTGATTTGTTGAAAACGGGAGGCGTACGCCTTTTCTGTGACACTTATGCTGTTCATAATTGCATTAAGATGCATAATCACACGAGTGGCAAACAAAAAAGACTAGCACCTTGTCTCACCTAGCAACCGACGGTGAAAACCTTAGACGAAAAAAACAGAATACTCGCTTGATTCAGTTGGGCGCAAATGGTTCTTGATGATCCACATTGAGTTTGCGTGCCCGCACGCATTTTTGCTCGTACATGCGCGGAATATATGCATTGAACAGTCACTTTCAAACGATTTTGGACAAATGCATGGTACGATCATCTGCATGACTGTGGTCCTACAGCCCAAGTTTGACAGTACAGGATGTAATTCGCTGCGCCGGACTCACTACCAGAACGTGTTGGTGGCCGAGCTGGTGGTTGGTGGTGGGGTCACCTGATAAATTTCAGGGGGGGGGGGGGGTGTTGCAAAAATGCAGGGGGGGTGTAGGGAAATCCCTGGCCCTCACCACCCCATTTGGCCTGTTTGACTTCTTACGGATGCCCTTCGGGTTGCGCAATGCGGCCCGAATCTTTCAAAGGTTTATAGATTCTGTCAACCGCGGGCTCCCTTTCCTGTACGCCTATCTAGACGATCTGCTGGTGGCCAGTCGCTCTGCAGAAGAGCACGCCCGACACCTCCGCGCCCTCTTTGCACGCCGGAACATCATGGCATCGTCATCAACGCCGGAAAGAGCGAGTTCGGAGTAGCAGAGCTCGATTTTCTCGGCCATCGCATAAACAGCGCGGGAATCTTACCACTACCATCCAAGATAGCTGCCATTCGCGATTTTCCCCGCCCAACTTCAGCCACCACCCTCCGGCAGTTTCTCGGAATGGCTAACTTCTATCGCCGTTTTGTGCCTGCCTGCGCTTCTACGCTCCAGCCTCTGGAAGCGCTTCTCTGTTCACGCAAAAGTCCGCCACCGACCCTACAATGGACAGCAGAGGCTACCAAGGCTTTTGACAAGATCCGAGAGGATATCGCCGCAGCTACGCTCCTTGTCCACCCTCGGCCTGACGCCCCCACGAGCTTAATGGTGGACGCCTCGGGTGTCGCGGTTGGCGCCGTGTTGCAACAACAAGTCTCCTCCGTGTAGCGACCTCTCGCCTTTTTCTCGAAGAAGCTGAAATCACCTGAGACTCGATATAGTACCTTCGGCTGCGAGCTGCTGGCCGCTTACCTCTAGGTAAAGCACTTTCGACACTTTCTGGGAGGACGCTCTTTCATCATATTCACTGATCACAAGCCCCTTACGTACGCCGTGTCATCCGCCAGCACCAGTTATACGCCACGAGAAACCCGACATCTGGCCTACATTGCTGAATTCACGTCAGACATCAGTCACGTCACTGGCACCAACAAACCAGTCGCTGACACCCTCAGCAGGTCCGTCTCAGCCGTGGACTCTGCCAATTCCCCGTCGACGCTGTCCTTGGACACCCTGTCCGAGGCCCAATCCATGGATTCCGAACTCGCCACGTTCCGCGCCAACTCATCGTCTGGCCTGGTCATCCAAGACCTTGCGTTGCCAGGCGCGTTGAAGCTCGTGGCCTGCGACACTTCCCAAGGACGTCCCCGCCCTTTCCTAACTCGGGCCTCCCATCGCGCCGTGTTTGACACATTCCATGCTTTGTGCCATACCGGCGTCCGGGCGACGCGAGCGGCCATTTGCGAGCGCTACGTCTGGACGCGTATGAACAGCGACATCAGCCGTTTGGTGAAGGCCTGTTTGCACTGTCAACGAAACAAAGTTCAGCGCCACACTCGCCTGACGCCTTCTCCTTTTCCCCCGCCTGATCAACGTTTTGACCATATACATGTGGACCTCGTGGGCCCGCTTTCACCAGCCCAGGGTTTCAGATATATACTCACGATCATCAACAGATATACCCGCTGGCCGGAAGCAGTTCCTCTCTCCGATTCCATGGCCCCAACTGTCGCAGCGACCCTTCTCCGTGAGTGGGTCTCCAGGTTCGGAGTCCCGTCGATTATCACCACTGACAAGGGGCCCGCAATTTGAGTCGGCGCTTTTCTCCAGCCTTACCGACGCTCTTGGGACTCGCCGCATCCAAACAACCGCTTACCATCCTGCATCCAACGGTTTGTGGAAAGACTACATCGGCAGCTCAAGGCGGCATTGCGGGCATCACCCGAAACCCCTTGGCCTTGGCTTGGTCTTGCTGGGAATCCGCTCTGTGTTCAAGCCCGATTTCGAGTGTTCCTCGGCAGAGCTCGTGTATGGTATGGAGCTCCGGTTGCCCGGTGACCTCTCGTGTCACCTCCATCTACTCCTGCCGTACTCCCACCATCCGATTTCGTCACCCGCCTGCGCAGTGCCATGGCTTCCTTGCGCCCTGCACCTTCCCGTTCCTACTCTGGGCGTCCCTACCAACATCCCGACCTGTGCAGCTCTACACACGTTTCCATTCGCTGTGATAGAGTGCGAAAACCTCTGCAGCCCCCCTACACCGGCCCGCATCGTGTTTTGAGCAGAGCATCCAGGTATTACACCGTTCTCGTTAACAGGAAAGAAGAAAACGTCAACATCGAGAGCCTAAAGCCTGCTTTTCTCGACACACATCCACCTCTCGAAGTCGCCCTCTCAACTTCCTTGCCCGTTCCAGGCTTATCCCCTCCACCGACCTTACGCCGCTCCGCACTTTTAAAAATGAACTTCACCACATAGCACGCCCCAAGCCAACCATCATCCCGAGTGACATCGTTCTCTCACATGATTTGTGGAAAACGGGAGGCGTACGCCTTTTTGTGACAATTAACATTTCTGCATAAGTGTCACAAAAAGGCGTACGCCTCCCGGTTTCAACAAATCAAGGAAGGGAACGATATCACCCAGGATGATGGTTGGCTAGGAGCGTGCTATGTGGTGAAGTTCATTTTTAAGAGTGCGTGACCTGGTCCAAAAACCTAGCCCGCACTCGTCGCCTTCCAGCGACGCGCTAGGAGGGGGGGGGGGATTTGTGGCGACTTTGCCATCGACATCGCGGCGCCGCTGCCTTGAGGCGCGAGCAAAATAAACAGTCGTTCTCTTGCTCCCTTGCGAGCTACCAGGAAGGTTGTTCTAGCTGTCTCCCTTGCCGCTACACTTTCAAGATTCGGGTCCCGGGTCCCATATAGGAGCTGCGTACTCAAGCTTTGGTATTACAAGTGTTCGGAATAGCGTGAGTTAAGACTAAAGTTACGCCTGATGTAACCTAGGATGCGTGTAGCATTGTTAGAGATGTGCTGGATGTGTGGGCGCCAGGAAAGGTTAGAGGATATATAAACGTCAAGATATTTATACACTGGAACTGTTTCAAGCACCGTATTGCCCATCAGATTGCAAGTGCTTGTACCGTTATTTCGTGATATCCTCATGTGTTTGCATTTAGTTAGATTTACCTCCATGCGCCATGTTGAGCACCAGGTTAATAATGAATGCAGATCTAACTGAAGGGCGTTAATGTCGGATGCACTGGTTATTTCGCGGTAAATTACACAATCATCAGCATATAAACGAACATTACTGGACTTGCACAAAGAGGCGTTCGCCACCCTCCCAAAGTGTACATTTATCGGACCACGTGGCAGTGACCACGTGATCAATACTTCACGAACACAGAGGACCCTATAAGGCAGCCAATTTACAGATACGTTTTTTAAGAAATCTAGCTAGCAAGTACCTAAAGTTGAATTATTTGCGCTTTCCGTCTATTTCGTTCTATTTTTCAGACGAAACTTTGCAATCCGAAAGCGAAGACAACGAAGCAGCTCATATGGTACCTGGATGAAGCCTCAGAGTACCAAGACTAGACTCCGTCAAGTGTTACTAAGTTCTGGCAGAATGCAATACACAGGAATTGAAGAAGGGCAATCTTTGTGCGTAAATACTGTACGGCCGAGCAGGAACATTTAAAAATATGGACGGGTCAATAAACAACTGTAAAATTTTGAGCTTCACGGGGCAACAGACGGCTTCAGAAAATCCCAGAGAGCTTAGCGCCGATTTGAACTATGGGACCTTGCTCATAACAAAGCAGTACAAAGGTCCCCAAGCTGTTTCGGTTCCTCCCCTCTCTGCGGTTGTCCACGAGGTGTCGAGGTCAGCGAAAACGAAACGTGTAGTACAGTTCTCCTTTCCACATTCCAGACACATCCCATTATACAACGCGTGCGCTTCAAGGAGCACTGGGATTTTCTGAATTCGTCTACTGGACAAAGACCATTAGAGCTAGTGAGCTCCTCACTTACCAAAGACCAATAAAGCTAGGAAAGCTTATATCGAAACCGAACCTCCTGAAGACTCCCTCTCCAGCCTCCTGTACCTTGCGTGATGTCTATTGGGCCGCCTGCTGTCTACGTAGTTTTGGGCACGCGCTTGCTAACTTCTTCGTGCGACACGGATCACGAGCCACCTGCATCCTCGATTTCGCTGTAAAGTACTTCCCACTGGCAGAAGAGAACCTACAAAAAAGGACACATGAGAATACTGGTGAGGTGAAATCTAGTGTTGCTAGACTGCTCTTCCGTGGAGGAGCGCCGAGTCACTCATAGGGAAATATTCATTTTCTGATTATCTGTGCTACCTAGGCATGAGAAATTGCGTTCACTAAAACATACGGTATGGATCGGTAACTGTTACTGCGCTGCACTGTTACTTCAACACGTTTTTGGTGCGGAGTCTCCCTTCAAAGAGGATGCGACAATGAACGCGAAAATACTCCAAAAGCCGGGAGATGACATAACGAAAGAAAGAGAGGACTCCGACTTAACGTAACAAATAACAACTTTAAGCAGACGTTTCGCCTGTCATACGACGGGCATCATCAGTGCAAGACTGAGCGGGAGAGCCAACAACCAGTCGCTACTTAAGGAGATGACAGTATTGTTCGGGAAGGGGGCCACGGTTTTTGTTACAATGCAAGGGATCAGCGCGTATGTGCCACGATTCCAGGAGCTTCCTCGGTCCCCATCTTTGCTCGCGTGCCAAGGTCACCGCGTTATCGTAGTCGAAACAATGCCCAGTGTTCCAAGAATGCTCGCTGAGTTCGGTCTTAAGTCGCGTGGCATGTGTGGCGTTCCGGACGTCGCTCTTGTGTTCTTTTATGCGGGTCCTTCTTTTTCGTCGTATGACAGGCGAAACGTCTGCTTAAAGTTGTTATTTGTTACGTTAAGTCGGAGTCCTCTCTTTCTTTCGCGACAATGAACGCTTGGAAGAATGGACGAATGTATAAATCACATAAAGCTAAAATTCTCTCGCTCTAAATGGTGCACGCACTAAATAAAAATGTGGAGTCGCATGTTAAGTAGGACAGAGTGGGCCTTCTGAAGGGCTTCTCCACATAACACACTCCTAGCCCACCATCATCTGGAATGACATCAGTCTTTCTTCTGATTTTTTGAAAGCGGGAGACTTACGCCATTTTTGCAGTTATGATCGTTGTCACAAAAAGGCGTATGAACCAGGAGTGTTAACGGCAACTTATTAATGCAAGAGTCGTGTGTGCTCGACGCATTTTGCGTCGGAATGTCATGAGGTTGTTCACCTGACGGACTCGAAAAGTCGCTGAAAAGGGATGCGGTGTTCGACGACGACAAAGAGGATAGCACCAAAGTTGCACGTAAGTGTCCGCACGAACTTGCATACAGTGTCAACATGTGAACGACAAATGTGGATCTACCGAGACCTATAGACCGCAGTTGCATGTAATACTACGTAATTTCTCAGAGAAGCAGGTTGCGAAATTATATGAGTTTGCAGAAGCCTGAGCTTGGGCACAGACAAGACAATACAGTCACAGCAGCTGAAATCAGCAACAACTTGGGGGTTCCTGTTTCGAGACACTCTGTGTCCCTCTGGATTTCAGTGTGATCACACTCAGCCTCTTTTTTTTTCCCCAACAATGGAACTACCCAAAATCCCACATACATGGTAGCATATTGTTGTCCCTATTTAAAAGCCGGGCTGTGTCTATGAGTGCTGTGTATTCCAGTTGTAATGCAAAGTTATTACGTGCCACAAATTCCGTTGTGTTCTTAAGATACAACTGAAGTCGACTCCAACGACTACAGGCCTTCAGAAGGTGCTCGAGTACCTTGACCAGCAAGGGATGACGGTCAGCATGCTCATCACCGATTGGCACCTATAGGTGAAGTCATGAAAAAGACTCATCTATCTGTGATTCATCGTATTGACACATGGCACGTTGCAAGTGAGCCACATTTCCTTTGTAGCGCACACCGTCATAACACATGCATGCACTCCAGCCTTTGTACGTGGGTTGACAACATATTTCCCATTAGAAGGGATACAGTTGGATGCAAGCTATGCTGTTAACATTGTTGATCACATTTGTAGCTTAAATATGTAGATGCTTTTTCCACATTTCCTAGCAATATTAGCCTTAAGGCTACGGTCTCACGGTAGCCATCTTGAATTTACTTACGGACTTCCTACGGCGGGGCGCCACCGTCGCGGTTTCCGTGGATGACCCCGTTAGGGAGAATCGCGCGTGCGGACAGCTGTCCCACGCGCGATTCTCCCGAGTGGACCCTTTGACCTTGAGTCTCTTCTGTATGCCATTGTTCCCGGTGTGTATACGTGTGTAGAAGGGAGGATTATCTCGTAAAAGTCTTCTGAAACTGTCGTGCAAGACGGCGAGTTGATTTTCCTGCTTTCGTGGTTTGAGTAGCACGGGGGTAGCTGCCGCGCACGTAGCGTGTGACGAAGACTGTGCAAAATATAATATATTTGAGATATATAAAAATATATATCTCAAATGCAAAATGGTCAAACAACCGTCATAAAAAATGGACGCAAATACTAAATAATTGCAGTCAGCTGTGAAGAGTCTGTTCACGTGCCGATCGGTAGCAGTTTTATCTCAATACAGCTTACAGAAACAAGATTTCTTGAAATGAAGTATGAAATTACCACTTCTGTTGAAACTAGAAGTTCAACTCACAGTACGCACACAAAATGATAAGAATCAAAGGAATGGCATAACCGAAGTAAAATAGGGAAGTCGAGAATTATACGCTATGTAACCTCTCCGTATTCCGCATAGTAGCGGCCGTGACTAGTAGGTGAAGACAACTTTTTTTTTTTTCTATTTGGCTGCGATTCGTGTTATCGCTTTGTGAGATGACGAGAGGTGTGATCTTTCGCCACGAAATGTGGTCATTTCACTGGTTTATTTCAGTCGTCTCCATCGCATTACGCGGCGCTGATTGCCCACAATTTGCCGTGAGACGATCGTTGTATTTGCGAGTAAACGGAGGATCCGTCTACAGATTTCAGAGTTCAATCCAAGAAATTGCATTTGCATTGCAAGATAGTTACACAAAGTTAGACAAAAATTCCTCGTAGCAAAATGGATGCGACAGCACTCCTTCCCCTTGCCTACATAATAAACATTTACCGTCCTTCCATGCTCTGGTTCTTCGTTCAGTTCCCCCACATGTAGAAAACAAAGAAACTAGTTGCAAAGAAAAAGAAACGAGACAAAGACGCGCGTGCTCTGGGGGAACCGGAAAAAAATGTTCCCGGAAGAAATATCCCCTGGAAAATATGTCCCCCGGAAAAAATGTGCCCTGGAGAAACATCCACTTTTGGTACGCGTGGAATTTTTGCGAAATCCCCGGTTGCGATATTGCAGGTCTTGAAGTCCTCTGGTTCAAAATAAATACTAAAATTCCTAACCACTTACTAAGGATTTTTACTTTGAAAGCTCGACCTACTTTCACTTGCGATTTCTCGTAGGGAATACACTGCAACCAATTTCACGTTCGTTGATACAACGTGACACGGGTTCGAATCCTGTCACCAGGTGTGCTCTCTGAGGTTTTCCTTGGGTTTTCCGTCGGACTTTCCTGACGAATGTCAGCTCCCTTAGCCCTGAAGTCAACCCAGAACGCATACTAGCCCCCTGTCACCCTCCCTCCTGCTGTCCTCTGTCCACGCCTGTACACCGCGTACAGCAGTAGTTGCTTCGCAGCGCTAACACGGAAAAACATTTTCTCTGCTAATTAGCACAAATGTGAAGTGTCACAGAAAGTAGTACGACGTCCAGTTTCAAGAAATCAGGAGAGAAGACGTCATTCGGAATGACCAGGAGCATGTCAAGTTCTTTTTTAGAAGTGCGCAGAGCGACGTACACGGTGATGTGTAAAGAGGGAAATAAAATGCGGGGGGAAAGCAACAAAATTGACAGAGAAAAATATATTTCAATATGTCTAGCGGTATCACATCTCGGGAGCCCCATGACTCTACAGGCCGCATTGTTGCAAGACACAAGGAAGTAAATTCACCAAAACTGACCCACAGCGACTACCTAGGCAAAGAAATGCTATGTGTGAATAGTCATTTTAAAATGGAATTGAATAGGAATAAATTAAGCTACTCGTTGAATAACCGTAATTGGATACATATACAACATATATTGGAAAACAAACATGTACGGTACGTATATGTATGCGTAAGTATAGCGCTTACTCTTTTTTTGTTCTCCATGTGCCGGGTCTCTTCAAATATATTCAGTTCAGTAGAAGCATCAATTCGATTTGGAATTCGAACATTGAATTCCATATTTGATTAGGAAATGGAATAGGATATACGATTACTCGCTTCGGTGCTCAAAAATCCAAACATTCACACCGTCCTATATAGTAAAAAGTCAACGTCCGAAGTCAACCAGTACACGCGTACCAAAAGTGAATTTTCCTTAGGGGACATTTTTTCTGGGAACATTTCTTCCTTGACCCGTGCTCTGGGGAAGGGGATTGGCTTATATTCTTTTCTCTCTGAGCAATAGTATTCACGCCTAGCACTGACAATTGTTTTGTAACAGCCTGCTTTCCGCCCCTAACAGGCTTCCCTGTCATAGAAGTTGTCAGTGGCACTGGGAGACCGAATTTGATTCGTCATGCGCAGCGAAGGGCGCAATTGTTATGATTCGAGCCTATTGTGATAATTGCAGTTTAATTGTGATAAGTATTATAATAATAACGAATACAGTTCTATGACATTTGACAGCAGGGCTGCTTGTCCGTCGCGTAGCGAAAAGATTGCAACGAGACAGCTGTTGTACGAAATGCCGCAAGCGTTCATTGTACACACACGCATTGCTTACTAGGGGCAAAAATAGGATGCTACGATTTTTAGTTCTGTACACAACAGTTGTTTCGATCCAAAGCCAATATGTTCCAAAAGAATGTTCAAAAATAAGAAATATGTTCAAAGCCAAAAGAATGTCAGCAATACAAGCGAAGAGACACTCAAGAGCCAAGCTCTAAACAACAGTTCCTGCATAAAACAATATTTTATTGCCTAAGCGTTGTCTGGGCTCTACTCATCATGGTTACATGTTCGTCATAAAAAAATATCTTACGAGGCAGCTTGGCAGTAGCGCCGGTACATATTTCCTTCCGGTAGCCGTACCGCGCTACGTTTCGGAATGAGTACCGGCGTTTCAGAGGAGTAGCGAATAGCGGTACTCCGCTACCTAACTGCCGACCGAAGGGACAGGACGCAGACAAGCTGGTGCATAACCCGGTTCCTTCCGTTCGATTAGAAACAATGAAGCAAAAAATAGAAAAATAAAGGAAGATGATGTGTTTGGGAGACGGAAGATAATTAGCTCGTAGCCTTTTCTGTGTTCACATTCATTGCCTACCAGTGACAATTCTTTTGTAGGAGCCTGCTTGTTGCCCCTAACAGTTTTATCTAACACGCAGGATGTCAGTGACACTTGCAGCAACCGAATATGATTCAGCGGCGAGGTGCGCAATTGCTATTATTCAAACGTATTACGATAATTAGGTTCATTACGACAATTATGTTGATGATATACCGATTACAGTTTTATATTGCCTTGAGACCATGGCTGCTTGCGTACCGAAGATAGTGCTGCACGAAATGCTACAGTCGTTCATTGTACCGCTAGATTTGGTCCACAGGCAGACTACACGCAGGTATTGCTCTCTAGTCGCAAACATAGGGTTCTACGATTTTTAGTTCGTTCACAACAACGATTATGAGCCAAGGCCGGGTGGCAATCATAAGGCCGAAACTCACAAGGCCGAATTATCAAAAGACCGAAACTCAAAAGGCCGAAAAATCAAAACATCGAGCAATCATAAGGCCGAAAACCAGAAGGCCGAAAAATCAAAACACCGAAATATCACAACGCCGAAAAGTCACAAAACCGAATTATCGAAACGCCGACAAATGAGGAACCCAGGATAAGAGAACTGGTATTCCAACTGCGATAAAAAAAATAAAAAAATAATCTCTACAGATTAAATAGAATAAACTTGTTGGGAATTAATACAGCAAATAAATCGTTTCATCGAACGTCGCATTAATAAAGTACTTTCGATAACTTAGGGCAAAACAAAAAGGAAAAGCAGAGATATGAACCACTGTGTTATTGTGTGTTTATTGTACACGGTGGCAATCAGGTTCGGGTTACCAAATGTAGAGAAACACCATCTCCTCTACAATTGATTCAGTGGGTGGTTCAAGTCATTCACTGGCATTCACCTACCACACACTTTCTCTTTGTAATAGACGTGTTATAGATTATTGCTAGATTAGGGTGGCGATACGAGGTTATAGTTTATTGCTTTTTTTTTTTTTCAAATGAAAAGAGCAATTCCCTTCCAGTGGTCGTTCACAGGGATGCTTACACTAGGTCTTCTGCTTCTTTGGCCGTTTTATTTCGGTGTTCGGTTCAGTGTTCTGATTTTCGACCTTTTGACTTTCGGCCTTCTCATTGCTCGGCCTTATTATTTTTCGGCCTTTTGGCTTTCGGCCTTCTGACAGTTCGGCATTATGATTTTTCGGCCTTTTGGCTTTCGGCCTTATGATAGTTCGGCGTTCTGATTTTTCGGCCTTTTGACTTTCGACCTAAGCACACAAGAGACACGTTTCCAATAACAGCCTTATGCATTCCCCCACGATTTTCTTTTACAATTAGACTGGTGGTACAACAACCGAAGGAATGTGAACGGGCGCGCTTTCCCATTATTTGTCTCGGTCATCTGTCCTCCTCTGGCCGTGTGCCATGCTAACCCAATTGCAGCGTCAGTGGTCGGAAATCTTGTGCAAGTTGGTCTATTTCCTGCTCTTGCATAACATATTCCCAGTGTTAGAAGACTTTTGTGGGAGAAGAATCTATCCGATAACTTTTCATGAGACCGCAGGACGTTGGAGAAGGTAAAAAAAAAAAAAATGACAAGAACATATAGTGAGACTAAAGGAGTGTACGGGTCAAATTTCAGGTATGTTAGTACAAGCTACTTTAGTGGGCAAAACAAAAGACGTAACTCGTATTCCACGCCATTTCACTTCGACAAGGCGGTATCCGTGTCTGAAGTCTCAGCATCCGGCATGATCAAAGTGACATTTTCTAATATCTGTGCCAACTTATCCTGCCTAGAATAAAGTTTTCAGAGCTGGTTTCGACAGTTCTCGTGCTTGTTGTTCCTGCATAAAACAATGTTTTATTGCCTAAGCGTTGTGTGGGCTCTACTCATCATGGTTACATGTTCGTTATAAAAAAAATATCTTACGAGGCAGCTTGACAGTAGCGCCGGTACATATTTCCTTCCGGTAGCGGAACCGCGCTGCGTTTCGGAATGAGTAGCGGCGCTTCAGAGGAGTAGCGAATAGCGGTACTCCGCTACCTAACTGCCGACCGAAGGGACAGGACGCAGGCAAGCTGGTGGATAACCCGGTTCCTTCCGTTCGACTAGAAACAATGAAGCAAAAAATAAAAAAAAAAGAAATAAAGGAACAACACGAAGAAGCGTTTGTTTGGGAGACGGAAGAGAATTAGCTCGTAGCCTTTTCTGTGTTCACATTCATTGCCTAGCAGTGACAATTCTTTTGTAGGGGCCTGCTTGTTGCCCCTAACAGCGTTATCTAACACGCTGGATGTCAGTAACACTTGCAGTAACCGAATATGATTCAGCATGCACGGCGAGGTGTGCAACTGTTCAAACGTATTGCGATAATTAGGTTCATTACGATAATTATGTTGATGATACCGATTACAATTTTATATTCCCTTGATACCATGGTTGCTTGCGCACCGAAGATAGTGCTGCACGAAATGCTGCAGTCGTTCATTGTACCGCTAGATTTGGTCCGCAGGCACACTACAAGCACGTATTGCTCTCTAGGCGCAAACATAGGGTTCTACGATTTTTAGTTCGTTCACAACAACGATCATGAGCCAAGGCTAATATGTTAGGCCGAGGACACGTTGCGAGAATGCGAGAAAGACAAACAAGGAAGCACAAAAGAGACACGTTTCGAATAACAGCCTTATGCGTTCCCCCACGATTTTCTTTTACAATTAGACCGGTGGTACAACAACCGAAGGAATGTGAACGGGCGCGCTTTCCCATTATTTGTCTCGGTCATCTGTCCTCTTCTGGCCGTGTGCCATGCTAACCCGATTGCAGCAGGTCAGTGGTCGGAAATCTCGTGCAAGTTGGTCTATTTCCTGCTCTTGCATAATGTATTCAAAGTGTTAGAAGACTTTTGTGGGGGAAGAATCTATACGATAACTTTTCACGAGACCGCAGGACGTTGGAGAAGGTAAAAAAAAAAAGAAGACGAGAACATATGGTGAGATTAAAGGAATGTACGGGTCAAATTTCAGGTATGTTAGTACGGGCATTATGATATTGCTATGAACATGCCCATGCTGAGTTCATCGTACTGAGTTCATCGTGCAGTAGCGGCCATTCGCTTGGCGAGGGTAAGAGAACGGGATGAGGCAGTGAGGAAACTGTAGCAAACATAGAAAAAGAGCAGATGGAACACAGCTATTAGAAATTGGTAAATGCATATATTGTTTATGATAACATCCAAGTCGACCTGAACCGCATCACATCGTACGCTCTTGGATAGCCCCAAGTGAAAGTTGGCACCACTGTGGTAATCTGAAAAAGTCAAAATGCACAAAAACTTGGCAATGCTCTCATGGGCAGAAATGAAATATCGAAATGAGATAGACAGCAGAAGATAGTTCCAAACCTAGAGAACGCTGTCCATCCTCACCCTTTCACTCCTGTGCTGTACCTCAGACTATCAAAAAAAGAAAGTTAATCGGGGAGAGTCGTAATGCAGGTGCTTCTCAGTCTTGCCCCCAGAGTCAAGGCAATGACACTAGACTAAGACCACTGATGCCTAAGACCATACAAGGGGGCAAAGACCACAGCTTGGATTGCCTACGGAGAATAACAAATAAATAAGAGCAAGCGCACTGCACCAGTACAAAGTTACAATCACTTGGTTACAACTTACCGTTTCTCTCTCGCCAGCCGCCGACGCAGCTTGCGGACTGATTTCCGACCGCAACTCCGCGGTTTCCGAGGATTCTTGCACGGCCGTGTCATTGCCGCGCGTTCCCAGTTTGTACGAAGCGGCAGCAGCAACGATACTATGAACGTGCAGCCTACCGCAGTATCAACAGTTCAAATCAGAACACGACAGTCAGCACCTGTCAAAACGGCGTAGATGAATGCGTCCCGCAGCACAGCCAGTCGGCCCACAGCGGCACAGCCAGAGTGACGTAACGAACGCAAGTGACGCAAGGGCCACCTTTCGCAGAATACTGGAGTTGATCACACGGTAGTTACATGCTCTGCCACGATGTGGCCACCGAAAATCCTGTATAGTTTCGGTTTGGTCGGAATGTTTCGGAATGGCTTGGGAACGTAATAACCTGCGCTGTGCTCTTCCAATCATGCTGAAATTTTCAGCAATTGTTTTGCGCATAATTGCCCATCCACTGCCACTTCTAGGCTGTTGTGGTGACATTAGAACACCTCGAAACAGGAAGCCAAAGAAAGGCATTTTTTCATGTTTTTCTGAAGGCGCTTCCGGATTATCGGCGTCATATATCAATAAGAGCGAGACGGTCCACCCTCCACGTATCACAGAACAATACAACGCAACAAATTGTGCGCCGCTATCTGCTCTCCCTTTTACGCCAGTTTCGTACAAAGACCACCCATAATCGATATATTGGCATGTTCCAGGCCTTATGGCGCCGCAACCGCATGCCTGGCCGAAAATCGGAAGACGGTCCCCCCGAGTCAAGAATCATAGCTTCCGAATGGCACCAGTTTCACCACAAACAGACGAAAATGAGAGCTACAGGTCTGGTACAAAGTTGCCTCTTTTTAAGAGGGGAGTGAGACCATAGCCTTAAAGCGGTCGGAAAGGCTCCTATGGCGGTGCAAGAACGATATCTGTAACCATGTATGACACTTTCCCACAGGGTCTTTGGTAGTGTTGGTCGCTAATTCCCGAGGTATACAGCACAGGAGCCCTTTAAAGCGGTCGGAAAGGCTCCTATGGCGGTGCAAGAACCATATCTGTAACCATGTATGACACTTTCCCACAGGGTCTTTGGTAGTGTTGGTCGCTAATTCCCGAGGAATACAGCACAGGAGCCCTTTAAAGCGGTCGGAAAGGCTCCTATGGCGGTGCAAGAACCATATCTGTGACAATGTAGGACACTTTCCCACAGGGTCTTTGGTAGTGTTGGTCGCTAATTCCCGAGGAATGCAGCACAGGAGCCCTTTAAAGCGGTCAGAAAGGCTCCTATGGCGGTGCAAGAGCCATATCTGTAACCATGTATGACACTTTCCCACAAGGTCTTTGGTAGTGTTGGTCGCTAATTCCCGAAGAATGCAGCACAGGAGCCCTTTAAAGCGGTCGGAAAGGCTCCTATGGCGGTGCAAGAACCATATCTGTGACAATGTAGGACACTTTCCCACAGGGTCTTTGGTAGTGTTGGTCGCTAATTCCCGAGGAATGCAGCACAGGAGCCCTTTAAAGCGGTCAGAAAGGCTCCTATGGCGGTGCAAGAGCCATACCTGTAACCATGTATGACACTTTCCCACAGGGTCTTTGGTAGTGTTGGTCGCTAATTCCCGAAGAATGCAGCACAGGAGCCCTTTAAAGCGGTCGGAAAGGCTCCTATGGCGGTGCAAGAGCCATATCTGTAACCATGTATGACACTTTCCCACAGGGTCTTTGGTAGTGTTGGTCGCTAATTCCCGAAGAATGCAGCACAGGAGCCCTTTAAAGCGGTCGGAAAGGCTCCTATGGCGGTGCAAGAGCCATATCTGTAACCATGTATAACACTTTCCCACAGGGTCTTTGGTAGTGTTGGTCGCTAATTCCCGAAGAATGCAGCACAGGAGCCATTTAAAGCGGTCGGAAAGGCTCCTATGGCGGTGCAAGAGCCATATCTGTAACCATGATTGACACTTTCCCACAGGGTCTTTGGTAGTGTTTTCCGCTAATTCCCGAAGAATGCAGCACAGGAGTCCTTTAAAGCGGTCGGAAAGGCTCCTATGGCGGTGCAAGAGCCATATCTGTAACCATGTATGACACTTTCCCACAGGGTCTTTGGTAGTGTTGGTCGCTAATTCCCGAAGAATGCAGCACAGGAGCCCTTTAAAGCGGTCGGAAAGGCTCCTATGGCGGTGCAAGAGCCATATCTGTAACCATGTATAACACTTTCCCACAGGGTCTTTGGTAGTGTTGGTCGCTAATTCCCGAGGAATGCAGCACAAGAGCCCTTTAAAGCGGTCAGAAAGGCTCCTATGGCGGTGCAAGAGCCATATCTGTAACCATGTATGACACTTTCCCACAGGGTCTTTGGTAGTGTTGGTCGCTAATTCCCGAAGAATGCAGCACAGGAGCCCTTTAAAGCGGTCGGAAAGGCTCCTATGGCGGTGCAAGAGCCATATCTGTAACCATGTATGACACTTTCCCACAGGGTCTTTGGTAGTGTTGGTCGCTAATTCCCGAGGAATGCAGCACAAGAGCCCTTTAAAGCGGTCAGAAAGGCTCCTATGGCGGTGCAAGAGCCATATCTGTAACCATGTATGACACTTTCCCACAGGGTCTTTGGTAGTGTTGGTCGCTAATTCCCGAAGAATGCAGCACAGGAGCCCTTTAAAGCGGTCGGAAAGGCTCCTATGGCGGTCCAAGAGCCATATCTGTAACCATGTATGACACTTTCCCACAGGGTCTTTGGTAGTGTTGGTCGCTAATTCCCGAGGAATGCAGCACAAGAGCCCTTTAAAGCGGTCAGAAAGGCTCCTATGGCGGTGCAAGAGCCATATCTGTAACCATGTATGACACTTTCCCACAGGGTCTTTGGTAGTGTTGGTCGCTAATTCCCGAGGAATGCAGCACAAGAGCCCTTTAAAGCGGTCAGAAAGGCTCCTATGGCGGTGCAAGAGCCATATCTGTAACCATGTATGACACTTTCCCACAGGGTCTTTGGTAGTGTTGGTCGCTAATTCCCGAAGAATGCAGCACAGGAGCCCTTTAAAGCGGTCGGAAAGGCTCCTATGGCGGTCCAAGAGCCATATCTGTAACCATGTATGACACTTTCCCACAGGGTCTTTGGTAGTGTTGGTCGCTAATTCCCGAGGAATGCAGCACAAGAGCCCTTTAAAGCGGTCAGAAAGGCTCCTATGGCGGTGCAAGAGCCATATCTGTAACCATGTATGACACTTTCCCACAGGGTCTTTGGTAGTGTTGGTCGCTAATTCCCGAAGAATGCAGCACAGGAGCCCTTTAAAGCGGTCGGAAAGGCTCCTATGGCGGTCCAAGAGCCATATCTGTAACCATGTATGACACTTTCCCACAGGGTCTTTGGTAGTGTTGGTCGCTAATTCCCGAAGAATGCAGCACAGGAGCCCTTTAAAGCGGTCGGAAAGGCTCCTATGGCGGTGCAAGAGCCATATCTGTAACCATGTATGACACTTTCCCACAGGGTCTTTGGTAGTGTTGGTCGCTAATTCCCGAAGAATGCAGCGCAGGAGCCCTTTAAAGCGGTCGGAAAGGCTCCTATGGCGGTGAGCCATATCTGTAACCATGTATGACACTTTCCCACAGGGTCTTTGGTAGTGTTGGTCGCTAATTCCCGAAGAATGCAGCACAGGAGCCCTTTAAAGCGGTCGGAAAGGCTCCTATGGCGGTGCAAGAGCCATATCTGTAACCATGTATGACACTTTCCCACAGGGTCTTTGGTAGTGTTGGTCGCTAATTCCCGAAGAATGCAGCACAGGAGCCATTTAAAGCGGTCAGAAAGGCTCCTATGGCGGTGCAAGGACCATACCTATAAGCATGTGGGAAACTGTCCAACAGCCACATCGCCAGCGTTGACAGTGAATTCCCAAAGAACGCAGCAGAGCAGCCCTTTAAAGTGGTCGGAAAGGCTCAGATCCTTGTGCAAGAACCATATCTATAACCATGTGGGGGTTCTTTCCCAATGGGATATTGTCACTGTTGGACGAAGAAGGGCGGCACAGGAGCCCTTTAAAGCGATCGGGAAAGCTCATATCGCGGTGCAAGAACCGTATCTGAAACCATTTGTGAGACACCATCGACCTGGGATATTGTTAAAGTGAGCAGAGCATTCCCAGAAACTGGGCGCAACAGCCCTTTAAAGCGGTCAAAACGGCTCTGATCGCGGCAGAGGTACCACATCTGTGGCTATTTGGGGGCGGTCCTCCAAACCGTAATGTGAGCACCAGTCCCAACGTGAAGGTGAAGGGCACTTGAGGGTGAGGCCTGTTAAGAGAAGGGCAGATGTATGAGGAATGGACATGAGGGTGAAGTGATGGTCAGACCCTTCTGGGCGATGAGGTGCGTGATGGTGATGTCCCGTACGTGGGGCCACTGATTGCACCATATCACCAAGTAATCCGTCAGTTCAGGACGCTTCGCTTTGTTCCCGGCGCGACATAGACAAAATTGCTAAAAACATGCACACTACCCCTTTAAAGTGCACCTTGCCAGTTGGGTCACTGGCACCATATCACCAAGTAATCAGTGAGCTTAGGACGCTTCGCTGTGTTCCCAGCGCGACATAGACGAAGTTGCTAAAAACGGGCACACCAGCCCTCTAAAGTGCACCCTGCCGGTAGCTGTGTTGCTGGAACCATATCACCAAGTGATCAGCCAGCTTAGGACGCTTCGCTGTGTTTCCAGCGCGACATAGACAAAATTGCTTAAAACCTGCACACCACTCCTTTAAAGTGCAGCCTGCCGGTAGTTGTGTCGCTGGAACCGTATCACCAAGTGATCAGCCAGCTTAGGACGCTTCGCTGTGTTTCTAGCGCGACATAGACGAAATTGCTTAAAACCTGCACACCACCACTTTAAAGTGCACCCTGCCGGTAGCTGTGTCGCTAGAACCATATCACCAAGTAATCAGTCAGCTTAGGACGCTTCGCTGTGTTTCCAGCACGGCATAGACAAAATTGCTTAAAACCTGCACACCACCCCTTTAAAGTGCACCCTGCCGGTAGCTGTGTCGCTGGAACCATATCATCAGGTAATCAGTCAGCTTAGGACGCTTCGCTGTGTTCATAGCTCGACATAGACGAAATTGCTAAAAAAGGTGCACACCAGCCCTTTAAAGTTCACCATATCGGTAGTTGGGTCGCTGGTACCATGTCACCGAGTAATCTGTCAGCTTAGGACGCTTCAGCTGTGTTCCGAACGGGACATAGACGAAATTGCAAAAAACGTGTACACTAGCCCTTTAAAGTGCACCCTGCCGGTAGTTGGGCCGCCGGCGTTTCCTGCCCATCAAGTAATCACACGGAGAGTTATGATGCAAAAAGTTGTCGAAATTGCCGAAATTGTTGCATAGTCTGATGCATGCTTGGGATACTGGCCAGTTCTTGTATAATATCCTGCATACATTTTCTGTAACCTCTACTTACAAGGGGAACCATTTTACAGGTGGTAAGTACGGCTGGAATTTTTATACATGAAGTTGCAGAGTGGTTCTGTTTCCTTGGCATCCTGGGTTGCTCTGTGCACAGCACTATGCCCAGACTGCACTTTTAGGCGGCAACCGCATGGAGCACTTTTGCCAACTGAATGGCAGCAGAACTTGAAAGGAACGGTGACCTACTAAGCGAACAATAGACGACGGACCGATGAGCCGGTTTCTGCCAAGGATAGATATTTAGTCTGAGGAGAGGAAGTGACGCCACCCGACGGAACCGTGTGTGTCATTGAAAACACGCTTCACAGGAAATGCCACAATCATGTGACAGTCACCTGTGACCACTTTTCTTTTTTTTTTTTTTTTTTCGGGCTTTGCTCTCTTCGCCCTGCCTCCTAAGAAGGACACGCAGATGACCCGTCGCGCGGACTTCGACGTGGATATATTAATATCGGACGTTTCAAGGAGGCCACCCCTTTGGAGCCTCAAACTTGTTCATATTAAGGACATCAACTTAAAATATATCATTTGCAGGAGGTGGCAAGGTGTGTGCAAGGCGAAGGTGGCTAAATGAAACATCCAAATATTATTTGTGGCACATGGCAAATCGGAAATGTGTGAGGGGATAACGGTAACAAAAATGCAGTCTGATATTTCTTTAGTGAGCATTGCTAGAAACACTCATAAGCCAACATTCTCTTCGTGTCTCAAAATTTCTTGTAAACACCTGATTTCTAGATGTTATTAGCACAGTGCTTTTTCAAGAACCGCTAAAATATAATTTATGTTACTAAACAATGCGTACAGCAGCTTACTACAATAATCATTGCCACATCGCGTGCAACAAGCGGTGGTAAACGCTAGGCCGACGCTTCGCCATGACAACCTCAACGTAGACATTCTGCTCCATGCGGTTGCATAGCTTCGATAGCGTTCCGTTCACGTTGAGTTGGCGCTCCGTTGGCCCAATTCAGTTGGCAAAAGTTGCTCCATGCGGTTGCCGCCTTACACACACGAAGGCTCGTGTGGGATGCAATCCAGACACTGAAGTGCTGTTAGTGGTGGTAAGTATGGGGCAAACAAAAACATAGAACTGAGCAATATTTTCTGTGTTCCTGTCGTCATACCTGCATGACCGCAGATGCAAAGATCAGATAAATAGAAAGATGCAGATAAGCAAAGATGGTGTGAGACCTGGCCATGCTCACTTGCTGCTACTCAAGGAAACAATGCAGGCCTATCGCATGAAGTGTACTACACGTTACTCGCTAACGTTTGATGCGTTTCAGTGTGCGGAGCTGTAATTTGTACAGTTTGAATGCCGCTAATCAGATTACGTGTGCTGGTTGTAGTATGTAGTTGTCTGTCACGTCGCAATTACTCATTTGCTGTGATCTACGAACGCTTGTGACGCGTGTGCTTTGATGTTCAAATAGGAAATCAGCATGGATTGCCCGTGCACAACGCCCACGGCTGAATGGCTTGGCAGACTCAGCTCTCAACAATAGACTGTTGTGCTGCGACCAGTTCACACTTGATTGACACAGTTGCGTTGAAAAGAGCAGCTCCCAGTGCGTTGGTTGCAAAGAAAGAGCTCAGTGTTCACGTGGACATCGCTGAAAACTTCACCTGTACCTATTGGATACGTGGACTACCACCGCCATCTTAGAGCTGAACCGGAACCGAACCGATTTAGAAAATTTCTGTTCCCGTATCAAAACTGATTTTAAAGCATCGAGTCTTCGAGACTGACCGTTTTTCAGCTTAACTACCTTAAGTGCCCCCCAACCTGTTCCAAAAGTGACCGGTATGCGACATTTTTTGCAACCCGAGTCTCAAATACAAGCGTAAATGCAAAGCTGGACGCCCGCATCGATGGAGACGACGTCGGACAACAGCGCTTTATAGTTTCGTTTTCCTGTGGACAAGCGTTCTTGTCACAGCTTTGCGGCCAGCACGTTGGAAGGATAGGGAACATCGTACCTGATCCGTTTGTAAAGTAAAAAGGTGATCTCATAGAAGGCCATTTGAGGATACAACAGAGTCTGTACTAATATAAAATCGCTAGCTATCTTGACTGTTTACTCTATGACATGCGAAGAGAAATAAAGCTTTCGAAACTTGCCTACCGTTCGGAACCGTTTAGAGCATTTTGAAGCAGTTCGGAACCGATATGTGTGTCCTCCTGGACCTGAACCGGAACCGAACCATTATGCCTGGACCCGGAAGCGAACCTAACCAGAAAAATTTCGGTTTGATGCTCTGGTTCAAACGCGTAATCCTTCAGTGAAAGGCTGTCGCAAGACATGTGTATGTAGTGTGCTGTGTGCCAGACATGCGGTTTAAAAGACGATAGTCTCGGCACCCACGGCAATGGTGCATTCCACACGGAGAGGCCCACATTCGGGGCGCCCATAACATCGGGTCAGAGTGCACCTCCGCTGTCGGGATTTACTCTCACCTCGTTTGGCAGTCGGTTTCCTTCGAGCATCGGAGCCACTCGCTCGTACTCGACATGTAGCCTTATTGATCAATATTAAATGTGTTATGTTGCTATAACTCACTCGGATACACTTCATAGTGTTAATTTTGTATAAAGTTTTTGAAAGCAAATAAATTCGTGACTCATAATCCATCACCGCTTTTCGTTGCTCGTGCACTTTGCGACGTTACTAGAAATCGCGCAAATAAAACGCGTGAAGTTGGCGGGGCGAGAGAAGACAACAAACCCGAGGAAAGAACGGGCAGGAGGTGAAGAAATGCGGTCGGTCTGCGCATGCGCACTGCTCTCGCGCGCTGGGACCCGAGACGCGCATTGAATGGCTCCTGGAGATCACGTGGTTTGGAGGCCCTCCGTTTGCCCTGGACCATTGCGGTTTGGGGTGCAACTTGCCGACTTCACCGAGCAGGCAGACCGCACATCTTTTCTCTCTCACGACTCCCCACCACCACCCCCTCCATTGCAGCTACCCAAGCAGCACAATGTACTGAAAGTCGAGTGCAATAGGGGTGGACGGGTAGGAGGAACGACCTTGAACAGACTCGTGAAACTAAAGAACATTGATAAGACACATACCGTCCGCCCCTATTGCACTCGACTTTCAGTACATTGTGCTGTTTGGATATGGGAGCTTCCGGCGGGTGGCTGAGTGGCCAAGTCTCTCTCTGACGGCGGGCGAGGAGGTTTGCTACAACAGAGGCGCCGCCGTATAGGAGCGGTCGGTGACGGGACTACATACGCTCACAGTATTGCCAGGCTCCAACAGCTCCCCATAGAGCCCATAGTTTGAGATAATTCACACAACACTGGGCACACGACCAATGAGAGTGCAACGTTGTAGATATTATGCAATGCCAGTCGGCCAATCAGGAGCCTTAACTTTGGCTGAGCTTTCGGCCGGTTCTGGCCTACCATCGACTTCTACCGGATTTCACTCCTAGTGCCGTTAGCAGATATTCAAAATAACTGAAGCTTCTTTTGGCTAAAAGAAATATTTATTTGACACAAAGCAGTGATTCAAAGATCTGATACATGGGTGCACTGTGAATACAAAGTCCATTGCGTTGTTGACGCACTGTAACTAAGTTCGAACTTGAAGCAAAACGAACACAGCCCTCGAAATCCGACACGGCCCGAGCGTGTTCTTCACTCGCCAACCGAACTCTCGAAGCATTCCAGTTCCGGAGTTGATAGACTGTTCGTGGGATAATAGTCGTATCCAGGAACAGCACAACACACGTTGAATCACATCGACGCATGAATAAACTAGCGAACACTTCTACAAACTGTTCTGCCGATTGACATCACTGAAACACGGAACACAAGAGGACGCCGTGCCGGCCCATTTTATGATGAGCATCTTCTTTCCTTGCTTGCAGAGCGGAAGGCACTTGTGTGGCACGTAATCATAATCCTGTCTTTGTTGTCAGCCCTCAAAATCCAACGGCGCCCGAACGCGTTCTTCACTCTCCAACCGCTCCAACCCACGAAGCATTCCAGTTCCGTAGTTGATAGACTGTACGTGGGATAATAGTCGTGTCCAGGAACAGCACAACACGCGTAGAATCACAAACTGTTCTGCCGATTGACATCACCGAAACACGGAACACAAGACGACGGACGCCGTGCCGGCCGATGCGAGCTATTTAGAAACTATGCTGAAACTGGTTGAAACGGCCGCCGGGACGCTGCACGCACATGCGCGCGTAGAAAATGCGATTTCAAAACATTGTCGACCAATCGGAGCGCGCACAGTGTATAGGCCAATGAGCTTGCAACGTTGTAGATTGGCGTAGTGGTACATACTCTACAGCCGCATCCTCGGTTACCTGAGGAGGACTGGTATTGCTGTGCGGATGGACCACACAACATATAGAAAGGAGTGCGCGTCACCTGCAAGCGTCTGGACGGAGCAAGATGTGCAATGCGTCCTCTGAGAGCTAATCTACATATGAGATAAGAGCGTGTTTACATATTTGATGGAAAATTGACTGCATGTTCGGGGATTGTGCCGAACGTGCGCGTTCAAGTGCTCTAGCTTTATCAGGTCATCACGTGACCATATCATGCGATCACGTGACTACGCCAGGTGCGAACTCTCAAATTCTTTAGCCCAGTGGTTCCCAAACTGTGGACCGCGACCACCACGAGGGGGGGGGGGTCGCTATGCGGCCGAAAAATTTAGAAAAATGCCAGGCCGTGCCCGCTATTCTGCGTTACCAGGGGGCCCGTGGTAGCAGACTCAGAGGTTTCTCATCAATGCTCTTGCATGTAGGGTACGCGGCGCTTTCGACGGGTCGCACAGCCTCGCTTTCACGCCTGCTTTGCCTCGTGCACGATGGCCAAAATCTATGTCGTGAGGTCCACACACTCCCATTAAAGGCCACGGCGTCTGCGTTTATCACGGCATACACGGACGCCCCGCCTTCACGGTGCACCGAGCAGTGGCGTCTTCTCGAACTAGAGCGGACACCAAAATCCTACAGAAACTGTTTCGCGTGCATTGTTGGTGAGCAACGCATGTAGTAGTTAGCAGATCAGGGCGCCATATTTGCTCCGGATTAAGCGTTCGTTCTTGCTTGTAGTTTCAGAGCTTTGCGTGCGTTCAGCTGTTTAATAATGGAACGATTTCTGAGCGCTGTCAAACGAAAATCATCTTTGGAGACAGAAAAGACAAGCGCAGCGTCAGAGATGGTGCTCCTGCCGTTGTGCAAGGGCGCGTTAAGTAACGGCTCCAAAGCGCCGGGAGCTCGCTCCTTTTTACTATACGCTGTTACTCGTTTTCCGGCGCGTTACGCTCTCGATGAACTGTCAAGCTCCAGCTTGCAGATCGGAGCACGTAAGTGCTGCTCTGCTTCGTGACGTATACGAAGGTAGGGGGAGGCCGTAAAACCAGTGGGCGGCCGCGGAAACTTCGCCTGGGATTGTATCGCGCTCGTGGACCTGAAAGACCGTTTAGTAGGCCACCGGAGTACAAGGGACAGAGTATACCGAGCGCGTTAGGTAGAGCCGCTATTTAACGCATACCAAGACTTTAGCTCAGAGAACTCCCTCTGTATTTAGCCCGAATAAAGTGTCAGTGTATCATTTTGGCTAACTTTCATGCGCTGAGACGGAAGACGCCCGGCATCTCGAGGAGGAAAAAAAAAGCGGGGGGGGGGGGGGGGGGTCACGACGGGGTCGTCTATATGTTTATGGGACGCGGGGTGATGAAGTTTGCGAACCACTGCCTTAGCCCATGACCACCAATATACACGGAAGCGGGAATGTACTGAGCGAAAAATGAAACTGAAACATGCATGAAGGTCTGCGCTGTTACACTTTTATTTTTCAATGTAGATGTCATTTCAAAAATAAATTGCCAATAGGTAGAAGAAAAGGCCTGATGTTTGTAGTCACTATGACACAATGACATCGGTAATCCTAGAGCGAAATTAAGTCACTTGATTCGCAGTTATGGCAATTCGCACGCCCCAAAAGAAATGCGTTTTGCAATTTAATTGCCACATGAAAGCCCTAAGGCATTTCCGCACTTGGAAATGTGCTCAACACGTAAGCGAGAGCTCTCCCTGTTATTAAACAAATGACGTCATAGTGTTCGACAGCGCCACCAATTTGGTAGAGTTGAACTACGTTCGAAGCTGGGGGCGAACAAGGTCACCCCCGAAAGCCACGGTCTTGAAGATATTACGATGGTACCTGAAAGGGACGCGACGTTCGGTTCTGCTTTGCTTTCAATAGGAGTCAGCGAACAAGTGCCCATTCGTGGAACCCAGCCCTCCCTTTCCGATTTGTTTCGGTTTCAGTCTGTCTACCAACGTCATGATGACGTTTCTCGGGTAGAGGTCACCCCCAGTAAGTCGTGTACCGCACTACCGAAATCAGTACTGGGTGTTACTTTTCTTTTTCGTTGTCATTACCCTTACTTGCTCTAATCTAGTTACAATACCGTTTCGATTTCTCAATTCGTTACCACTGGTGCCCTACCATACCGTGCCGGATCACTACTGCGACCATTACCAATTTCGCAGCTCTCAATGCATCCCATTAAACCTTCGAAGTCCGCACGCATGGAAAACCAGAAACTTTGAGAAAAAGAACTCCATCTTATAACAGTCTTGGATGGAGGATTACGCAGGTGTGATTGTGAGAGGATGAGGGATGATGCAAAGCTGGGCTAGAAAGTGGCTAGAAGGTGGGCGCGAGCGAGAAAGGAAATACGAAAGCCCTACTGCCACAGATCTATCCCAGCGGGAAGTGCCGGAGGCTCCAAACGAAAGGGGGGCTGACAGGGACACGGGAGCCCCAGCAGTCGGAGATGAAGAATGAACTATCTGAATGACGGAGATGATCGAACTCTCGAAGCCTAGATAAAAGCTGCAGTGCATGGGGAAGTGTTCAACCGTCTCGTCCTGGACACAGTGGGGACACGCGGAGGATGAAGAGCGGCCGACTCGGTAAAGATAGAAGTTGAGAAGCAGGGCGAGGCAGCGAGCGAGCGTCAACGAGACTTCTGACTGCCGCGAAAAACAGGAAGCCGGTTTCCACGAGAAGGACAGGTGAGCGTACGCAGGGCGCAAATTGGGAAGAAAAGATAGCCGTAGAAATTGTTTGTATCTGGCGACACAAACATGTGCAAGGGGAGGCAGCAGGCCAATAACAGCACCAGAGAGGGACATTTTTGCGAGGGAGTCAGCAATCTCGTTTATACTAAGCCTACGGTGACCAGGAACCCACGTAATGATGATATCGCGTACATACGAGGGAACAAGCCGAAGCAGAAGGGAGAGCAAGGCCTGGGAGGGGGTCGTCAAAGCGGAAACGACTGAAAGTGAGTCTGAAAGCACGATCACCCTTTCCCAGGAGGGCGGGCCCCCTTCTGAGGGCTAAAACTATGGCAAGGAACTCGCTATGAAATGGAGGGATAAAATCTGGGAGCCGCACCGGGAACAGGAAGTCGAGCTGAGGGAAGAAAAGGCCGACCCGAGAGCGCTCCTGTAAGACCGAGGCGTCAGTTGCGACCACTAGATGTAGCGGAAACTGATAGAGATGGCTCGTTAGCACTGACTGCAGAGTACGCAAAGGAGCACGACGAACACTCGTGCGGAAGATGGCAATGACACGCACAGAAGGAGGGTCCAGCGGGGCATCAAGTAGGAGGACATCCAAGAGCGAGACCTTTAATGGCAGAAGGAGTTGCTGGACGAAAACTAATTGCGGAGTATTTCCACGGTGCCACGGCCGAGCATCCCTGAGAGCGGCATTATTTAGAACGCAAGGGAGTTCTGACGCTGAAATAGGTAGATGCTCACAGTAAGGAACCGGGAACGAGCCTTGAGAGAAGGCAAACGGGACTCAAGGAGAAGTGCGGCGTAAGCCGAATACCGGGGAAGGCCCAAGCAGAGGCGGAGGGCCCGCCGCTGCAAAATGTGCAGTTTTGTTAGTCGCCAGTTTGCAGGGAAGTAGAAAGGACTGCGCCAAACTCCAAAATGGTTCGCACGTAAGATCGGTACACGTGTAGCAGGGCGTCCTTACGCATGCCGACACGGGGGCTAGAGCACCGATGGAGGACGCCGATTGCCTTCGTTGCCTTTAAGCACAGGTGATCTATATGATAACGCCAGCTCAGAGAGTCGTCGTACCACATCTCCAAGTACTTAAACTGCATAACTTGACGGACCGATTGCAGGCCAACTTGTAAGTCGATGGTGACCGGAGTGTTCAACGGGAACACGAACATGGCCGACTTGTCTACATTCAGGGATAGGTGCACAGAGCTCATCCAGGCTGTCACAGTGTCCAGGTAGGGCCTGTTTCTTCTTCTTCTTCTTCCTGAGTGTAAGGGCCTGTTTCCCACTCTTCTTCTTCTTCCACCACTAGGAATAGTGGCCACCAGCCATCTGCTCATCTGCTAAGACCGCTTTCATCTTCCTCGTTTTTCTGGACGCATTTTACCATAAACGAAAAATCCTCCGACGACAACGACGAGGACGGAGCACGGAGTGTTCTCATTTGACTTCGACTCGGTTTCAGACGAAGGGTATCCAGGCGCCCGTGATCCTTGCGGCCTCTGGACTACGGAAGAGGCAAGTAATTGACGTATTTTTTGGGGTTTATCTTAGGAGAAATTCGTTGCTTAAAACAGGATTAAGACAAGACCTCTATTGACGCATGATAAGAAAACCGAACGGCTATTTAGGAAAGTGTAGTGTACTCGATATCTCTATTTTTGTGCGCTCTTCTTCAGTGAAAGATATGGCAGGAGAACAATGCTAATTTGCAATGCTAAAACGATAAGGTTGTTCCTGTTCCGGGACGTTCTTGTTCCGGGACGAATCTCGAACTTGACTTAATGCGCAGCGCTTGCCTTGTCAGGGAAGTGAGCCTACAATTTTGCTTGCGGAGAGTGGAGACCGATTGCTGCTTGTGAAGAATCGAGGTTTCGTTGGAGTTGTTCTAACGCTACCGATATGCACGCAGCCTGCACCTTCCTGGCAACTGCACCGCAACGAGTAACGCTGTCGTCTGCTAAAGCCATGCGACGGCCGCGTCAATGATTGGGAGTGCAAGAAGCCGCGCTTTTCGAAACCTTCAAACCTCAAAATTTGTCTTCAGACCAGGACGCGCTTGTCGAAAATGTAATTAATGCATCAAGCGCAGTAGTTTTTACTGGATTTTGTGCCGTCGCATTTACAGAAAGATTTACTACACTCTTAAAAATGAACTTCACCGCATAGCACGCTCTTAGCCAACCATTATCTCGAATGATATCGCTATGTGCCCTGATTTGTTCAAAGTGGTAGGCGTACGCCTTTTCTGTGACACTTATGCGGTTCATAATTGTCACAAAAATGGCGTACGCCTCCCGTTTTCAACAAATCAGGGCAGATAACGATATCATTCGAGATGATGGTTGGCTAGGAGCGTGCTATGCGGTGAAGTTCATTTTTAAGAGTGTACACTCTTAAAAATGAACTTCACCGCATAGCACGCTCCTAGCCAACCATAATCTCGAATGATATTGTTATCTCCCTTGATTTGTTGAAAACGGGAGGCGTACGCCTTTTTTGTGACAATTATGAACCGCATAAGTGCGGTGAAGTTCATTTTTAAGAGTGTACACTTTAACCAGAACGCATAGAACGCTCTCAGTCAACCATGATCTGGAATGATATCGTTATCTGCACCGATTTGTTGAAAACGGCAGGCCTATGCCTTTTTTGTGACACTTATGCTGCTAATAATTGCACACACACACACACACACAAGAAAAGGCGTAACCCCCGTTTTCAACAAATAGGGGCAGATAACGATATCATTCTAGATTATGGTTGGTTAAGAGCGTTCTATGCGGTGAAGTTCAGTTTTAAGAGTGTATATCCAAATTGACACAAAAAAAATGTGCGTCCCCCTCTCTCTTCGAATCAAGAGCGATAATCCTATCATTCGTGGTAACGGTTTGGCCGACGTGCGGTGAAGTCTCGTATTTAGATTGTAGTGATGGCGTCAGCTCAAGCAGTAACTATACCTTTTCTGATGTACTGTTGTAGCGACAGATAAAAGTGTACCCGTGCAGTACCGACGTCTACTTTGCGCCTCCGAGGGGACAAGTGGGAAATTTGCGCCCCCACCCGGTATATTCTTACTCCCTGAAAGATGTCATAGGCGGGATTAAGAGGGGCAGTGCTCCCCCCCCCCCGAGTGAGTATCGTGCTGGAGAGTTATGATGCAAAAAGTTCGAACATAAATTGTCAAAATAATCGAAATAGCGATGTCGCGAAGGGCAATGGGCCTTTTTTAACAACTGCTTATGCGCTGCGACGCCAACGACATTGGGTGCGCCGGACAAGATTATCTCCGTCTTCAATAGATCGCGCTGGGCTGGGACGAAACAGGTGGTGACCAGCGGGGACACCGCGCAAGCGGCGTGAACTCATCGGTCCCAACTCCAAGACCGGTTTCGCTCCTTTGTGCTACGCATGTGGGTTTGTTTGGCTTCGACAACACGCTTTGTGCATTGCGCATTCCAACTTTGCGCTGTGATGCTAAATTTGAATCGCCTGCAGAACTTTTTGTGTAGGCAACACAAAACTTTTTGTGTATGTTCCATCTTCATTGAGAGTGTGACTTGGGCATTACACTCTTGAAACAGAGCTTCACCACATAATACGGTGAAGGCCAGCCATTGCACAGAGTGGTACCATTATCACTCCTGATTAGTGGAAAGCGCGTGGCGTACGCCTTCTTGTGGCAATTAACGTAAGTACAAAAGTGCCGCAAAAAGGCGTGCGTCTCCCGTTTTTAACAAATCGGGTGGAGAACGATGTTGGTATGGTGGTTGGCTGCTATGCGGTACAGTTCTGTTGTAATCAGTGTACCCTGCACTCTTAAAAATGAACTTCACCGCATAGCACGCTCCTAGCCAACCATAATCTCGAATGATATCGTTATCTGCCTTGATTTGTTGAAAACGGGAGGCGTACGCCTTTTCTGTGACACTTATGCTGTTCATAATTGTCACAAAAAGGCGTACGCCTCCCGTTTTCAGCGAATCACGGCAGATAACGGTATCATTAGAGATTATGGTTGGCTAGGAGCGTGCTTTGCGGTGAAGTTCACTTTTAAGAGTGTGAGTCTGGGGTTGGTACGTACGGAAGAAGACGGACCGGTCCGTACACTCTAAAAACAGAACTTCACCACGTAGTGCGCCAATCATTGCCGCGAACGATAGGGTTATCGCTTTTGATTCGAGGAGAGAGGGCGGCGTACGCCTTTTTGTGGCAATTACCATATGCCCAACTTGCCACAAAAAGGCGTACGCCCCCTTCTTTCCTCGAATCGGAAGCGGTAACCCTATCATTCGTGGCAATGGTTGGCGCACAGCGTGCTATGCGGTGAAGCTCTGCTTTTAGAGTGTACGGACAACGAGACAGGATGAATGCACGAAGCCTTTGAGTCCGTCTTCACCGCAGACTCAGGCTAGTGTCTCGGACGCATAGTTTATGCCAGATCACTTGCATCCCGACTCGTCGTGAGGTCGACTAACAAGGCGTAAAGGAAGAGCGTAGCGCACTCCTTTGTTTAAAGGGTCTATGAAGAGAACTCCGAAAAACATGAGTTGTCGGTGGAGAAAGGCTCTCAAGGCACTTTTATCTGAAACATATCCGACTTTTGTCATATCGCATTCACCACGGGCTCAGTTCACAGACCAAAAATAGAAAATAAAAGAAAAAAAAAAACATCGAGAGCTCACCCGCCTACTAAGGGCCTGACGTCACTTGCAACATTTGCTCACTCCAAGGTCGCACCAGTTCTCCAGTGGGGAAGGTCACCTGTTTCTGACATCACCTCCAGTTTCTCCGTCGCGCCTCCAACGGTCGGGTCACAGCAGTCGCCTTTTTTGGCCGTGAGTTTTAGACAATATCCCCGTTATTCTAACCAATGCTCGGTTCATGCTCCGCATGGTGAATGTATTACCTATGCTTACAGAGGTTTTGAGGATCTCTTCATAGTCCCTTTGATATACGTGAAAAGCGTGGCGAAAGGGTGCACGCCTGTGGCTTTCAAAAGTCCAGACACTAAACAATTCTGGCATTCTGAATGATAGTTCGGTTTGCGCTGATTACACGGCGAAGTTCTGTTTTAAGAATGCATGAAGTGTTGTGATGATTAGCGTATTGAGCTATAAGTAGAGTCCTGCTCGGGTCGGAAGCGTTTCACCCGCATCCGAACTGCACCTGGAGGTGCAAGACCCGCATCTGACCTGCAAGCGCGTTCTATTGTAACATGAAACCCGCGTTCACCCGCAACCCCGCACATTATTTTCTCGAACTTCCATTCCCATCCGACCCGCCACCCGCCACGAGAAGAAACACAGGCATAAGCTGTGAGTACCTCCCGAGGCTGCCCCTGACGGGTTATGTGTCTGGAAAGTTTGTTCTATCCGCGTTATTACTACGTAACGAGACAAGGATGCAACTTGGGCGACTGATTAAATATTTTGTTTTCTTGTTTTGACCATCAAAATTGTCAACTTGATCGCTTCGTATTTTATGTTCTTCTTGGAATAGAGTATCGCCCCTGGAGATGAAACGCCCCAGTCTTCATTATAAAACAAAGTTGTTGCTGTTTCTTGTTGGAAGATGTCTTATCCGCTACAAACAGCAACCCGTGTCGGTGTTAAAAATGATACCCGCACCTGACCCGCAGCCCACCCAATATCGCAAATCTGAACCGACACTCGCAGGAAAGAGCGAGGTATCCGCGGATACACACGGGCACCCGCAGGTCACGCAGGATTCTGGTTATAAGTGCACTGTACCACAATGGTCGCCTTCCCCCGGAGGCTCCTATCGTTACCACATTACAAGATTTCATCTCCATGCAAGCGAGAAGGTACGAAGCAGGGACAAAGAAATATATACAGACGCATACATCGTCCCTTCTATGTTTAAAGCTAGCGCTGTCATAGTATGGGTGAGCTGAAGATGGGAGGGGCAGTGGTGGAATTGGCACCTGCGCCAGCACTGATTATGTACATGTTATAAAGCAAGGTTACAAAATACAATAAGAAGAAAATAGATGACCACATCTGTTTTCTCGTCAAGTGATTCATTTGGCTTCATTTTTTCCCAATTTCTTTTGTCCTCAAATGGTCTGTGCACAGCATCTAGAGACTACCATTCGTTTCGTGCCTGTGCTTGCCGCCTTAAGGGTGGAATGCCTTGCTATGCCAACGGAAATGCATTTTGCGTGATCATTTTATCACAAATAATAGTATTGTTGGCATGCGGGCAGAATAGTTCATTTGCAGACACTGGGTCTGTCGAAACCGTAAATGATACTATAAACATAAATATGTGCGTGCGCAGGAAACGACAACCACCGAGGAATCTACTAAAAAAAGCGAGACGGCTTCCAAGGAGAAAGAAACTGCATCACGCAGTGATGACCCCTCGGCGTCCGCAGCGACTGCGCCTCGACGCCAGACTACAAGACGCCCAACTATCGTGCGGGCTACGTCTAAGTCGTCCCATTCACCGTCAACATCGCCAGCATCTGCAGCATCTACCTCACTTTTTGACTTAGGAAAGGAAATTAATGACGGGACAGAAATTACGGGTAACCCCCCGCCAATGTCCGGAGGTGATGGTACTGCTCTAGTGCCAACAACCACTCCGCTTTTCATCTCGGTTCCGTCCACAGACCCGAGGGTAACTCCCTGGTCGGAGTCACCTTCATGGTCACAAGCAGTTACAAGGTCACTGTGGACGAATGCTTCCTACGTACACCCGTATTATTCGTACCAACAATCGTGTTACCAGGCCCCTGCTCCTGGCCATCAAGATCATATCACGCAGAGCACTTGGAGTACTACGCCTTCATTGTCTTATCGAAAACAAGGTTGGGATGAGACGCCTGCTTCCACGGCACCCAGAATGAGTACATACGCCACTCCTCAACAGCAGGTGTACCCATTCATGATCCCAAGTGCACCAACTCAATCGGGGTTGATTGCTACTCAGCCAAGCATGATGTATGAGGCGATGAGCTACTCAATGACAGCTGGGCAGCCCTTGATGTATCCTGCAGTAGGAACTGGATTAAACCAAGATCTCATGTACCCTATTGATAGCACGACCATAGATCTTTTTGGTACAATGCCGAATCCATATTCCGACGTCTGCGCGACAGGAGATGGTTTTTGGAATGCTGAAGCACGAAATGTGGATACCACCTCGGACCAACAGGGACGAGTTTCACTGCCGTCCTTCGAGTCTGCCTTCTGTCAGCCGTGGAGGTGCGTGGTGACCCCTGGCGTGTTTGAAGTTCAAACCAATTGGTATGGGGTCGAAAATCCGCAACCATTGGATACATATTCCTCATATGAAGGAATGCAACAGGAGAGCCAGAGGAAAGAGCCTTGGTGCATTGATGGCGTTGATGATCTGGTTGAAGATGGGTATGGCGTGCCCCCTGTGGGTGCAGTGGATGAAAGTGAGTCAAGCTGCAACGGTGTACAGACCGCCGACGCAGGGCAAGGGGATGATGTGCAACAAGGAAATGCAGTATGATGGTTTTTTGTTTGCTGTTAGAAGAATTAAAAGTTTGGGTGTTTTCTTCATCCTGCGTTATGTGTAGTGAAGTTCAGCTAATCTGCGTAAAACAGGTTATACCGTTCTATGGCGTACAAATCAATTTGGAGTTCCTGTTGTTGAAGGGTAATAAGCATGAAGTATTGTACACTACATGTACACGTGCTGAGTGCATGTCCTCCAACACCCACGCATGGGTTGCGTGACATGCTTTGGTTGTAAATATCAATTAAAATTTCCACAGATAACGTCTTACAACCGCACCTATTAATGCGTACGAAGGTCAGATAGGCAAACTCGTCTAGGCGAGCTCCATAGAGGGAGAAACACAACAAATAGAGCCTCTGCGCTGGCTCTCCTTGGCTTTTTCGTGAATTACTTTTCAATGTAGCGCTTATTGATTAAGGTCGTCGTGTGCATTCTGTTCGTCTCAAAGTATATTCGCGGTTTTGGTTGGATAGGCTCATCAACGGTGACAAAGTTTCTTGCAATAATTCGTGGTGAGATGTCGCTTCTCGTCTCCCAGCTAGAACTCTCCTCGGCTTTTCATAAACTGTCGTTCTTTGATCACTGCAAGCGGACCTGAAGTTACGCGTGTCCTCTCGTGTATGCTTGGCTTCAGCTGCGACGCTCCTTAAAGGAGCACCGAAAGACCCTTCCATAAAGTCGTCGTTCTTTTTTTCTTTTTTGCTGCTGCTGCGTGTTACACGAGAAATAACACATACTCATGCACACAACAATGCTTGCAGTAGCAGATGTCTTTGATCTGCACACTCCCTATAGCTTTGCTACCACAGTCTTTGCGAGATTCCACAGGAGAACGAGCGAGGACCCGGCAGTGACTCCGTGAAGTGGGCGTGCACCCTGAACTCTTAGAAAAAAGGGTGGAGCAGTCCCACCTCTAAGGAAGTAATAGTTGTCGCATATGTTGCGCCGAAAAGGTAGCAAAGATATATACCTCCCATTCTGCCATGAATGATAGCGTTACAGCTTCTGATTTGATGAGCGAGGGTGTGTGTGAGGGGGGGGGGGCGTACGCCTTGTTGTAGCAATTTGGATATATGATAATTGCTTTTACACCCTTTATCAGACCTTATGTTGACATAGGTGGTAACTATAGAAGTTACCACCTTTTCACACCCTTTTTTCTTAGCGTGTGGCCCACCCGGCTGCTTGCTACGCTACTATTACGTCGTCACAGCAGCAAATCGGGCTGCGTCTCCAAAGGTGACATGAATGATTTTTTCAGGGTGCTTCTGTAACTTTAATTACGCTGTGGTAAGAGCCTGTTCAGCGAAAATATTTTGCGTGGTCGCTCGTGCAATAGACATGGTTGGCGAATTCGAGACAGGGTTTCGAGCAGTCCCAAATATTCTTTAAAAGGGACTATGAAATGATTTCTTTTTCTCGCTTTCATCAGAAAGAAAACATTTTTCTGAGTTTATAACCAAAATTTTACCTTCGTCATGCCAGGAGTAATCTCGGGAGCGAATTTAAACGAAGCGGCGGGGGGAGTACTGCTGGCGCCGCGCTGTGGCAAGCTGTCGCGCGGAAACACAGCGAGCAACTTGGCGGGACCACGGCCCGGTCCGCGACACGTCATCGTGACTTGTCACGGTCCCACCAGGAGCATGCGCCGTAGGATTCCGCGTATGCGTTCATCGGGAGTGGAAACCTCCATGACGCTAGCTTCCGGGCGATCGTCGCAGTATATCGCGGTCACATCTTGTGGTTTTCGCCGACATGACGAGACGATGTTGGACGGCTGGTTGCCCTAATTCACGTCAATATTCGCTCGGCATCCAATGTCATATGCTTCCAAGTGACGAGACGGACAGTTTTTGATGCCACGAAGCAATCGGACCGCCGGAATGGAAAGACGGTGCAGTGCCATCGACTGCTCGTGTTTGTAGCGAACATTTGCACGATTGCCATTACGAAGGGGACGCTGAATCTCTTCAACGTACTGGATAACGAGCTCAGTGTCGTTTGAATCAAGGTGTAGCACCATAACAATACGTGTGCTCACTGGGGAAAGAACATCCAACTATAAACGGCGCAAGAGTGTGAGTACTTTTCGTTATTAGGGCTAACAAACATCTCTCAGTCCGTGTGGTCCAAATGTTATCACATATTTCAGGAATGCGTAAATGGGTTAATTCTCATCTGCGTAACTTGGAATCTTGCGGCCGATTACGCAACACAAGAGGGGGAGAGAGAGAGAGTAAAAGAAAGACAAAATACAGAGTTACCGAATCTAGTCAGTAAACTCAGGTGGTACACTGATAAAAACAGACTTCGTTTAGCATGATATTAGAAACCATACTTTAACAGAATATTTATGTAATATGTTGAACATATGTATCCGTTCTTTTCTCTTCACTCATCTGCTTTAATGTTCATGTTTACAGGTAACTTCCTCAGCGGGGCCTGAAACCCCCGAGGTGAGACAGCATGATCACTGCAACCCAGTATTCAGAGCAGACCAATGTTGTGCAGACTCCTTCCAGATTCCTCTTTGCAGCATTGTCTTGCCTACCATTCGGGCTCTGTGTGTTGTTGACAAGTTCTTTTTTATTATTGGATTTCAGTTTGCTTCAGCATGTGCACAAATATGATATTGAGGGGGACACTTTCTTGTTTACACCTGAATAAACTCGGATGCTTTTAAGAGGTGCACACTTTTGTTCGTTATCTTATAATTATTACTCAGGTGGATTACTACATCCATTTACATTCACCCGAACTGTAGTTGCATACTGTGTTATTCATTTTCTTCTCTCAAACCAGGGCGTCCCATGTGTATGGCGGCTGAAGTCTTTCACCAGGGTAACATGCCAGAAAAACTACAGCAAGTGCTGTGCAGGTCACCTCTAAATTAAAGGAACCTACCTTTGATGCACTATGTCCTCAGGAGATTTTGTTCCTGCTACAACTCTGCACTTTGTTTTACATTACCAAAAATAACCTTACCAACCATTACCATACCTTTGGTGCTCTGCTGTGTTCAACAAGTTCAACTTGCTCTGGGCATCCTGTAAAGCCTGTGCAGATACTTTATCCCTTATTTGCTGGTAACATTGGTGCCAATAAAACTGTGTGACAGTGTAAAACAGAATACATCCTGTGTTTGCATATGCATAAAAATTATGCATGTGTAGCATATAATGTGTATATGTAGATGTTACAGTTATTAGGTCTTATGTATATTACCGTATTTTCACGCGTATTAGCCGCGGCTTATGCGCGATTTTTTTTTCTCACGGGCGCCCTGCGGCTTATCCACCGGTGCGGCTTATCTGATGACTATTTTTTCCTGGTATTTTCCGCATACGCCGATTTTAACGAAAGGGCCGACAGTAGTGAGTTTTAGTATACCGTTGATAAAGTTATCGTGCCTATCGAAACCAATCGCAGTGGTGCGTGACTCAGAATCTTGTCCACTGATTGGTTCCGGTTGATACAGTTCGACGGTAGCCACGTTATCAACGGTCTGCTAAAACTCTCTAGTGTCTCTGGAACAGCACTGCCCTGCCGATGCACGAACAGTGCGTAACAGGGACGGGTCCACATTCGAGTAGATTGATCTTCCTGGTGCATTCCCCCAAGTGGTTTAAGGAAAGTGGTGACAGTGATTCACGTCTTCTGGAAGATCACTGACCCATCAGTCCACGAAAAACACCCGACAAGGGCACAATCGGATCTTGGTAGAACTCCAGAACTGACCTCCTCTGTTGTACACTGTGCCGATCCCGGAGTATGGACCACAGGGTTTATGGCCTTCTCTATGGTCTCCTTTGTCGCACAAATCAGTCGTCTCGTATTGCCCGCGGCTTATCTGCGGGTGCGGCTTATCTGCCAGAAAATTTTCAAAACGTCCCAAAAAACGCGTCCTGCGGCTTATCTGCGGTGCGGCTTATACGCGTGAAATTACGTAGTTATGGTACTATTTGAACTAAATGCCGACATTTAAGCTGTTTGAGCCTGGTGCCCTCATCCTTAACATATACAAGTGGGTCCACATCCTCGGTGGAGCCTGCACAGCTGAGGACTCTGTCCAGGTGGTAAATTGAACAATTCTTTTACAAAGAAGGCAGATTTCTACCAGTAGACCAAAAAGCGGTTTATTTGAAATAGTACCAATTTCTTCTCGTTTTTTAATTGCAAAATATAGGGCATGTTACTTCACTACTGGGGCTTTTTGCTTCTTTCCAGGTACCTCAACTGGTGACTTCAAGCCTATGTAACACACTAGCATAAGGTGGCAATGAAGCAGGCAAGCTGGTGTCGTTGGTTTGTGTCCCTCAGTCTCGGGGTTATGGACGTATTAATAATATTACAAACCTGGTTGAACAATAAATTTGTTAAACAACAAACAGTTCTCGGAAATAAATACGATGTGCAAAATGCTCTTACAGAATACGCTGCAGTTGAGTTTCTGTAGGCATGGTTGTTGTTAATGCTAACTGTTCAGATTTATGACGTGCTCAACATTGAATACCTCACAAACAAAAGTTCTTGCGTGAAACATATTCTTATGCAAACAAGTCCTTCGACGGAAGGAAATACAACCAGCCCGTCCCATCTGTAGACCACGAAATGCAGAGTAAATCAGAATCGCTTGCAAGCGCGAAGCTGCTTTGAATAATAATAGTAATGATAACGAAGAACACGAGTTGAAACACAGTACAACAAAACATTACACTACCCAGTCTTGTACGGTAACTCGTGGAAACAAATCGAGCAACAAAGGGAGACAGCTTCCAAATATCGCAGTCGCACTCCACAACGCACCTGCTTTGTTGTCAGATTGCCAACACGTAAATATAACTGCAACTGACGTAAATATGATTGCAACGCCAGGCATCCACCAGACACTTTCCATTGGTGACGACGATACAACCAATACAACGTTGCGGTGAATCCCTAGAGGCCACGTAACTCGTCAGCAGAAACCTCGTAGCCACGGAGATGCTTGGCTTCCTTGTTATGAACGGCAGCCGAGCAGAAGACGGTTACATTCGATGAAAAAGTGCAGCTCACACGTCATACCTGCCAGCGCAAGTGCAGTAAACGATTCACACACAAAAAGCTGTTCATTATAGCGTGTTATCCGAACGTCAGAACGCCTGCGACCAAGACAAACGTAATGCTTTACCCCTCAGACGCGACCAGAGACCTTGTGACGTTCTAGATGCGACTGGGGGGAGTGACGTAGGTGGAGGAAAAGAGCGATGTCTGCCTGGGGACCTTGCCGCCAACACTGAGAGTGTTGGCGGCAAGGTAGATGCGACTGGCTGGAGCCCGCGGCAGCGGGCTCAGCTGCCTATGGCGAGCATTACTTGCCATTGCGCAACACCGGTGACGTAACGCGGGTCGGAAAACAGTCCGTACAGTTGTTCAATATACAGGAGAATGCGCGCGGGAGAGGAGGAATGCGGAAGAGACACTTCAGGCGCGCTTCTCACAGAGTGGAGCGATTACGCCCGGAAAAATTTCTGGCATATTAGTTTCTCGGCGGGAAGAACAGCTTCCAGCAAGAAAAAAAAAGAGTGGGGGTTCGGGAAATTTCATAGTCCCTTTAAGAAGGATGCCGTTTGCTTCGACCATGCGCGTCTGCGTGAATGCTAGAGTGAGCGGAATGTAGAATGCAGAGAGTGTGAATGCGCGTCCTGTGCATATGAATGGGTCTCGGTGCCTTAATGGGATGGTCACCGGCATGACATAACTGGTAGGACTGCAGTCGAATAGTTCATGGTATGCGCTCACTTGGGTGTGTGTACTGAAATAAACACTTCAAAATGAAACAGTAAAAAATCCACGCTTAAAATTCCACTCGCGAAAATCCATCTGCTGAAATAAACCATTTAAGAATCCACGCTCTTAAAATCCACTCTGTCAAAATAAACCGTAGTTAGGCGAAGCGTGGCGCGCGGAAGTCTGCCGTACACGCTCAGAAAAAAGGGTGGAGTAGTTACACCTTTTAGGAGGTAATAGTTGTTGCATATGTTGTGCCTAAAAGGTTGCGAAGTTCTACCTGCTACCTACGAATGATAGGGTTACCGCTTCTGATTCGGTGAGCGAGGGAGGCGTACGCCTTTTTGTAGCAATTTGGATATATGATAATTGCTTTTGCCACCTTTTTACACCCTTTATCAGACGCTATGTTGACGCTATCAGACGCCTAGGTGGTAACTATAGAAGTTACCACCTTTTCCACCCTTTTTTCTTAGAGCGTGCGTTTGTCTGTGGGCAACAGGATGTTCTGTTCAACGAAATCCACAATATTGACGTTCTCTATTCACATCTGTTCCATAATTAACTCGGTTTCTTCCAATAATAGTTGAGGAAATCGAAATATTCAGTTTCAGAGTGAGACGACGACGCGTATGAATACAAGAATAACACACACGTTCCTGAGTTGTGCTAGTGGAACACTGTCATTCCTATACCGGGTGTTTCAGTTAAATCCCCGGGCTAAATAATTCGCGAACGGGTGCACCAATCCACGAACTTTCTTTTTTACAAGCATCTGTCCGATACCACCTACAAGCTGCACACCGTGTGAATGAGTGGGAGGCTCTCATTATTAAAATAAAAATGCAAATGAGTTTCGTAAAAAGCGTAACTTCTGAAGCAGGGCGCTGTCGGCATTAAAATGGGTACTACCCCTTTTGAGACCTTCAATGAACACCTTTTAGAGAAAAATCTGCCACCGAAGCGGGTCATTTGTTGCAGTAATTAATTGGTTTCGGTTTACGTATTTTTGTCGCGGCTGGTCGCGGCGCAGCGCAAAAGGACGCTCTTTCACTCCCTTATCCATCAATAAATTACGTCCTTACATTAATGAATTACACCAATGAATTACACCAATGAAATACGCCCTTTTGCGCTTCGCCGCGACCAGCCGCGACAAAAATACGTAAACCGAAACCAATTAATTACTGCAACAAATGACCCGCTTCGGTGGCAGATTTTTCTCTAAAAGGTGTCCACTGAAGGTTCCAAAAGGGGTAGTACCCATTTTAATGCCGACAGCGCCCTGCTTTAGAAGATACGCTTTTTGACGAAACTCATTTGCATTTTTATTTTAATAATGAGCGCCTCCCACTCATTCACACGGTGTGCAGCTTGGAGGTGGTATCGGACAGATACTTGTAAAAAAGAAAGTTCGTGGATTGGTGCACCCGTTCGCGAATTATTTAGCCCGGGGATTTAACTGAAACACCTGGTATACGCTGGAAGGCCTCATGGCATAAAGGCAGTCATGGGTAAGTTGCTACAGAAAAGTAACGAAGTTACAGTTAGCCTGCAACCATAGTAATTGAGTTACGGTTGCATTTACTCTTTTTGAAATATAACCACAGCTACAGTTGCCACGTTAAAGTAACTTAGTTACTTTACAGTTACATTCTCAGAAAAAAAATGGAATAAATGCGCGGACATTTACGAACAGAACGCTGGACTGTCAACAGATTTAATGAAAGAGCAAGGCGTGATGAAAGGTTTGCAAAGCTCCGCAACGCCACTTGTAGGATTTGTTTTTGCATTTGTACTGGCATATAGATACTTATGCCTTGTTATAAGCAATGGATTTCCCATGGACTCCAACCGCACGGTGTGTGTTAGTCTAAGGCCATCCTGTATGCGTATGAGGTGACAAAATTGGTGGAATTCGTTGTTGGGAAACACGGCAGCGTATACTCGAAGCCTCGGCAAAACGACGCCAGGAAGCCGACGCGTGGTAAATATTGCCGTGCCTGAGTAAATTAGCTACAGTTATATTTTGCAGTTAGTTTAACCAAAAGCGGGAACTAGTTACAGTTACACTTGTAACTTCCCAATGGAAAAAACAAAATTAGTGTGAAATCGTGCCAATGCATCAGCTGATCTCAAACGTTGTCGGCCCAACCTCCTCGAAAGTGTTTGGCCCGAGAATGGATTTGGACATTCGCCTCAACCGGGCCAACTTGCTGTTACCAACATTGGGCCATCACACAAAGCCGACCTGTAGACGACATAAGGCCACGCTGTAGCCAATCTAGACCCAACAGTGGGTGAAAATAGGGCTACAGTTGGCAGAGAACTGTTGGCTGGCTACTGTTGGTAGCCCTTGGCATAGAGCCAGTACTACTAATGAGTCAAGCATGGGCTAAGTCTGGACCATCAACCATGCTGCAGGCTTTTGCGGAACACGCCATAGCTATAATTAAGTAACTATACTATAAGAGCTACCCAATTCTAGAGCAGGTAAGGTTATTGAGAGGAACACAACGAAAGAAAATGGCAGATATTTATTGCAGGCAACACATGTGTACACTGAACCTCGGAGTCTTATGAACTTACTGCTTACTTATACTCTTCACACGATATGAAACATTTGCTTGTACTTGACAGTCTTGACTTGTCAATTTGTACTTAATTAGACTTAATCACTGACTAGAAAAGCTGCTGAACCAGCGTAGCAGCATGATAAAATATGCCGGGATAATTAGTCTGCCGAATCGGTATCTTGAACAGATGCACCTTTAAAGAGGCATTAAAATGGAAAAACAAGTTCACTTCAAATTACGTTACACGCTATGTTAATTTCGTACTTGTTATCATGATTCAAAACTATGATTCCGTTATGGAGCTACAATCTATATTATACCGGACTCTTTCTTGATTCGGCTCTAAGCAGTGAACGTCGTTTCAGCTCGTGCACCGGTGTAAAAAGTCCATGCTGGGCGTGCACGCGTGTGCCACGCCATGGAGCAGTCCCGGTGAAAGGTACAGCGTGCGTTGTGTGCGTTGCGAAGAGGAGCGGCATCACTGTCCGAAGGACGTGAAGATAAATGTTGTCACTGGAACAATCGCAAGAACCGTTGTGGGCTACAATTCAGTGAATCGGTATTGGAAAATGTAGCAGTGCCCATCATACCGCGTATACATAAACGGACAACTACCATCGGACACGTTCCAAATCCACATGGACACGAAAGGTATGCGCGCGCTTCTCCTGCTGTCTCATTGGACGCCGCCAATCTTTGCCTCTTGGCCATTCGTTGCCGGCAAAGACGTCTCCGTTTTCATTGCGTTTTTCTTCTAAACGGCAGCGTTGTGCGAACTAATTTTGTTTCAGTTGTGCCAACTGAAACACAAACTTTCATTTAGAGCAAGTCCCTGTTTTGGACACCAACCAGCCACTTCTCTATGACTGCACTGACATCTCTTGCGTAAGAGATAAACTGATGTTCTGAGGCTGGAACGACATAGAAGGGACAGATACAAACAAAGCCTCAAATTGCCTAAGAAATCTCTTGCGTCGCTGCCCTGTAGTGAGTCTTGAGGCAGCCTGCTAATGGAGAAGAAACCATGTACGAGGGGTGTTCAAGTCAGACCGGGGCTTTCTGTCTCCTGAGTGTACAAATGGCTCACGCTACTACGCTACTTGTTTTTCGTCATTTTCACACGCGACAGGCCTCCGCGTTCACCACGTGGTGGTCCAAAGTTTGTGCAAAACCGAAGACACGTATGGACAAGATGGCCGACAACCAGGTGAGCGCACACATCGAACAGCGAATTGTCATGAAGTTTCTCGTGAATGAAGGCGTAAAGTCATCTGAAATTCACAGAAGACTTCAGGCTCAGTATGGCCACGATACACTTAGCCGCAGAAAAGCGCTTGAGCGGTGCAAACGGTTCCGAGAAGGCCGTACATCACTGCAGGACGATCCCGGCAGGCGCGGCTCAGAGCCCAGTGTCAGAGTTCCTGAGAACATCCAACTTGTGGAGCGCCTGATCCTCAAGGACCGACGGATAACATGTCTCGAACAGGCTCGAAAGACGGACATTTCTGTGGGAACGTTGAACACTACCATTCATGAACACCTCCAGTTTCGGAAAGTTAGTGCCCGATGGGTCCCGAGGCAGCCCTCCGTGTTTGACCGGCAGAGAAGACTGGAAATCTCCCAAGAGCTAAGGTACCGTTTCGGCACTGAAGGACAGCCGTTCCTGGATTGGATCATCACGTGCCATGAAAGGTGGGTGCACCATTTCACTCAGTGGAAGCATCCGGGCGCGCCAACTCCCAAGAAGTTCCGAAGCACCCCATCTGCGGGTAAGATCATGGCCACAGTTTTCTGGGACAAGGCTGGCGTTGTTCATGTTGATTTTCTGCCCAGTGGTACCACCATCAATAGCGCATATTACTGCAAGGTTCTCAGGGATGTGCATAAGGTGCTGAAGCAAAAGCGTCCGGGCCTCATCACCAAAGGAGTCCTCCTCCTACAGGCCATCCGTGAGTGCACTCATGAGGTTCTTACCCTCATGAGGTCTGCTGTGAGTGCACTCATGAGGTCTTACCCTCACGAAGTCACCCGTGAGTGCACTCATGAGGTTTTGCCCCTCATGAGACCTCCTGTGAGTGCACTCATGAGGTCTGAGGGGCGCCAGGTCTGTGTGAGTGAAGTCACTGGTGAGGCCTGAGGGGTGTGAGGTCAGTATGAGTGCATTCAGAAATGAGGTGAAATGACGCTTACGAGACGTGGGCAAATTATGAAGGCACTAGTGGGTTCCAGCGACCCAGCTACCGGCAGGGTGCACTTTAAAGGGCTGGTGTTCCCGTTTTTAGCAATTTCGTCTACGTCGCGCTGGGAACACAGCCAAGCGTCCTGAGCTGACGGATTAGTTGGTGATATGGTTCCAGTGACCCATCTACCGGCAGGGTGCACTTTAAAGGGCTGGTGTTCCCGTTTTTAGCAATTTCGTCTACGTCGCGCTGGGAACACAGCCTAGCATCCTGAGCTGACGGATTAGTTGATGATATGGTTCCAGCGACCCAACTACATGCAGTGTGCACTTTAAAGGGCTGCTGTGCCCGTTTTTAGCAATTTCGTCTACGTCGCGCTGGGAACACAGCCAAGCGTCCTGAGCTGACGGATTAGTTGATGATATGGTTCCAGCGACCCAACTACATGCAGTGTGCACTTAAAGGGCTGTTGTGCCCGTTTTTAGCAATATCGTCTACGTCGCGCTGGGAACACAGCCAAACGTCCTGAGCTGACGGATTAGTTGGTGATATGGTTCCAGTGATGCACCTACCGGCAGAGCGCTCTTTAAAGGGCTGATGTGCCCGTTTTTAGCAATTTCGTCTACGTCGCGCTGCGAACACAGCCAAGCGTCCTGAGCTGACGGATTAGTTGATGATATGGTTCTACCGACCCAACTACACGCAGTGTGCACTTTAAAGGGCTGCTGTGCCCGTTTTTAGCAATTTCGTCTACGTCGCGCTGGGAACACAGCCAAGCGTCCTGAGCTGACGGATTAGTTGATGATATGGTTCCAGCGACCCAACTACATGCAGTGTGCACTTTAAAGGGCTGCTGTGCCCGTTTTTAGCAATATCGTCTACGTCGCGCTGGGAACACAGCCAAACGTCCTGAGCTGACGGATTAGTTGGTGATATGGTTCCAGTGATGCATCTACCGGCAGAGTGCTCTTTAAAGGGCTGATGTGCCCGTTTTTAGCAATTTCGTCTACGTCGCGCTGCGAACACAGCCTAGCATCCTGAGCTGACGGATTAGTTGGTGATATGGTTCCAGCGACCCAACTACACGCAGTGTGCACTTTAAAGGGCTGCTGTGCCCGTTTTTAGCAATTTCGTCTACGTCGCGCTGGGAACACAGCCAAGCGTCCTGAGCTGACGGATTAGTTGGTGATATGGTTCCAGTGACCCATCTACCGGCAGGGTGCACTTTAAAGGGCTGGTGTTCCCGTTTTTAGCAATTTCGTCTACGTCGCGCTGGGAACACAGCCTAGCACCCTGAGCTGACGGATTAGTTGGTGATATGGTTCCAGCGACCCAACTACACGCAGTGTGCACTTTAAAGGGCTGCTGTGCCCGGTTTTAGCAATTTCGTCTACGTCGCGCTGGGAACACAGCCAAACGTCATGAGCTGACGGATTAGTTGGTGATATGGTTCCAGTGATGCATCTACCGGCAGAGTGCTCTTTAAAGGGCTGATGTGCCCGTTTTTAGCAATTTCGTCTACGTCGCGCTGCCAACACAGCCAAGCGTCCTGAGCTGACTGATTACTTGGTGATATGGTTCCAGCGACCCAACTACACGCAGTGTGCACTTTAAAGGGCTGGTGTGCCCGTTTTTGGCAATTTCGTCTATGTCGCGCTGGGAACACAGCAAAGGGTCCTGAGCTGACTGATTACTTGGTGATATGGTTCCAACGACCCAACTACCGGCAGGGTGCACTTTAAAGGGCTGGTGTGCCCGTTTTTAGCAATCTCGTCTACGTCGCGCTGGGACCACAGCCAAATGTCCCAGGCAAAGCTCAGGAGGCTTTGCTGTGTTCCCAGCGCGACGTAGACGAAATTGCTAAAAACGGGCACACCAGCCCTTTAAAGTGCACCCTGCCGGTAGTTGGGTCACTGGAACTATATCACCACATAATCAGTCGTCTCAGGACGTTTTGCTGTGTTCCCAGCGAGACGTAGACGAAATTGCTAAAAACGGGCACAGTAGCCCTTTAAAGTGCACCTGCCGGTATTTGGGTCGCTGGAACCATATCACCAAGTAATCAGTCAGCTCAGGACGCTTCGCTGTGTTCCCCGCGCGACGTAGACGAAATTGCTAAAAACTGGCACACCAGCCCTTTAAAGGAGCATTAAAGTGGTATCTAACATGGCCCAAAACTGCTGTCATCTTGTAAAGCAGTATGTGAAAAGCATTCCCACAAAATATTGCTGTCCAAAGTTGTATCACCACGGTGCAATTAATTTGGAAAATCGCTGCCGCGGTGACAGGCCGGAGCGCTCCAACTGCAGACCACACCCACTCTAGTGTGACGTTCGTGGTAGAGAGCCCCTCACTCGTTCGTAGGAAAAACCGTCTGCTACGAACATTGCTAGCTGCTTCTTGTTGACTTCTATTACTTATATGATTTATATCACGTTTTCTTTAAAAGAAGAAGCATATACGCAGCCTGAGAAAATAAGATTACGATCACAAGAGTAATATATCCGTGGCTTCTGTGCAATCTCAGAATTCACAGCAGCAGAAAGCTATTGCGAAGCGGTATTGTGGAAGCGGTATGGTGGCGCCACCTGTTAGCCACTGAACCAACTGCGCGGTGAAAACTGTCGGACAGGCTGCACACTGTCGAGAAGCACGGGTTTTTTGCTGTACAAACGCAGTTAATTTCGGGCAGGCACCACTCGTTCTTCCCGTGGTGCCTGCGGTCCCAAAAAATCGTGGTTGTGTCGTTGACAGCCTTCAAACCCTCCGTTTCGGACATCACGAAGCCAGAGAACGCATGGCGTCTCCCAAGCGGTAGCAGACGCTCCGACCTGGGCGATGTTGCTCACCTCGATCATGTGATCCCAAGTCCAATGAGGAGCGTCCTCACCACTTGCGTCACATAGTGACGTGTGTGGTGGCGCTCATCACGTGCCTATCGTGAAGGCGAAGGAGGGTGTTTCGCGCGCGGGAGGTTCGGGGAGCTATTACAGGCGTCCCAATTTAGCTACGGTTGCACTAATTGTGGGAAAACTGTTTTCGGCCGCCTAACATTCCATACTGACCAAAAACAGAAAAAAAGTTGTGGGCCTCTAGACTGCTCCTTTAAAGTGCACCCTGCCGGTAGTTGGGTCGCTGGAACCATATCACGAAGTAATCAGTCAGCTCAGGAGACGTTGTTGTGTTCCCAGCGCGACGTAGACGAAATTGCAAAAAATGGGCACAGCAGCCCTTTAAAGTGCACCCTGCCGGTATTTGGGTCGGTGGAACCATATCACCAAGCAGTCAGCTCAGGACGCTTTGCTGTGTTCCCAGCGCGTCGTAGACGAAATTGCTCAATACGTGCACACCAGCCCTTTAAAGTGCACACAGCCGGTAGTTGTGTCGCTGGAACCATATCATCAATGCCTTCACAATTTGCGCACGTCTGGTATGCGTCATTTGACCTCATTTCTGAATGCCCTCATACTGACCTCACACCCCTCTGGCCTCACCAGTGACTTCACTCACACAGATCTGGCGCCCCTCAGACCTCATGAGTGCACTCACAGGAGGTCTCATGAGGGGCACAACCTCATGAGTGCACTCACGGGAGACCTTATGAGGGTAAGACCCTCATGGGTGAGGGCTTGCGTTTGTGAGTGCCGTCGGGGTGAGGGCGAGTGAGGGCATGTGTTCGTGAGGGCGGGGAAGGTGAGAGCGAGTGAGGCATTTGCCCGTGAGGGCCGTGAGGGTGAGGGCGAGTGAGGTTTCACCAAAATGCCCACCTATTGGCACAGCTCAACTTAGCCGAGCACTGCATACAAAGAATGTAGTTCCGTGGCCGGGCTTATGGCTTTTTTAAACAAACATCTCCACCAACATCTCCATATTTTTCTTTCTTTTCCAATTCAAATTAACAAACGGAAACATACATCAAATAACAGATGACTTTACCAGAAAGATGAGAAAATAACGGATGCAATCAAAGAAGAATCAACGTCGTATGACATGCCAAACGTAGAAAAATTAAAATATCGCCGGTTCCTTCGAGATGATCTGCCATGTTCCCAGGACCCAACCGGCAGCACAGTCTCATGCCTGCACCGCCTAGTGTGTGCCTGGGGGGGGGCTTATATATCGGCGTCACCCCTTTCCTTGATCTCCCCCTGAGTTCAGAGAAATGTTCAAAACAATCTGTCCGTGAACCAGAGAAATTAAATCCCGAGCAGACTAGTAATAATTGTACCTTGATGTTACAAGTAAGGTTTGTCGGCGCAGTGTGCGACATGTTGCACGTGCCGCAGCAACTACAGCAACTATACATCATCTCTTCTCGTCACATCGCCGTGAGGACGCCCATTTGGACGTTGAGTCCTGGCCACAACACTTGCTTAATGAGCAGGACAGTGTGCACAATTTTTTATTTACACGGATGAAATCGCAAGGAAATGACGTGAGAAATGCCACGAACATCGTCACGTCATCACCCCATAACATGCCAGCAGAATTATTGACCCTGGTATCAAAGTGTGCTCTAGACAACGTTCGTGTCATCATTCTGCGCTCTAGTTTGTCAAGTGTTATTTTACGCAAACGGCATGCAAGTCTACTGATGTACACATACAATAGTTAGAACCAATGACATGATAAAAGATGCTTGCAAATCCAAGCTGAGTATGTCAGCCACTTCTCGTGTTCTCAGAGCCGTTATCGTGAACATCTGCCGAGAGGAGGGGGGGGGGGGGTAGGTGAAATCTTATCACTTTTGTGGCTTGGGTTGTACGATAGCACATACTGGACGATGTGAAGCACCGTTTATCCCAAGCCGCACAATGTACTGTAATAGGGGTGGGCGGTATGTGTCTTATCAATTGTCTTTAGTTTTACGAGTCTGTTCAAGGCCTTCCACCTACCCGTTCACCCCTACTACACTCGACTTTCAGTACATTGTGCTACTTGGGTAGCCTACAGCTATCTTCTCTTTTTCTCTGTCTGGTGAAGAATAATGAATGGCGTCCACCCAATCTCAATAGAGTTTGAGACGCCTTTGATAAGCGCGCGGTATCGGTTGTTGTGACAGACCCGTAGAGATAACTGCGCAGCCTTCCAAGTATCGGACGACGGGGCGTCATTTTCTTTGGTCTGCTTGTGGAAGTATGTGGCTTGTAGCTCTTCTGTTCCTAGCGTTGGAAGGAGCGTCTGCGGACACACCAGCCAACTGCAGTTACAATGACATCCAGGGAACATGGACCTTTACTGAAGGCCCCCGCAACGGAACGGCCGGTATGCGTTGCGACGACTGGACGGGAGGTAAGACGCATGCCATAATGGAAGACTCTCCGTCTTATCGTATCAATTGGCGGCGTTGGAATTGAACCAGCAAACATTCTCGGGCAACGTGTCAATGACATACGACCAGGGGCGCGTTGCTGGCATCGGCTGAAGATCACAGCATCGTAACGCCGCTTGCTGCACGAGAACGGACGGTATTACGATGCTGTGGTCTTCAGGCGATGCCAGCAACGCGCCCCAAGACGACCATGGATCATACGATCTTCCCAGCTTCGCCGCACGCCTCCCCCAAAGGAGGCGCCGTGCGCCAGGAACTCAGCCGGGTAGTAAAGCGAGACCTAAAGTACATACAGAGCTCTGAAGAGCAACTTTTTCGGGACTGTTATTATGCCATTTTTCGTTTCTTACACATTGCCTCGGGAAAGCGCGGGTAAGTGAGCGCTTTACACCAATCCTGCCCCAGGCGGAAGTTCGCCTCGGGACGGCTGTGTGTTCCACATCGGTTTCCAAGCATCTGGCAAAAATCTAAGATAAAGCAATTTGGGGGATCCCAAAAAACGTGGAGTATTATTTGTGACAGTGAGACGTAGTAAGAAACTGAGGAACGAAACATTGGAGCTGCTTAGAAAGCATCTCTATATATTGAGAGAGAGAGAGAGATGTGCGTGTAGAGTATATCACTGTTGATATGCTATAAATGAACGTGTATCACAGCACAAAATACGATAGCCTGTAGCTCATGATGCAACGCATTAGGTAATATCCTTACCAGAGGAATACATCTTCAAGACGTATGGAGAGCGCACGTGATGCGCGTGCGTCTCTCGGCAGCAAAATACGCGGGAAAAGGCGTTCCGCTACCGACATGCAGACCTGAACGGTGTCTATGACAGATTGCAACCGAGGTCAGTCGAGAGTCCTGGGAGTGGGTGCACATCCTCCGTCGTATCCTTACGCGTGTCCCAGTTACTCCTCACGTTCCCGTCCGTGTGAATCAAATGGCTGCTATGTGCGTTACAGATGCGGTACCCGCATGCATTTCTTGCTTGAACATTTCCGCGTCAAGCTCTGACGTCAGAGTTGCCAAAGCCGCGTGCATTGTCACTGGTTCTCGAAAGCACATGGCCTCGCCGGCGACCGCTGAACGCTATCCAGATAAAGCTCTCTTAAAGAGGTTCGGACACTTTCATAAATGTAGTTCGTTTATTCATTTTTATTTTGTATTTATATAATTTTATTTCCACATAGTGGCGACGCTACGTGCAAAAAGCTCCGCCGGAGCTTGAGAAAGGCCCCTGGTGCCTACAGCAGTGGCAGCGATCATAACAAAAAAAAAAGAAAAGAAAACGAAACAGAAAAAAAAAAGATTTCGCGCATATTGCAAACATATTCAGGGATCATCAAGAAAACCAATTTACTTCACGCATTGAAAAATACATTCATACATTGCAAGGATCTTTTCCAAGGATCCAATTTAAAAAAATAGTTTTTTGAACTTTTTGTTTGTTGGCATGGGTGTGCTCAGTCAATCCAAATTCGTTTAGTACACGTGGTAAGAGATAAGATATGCTTTCTGACCCATATGTTCTCACTCATTGGTGAGACCACCTGGTGTCTCCCCTAGCGTTATAGCACCGTCTCTGTTGGAAAAGATTTGCTATTTCCTAAAATTCCGAGCTGCTATTACGAGTGACTTTCTGTAAACACAAACATTTGTATCGGAAAAACTCAGCAACCGGGACTATTCCATATTGCTTAAAGTACCCCTTAGCACAGCTGCGAACTTGGGAGCATTGGTAAGCGCCGCGCTTCTATCCGCCACACCGTTTCGCGAGGCACTCAACAAACAAAACAAAGAAATACGTCCACTTTTCTTTCAGTGAACACGTGCGGGGAGCTTGTTTCCTTTGTCTTCTACTCGTGATATACGAGCTCTCGAACACGCTCCCGAGCAAAGCGCAGACATCATAGAGCTGAGTGGAGTCCATTCCCATTCGCAGCCGTAAGCACGTGACTTCTCGTGTGCTGCCTCACTGGCGGCGGCGGCGAGGGCTGTGATGTCAGAGCCGCAGGAGTTTTGGTATTCACGGTGCCTATTTTCTCCGCTTCTATTATCCTCTTCGCTGTGAAACGTTCAATGCATGTTCACAACGATGCAAAGAACCGTCTTTTACGTTTATCTGGGATAACCTGGGATGACTTGTCGCAACCCCTGTAATGCCCTCTATTTCTCCTTCGTCACGTGGACATATGGAATCGTGATGCCGTAGGCTTCAGACGGTCGCCGCATACGATTCCAAGCACAGGCTTTCCGTGGCTACTTGTGTCTGCTATAGCCACTCGAATGAAATTCCCTAATCAAGCATCATGAAAATAGCTGTTTACAGGTACTCGTCTCCATATAGCTGTATGGTCGTTTCTGGCAGACTGTAAAGCCCGGATCCCATAACACGCTATAAGCGACAAAATACCGCGACCGTTCGAGCGACAAGGAAGCTCTGTCGCGGCTACAGAATCTTACCTCTACTCCCTGTATATATTTGTCACTTGTCGTCAGAGACCGTTGCCCGGAGCGTGCCCAACTCCGCTAGATTTGGCGGTATGTAACTGGAGCGAATGAGAAAGGATAGAGATGTGGGGGCAACGGCGTAGCGTGGGTGGCAAGTCAACTTTATTAAAATGAAGTTTTGAGCTTGTAGGTGGGAAGCAGCAGTTTGTATCTATTGTTCTCGCATGTGACCAAAATCTCATGCACATTGTGTGGTAACCCGTCGTAACGGACAGATCTACAGTGCCACCACAGACACGTAGCATAACAAAATTACAGTAGCGTAAATTACTCTCAGGGTTTTTCCTGCGGCGGTTCAATCGAAAGTTGGATGTTTGGAACTAGTTTGCCGCATAATCAATTGAAAAGTACGCATTTTTCTCTCGCAAACGTAGTTTCGTCGCTAGCTGCTGCCTCCTCGCAAATGGATCGGGTAGCTGCACCCGCGACAGGGATATCTACAGCGCGTCGCTTGTCGCGTGGTATGGGATCCCGCCTTTAACGACACGTCGTTTGAGTGATCTGAAATTGTTTGTTCTAGAGGCCTCCACTGAGGCAGCTCAATACGACCTAGAATCTAGGCGGTATTGAACTGCCTCAGTGGCGGGGACGTCTGGCATGATGTCAAAGCCGCTACCGATATTCGGTATTCGCGGTACCGATTTTCTGCCAGTCATTTCGCCCTCCCTGCAAAATTTGGAATGTAGATTCACACCGATGCATATAGTAATCGTCTTTTACGTTTTTATCCGGCATAATCTGGGGTAGACCGCCACAACCCTCTTAATGGAGCAACGCAGTTCCATTTAACGTGGCTCGAAACCATGGTCCAGTAGTTACGTAGTCTATCCAGAGCCACCGTGTATAATATTTCCGCTGCTGTCATGTACTGTCACTACGCAGTCAAAATTAGAAAAACGTCTGGAGAGAGCAGCAATTAGCCCGGTCCGCTCTTCTCGCGTGACGTCAGCAGACTCTGGATGTTAACATCTCTGCGTAGGGATCAATCGTAAGCTCTCATTGGCCACCGTAAATTCGTGTGCTACAGCTATGCGTCTGATTGGCTCTCCCAGCGGGACTGCGAACGTCAGGTCGACTGTAACGTCGACTTCCCTTGTAGACTTGTATGCTTTGTGACGAAGTGGAGGCTTCCAAGAAGGTGCACAGATTAGAGGGTGGTCGCTCTGTCTCTCTCTCTCCCCCCCGCGCGCGCTATAAGTTAGCCGCTCTCGTCGTCATTCAACGCCAACATTGAATGTCATTCAACATTCAACCCAACATTCAGTCGCCAACTTGACGTCATTCACCGCCTGCTCCCACAAAGAGGAGTGAAACGATGGTTGTCGGAAACGAGCGTATCACGTGACACCGTCACGGACATACGATTTACTGAACCTTACTCGCTATTTGTAGGATGCATAAATAAAGGCACCTCCAGCACCAATGGTCGTCAACCTCGTTTTAAATGTCTAATGCCGTAATTGTGGCTAATTTCAGAAGGAGGAACGCCCGTGGAAATCACACTAAGCTTTCCGAATGTAGCTACTGACAACCTTGGCAACGAAGGCACCTGGACACTCGTCTATAACCAAGGCTTTGAAGTCGCAATCAACTATCGCAAGTGAGTTCCGCCCTACGTTGTGGAAGACAGAGTAAATTGATATTTTCATTAATGGTGTAGTGGCGGTCATGGTCTCGTGATGTGTATACAAAGTGTAAGCCATTTGGGCGAGGTTATACCTCTCTCGTTTCGTCCTCATTCTCTCACTGAGAATGTCTCTCGATGTTAGGCTTACTTTGTTGTCCAGCGCTGGGCTTATGCCGAGTGAGCGAAGTGATCACGTAAAAGGGACGGTTTGAAAGAACGCAATTCATTGTTATCATAATTCGCAAAGTGTTTGCTACCTGCTCTTCGAGTATTTGGTACAGCCCAAATCATACTTGCCTGCAACACGAGGCCTGTGTAGTACCTGACGAGACTCGAACACCTAGTAAACGAAGCGGTCGGACTCACCGCTTTGCTTGAGAAGGAACTGCTGAAGTTAAGATTAAGTTATTTAGTTATTTTTCGTCAGGTAGTTGCAATTATTATACAAATACACACAACGCAATTTGGTACTTCAACCAGATGTGGTTGGACTACTGCCCATCACTGGCTGTATTAATTCAGCATCTGCATGTTGGCACCTTTGTTCTCTTGAAAGAATTGACGCCAACGTACTAAATTAAGCTACTAGGGCGTCAGATACACAACAGTGCTCATAGTATTGCACAGGGTGTTTCACGAAAATCCCCCGGCTGAATAGTTCGTGAACGGGTGGCGCTAGCGAAGAAATTTCTTTTTGGTAAAGATCCTTGGGACATCGGCTATGAACTAAGTAGTGAGCGGCTCATTTGCATACGCTCGCTAATTAAATAAACATCCTAACTTTTAAATTTTACTTCGCACGCTTACTGAACCTCTGTTTTACGCATCGGGACCTTCAGCGAAAAATATTGCAAGAAAAAAAACCGCGTCGACACTTAGTGATTTTTCCGAGTAATTAATTGGTTTCGGTTTACATATTTCTTGCGCGGAGCAGTGCACCAATGCGCTCTTTGGATCAGCTATCCGGCTGTCAATTTCATGTTCATCCGCCTGGTTGACACACGGGGGTGACGGAAGATAAGGAACAGCCGCAAGCCCGTAGGAGATGCTTTGGAGTTCCTTCTCCTTCTCTACACTCTTGTCATTCGCGATGACAGTTGACTAGGGGCATGCTATGTGGTGCAGTTAATTTTGATGAATGTATCCCACTAGTTCACAGCGCCCGCGGCGCATTCGTCATCATCAATGATAAGAGCACTCTATCTCACACACGGAACGACAGAACCGCCAGCGCTGTTTACCAGTCGCTTAGAGAAGGAATACCGAAGCCTCTATTGCGGCTGTTCCTAATCTTCAGTCGCCCGCGTGCGTGAACCAGGCGGATGAACACGAAATTGACAGCCGGATAGCTGATCCAAAGAGCGCATTGATGCACTGCTCCGCGCAAGAAATATGTAAACCGAAACCGATTAATTACTCGAAAAAATCACTAAATGTCGACGCGGGTTTTTTCTTGCAATATTTTTCGCTGAAGGTTCCGATCCGTAAAACAGAAGTTCCGTAAGCGTGCGAAGTAGGATGTTTATTTAATTAGTGAGCGTATGCAAATGAGCCGCTCACTACTCAGTTCATGGCTGATGTCCCAAGGATCTTTACCGAAAATAAATTTCTTCGATGGCGCCACCTGTTCACGAATTATTCAGCCGGGGTATTTTCGTGAAACACCCTGTATACGCTTAATGACGAACGTGTGCCGTGGTGTTAAAGCCCCGGGACAGATTTCATCTTGGTAGTGAAGATCTGATTGGCTGAAGTGTGAGAAAAAGGGGCAATCAATGACGAAATCGCAATAACAAAATAAGACAATGAGCTTTCTTGGCCGGCCCGCTTTGAGAGGAGCTCTGCGTGCGTTTATCTATTTCTGCAGAGGCGGCATTCGTCCCCTACAATCATCACCGCAGGGTTCATCCGTTGCATTGTGCGGGCCTTGTTGTATTTAATTGTATGGTGCTATCACGTGGAAGATATAAGGGTCTCGAAAAATAAACTCCGTAGAAATGAGCGAAATTAGATAAGCCCAAAAGGAAACAAAGACAACGCGTTCTGATAACGAGACCCCATTCGTTCAATCGAATCATACCTTCCAACTTTGTCTCTAACCGTTATTCGAGATTTCTGATAACCCAATACCGATGCTCATTTGCGTGAATCCATGTTATAGAGACCGGCATGGGGTAGAGTATGGGTAAAGAGTTGAACGGGGCAGACTATAGCCCGTGGCGATGAGACACTCTAATCATCATCATCCAATTAAAGTTGCTGCTTTCGGATGGTGGCCTATAGAGTACGGTGAGAAGGAGCACTGTAGAAGATTGGAAATCCTGAGCGTAAACAAATAGCACAACGACTCTAAACGAGTGCTAAGCTCTCCCGAGTACATTGCTTATTTTTGGCAGAGATGAAGCAATGCTTAGGTGGTCTGTGACCGATGCGGCTTTACTACACCCACTTGTGGCTAACATACGGCATGATGCCTGGGCTCGAATAGATCATCAGGATGTACTCTACAACACATTCCGACAGAGGCGGAGAGTTCATTTTCCCGGGGGAGGGGGAGGGGGGGCAAGGGCGCACCGCGAAGTAAGTACTCTGGACGGGGGGGGAGGGGGGATATGTTTATTAAGAAAAAAAAAAGAAAGGTAAGCCAGATGAATGTCGGCTAGTTATTCAAAAAAATGTGAAAGGGGAAGACAAAAAAGGCAAAGAAAAGAAGAAAGCAAAAGAAAACAAAAAGAAGGAAAGAAAAGGAAAAGAAAAATGGAGAACATAAAACTAAAGCTGAAGAATCACACACTCTGGCGGGATCCTATGATGTATGCAGAAGTGGTATAGAAATAAGAGGAAGAAAGAAGAGAAAAAAAAAAAAAAAAGAAACAGAGAACGTAAACAGTGAACATGTGCACAACTGAAGGCATTACGCCTTTGAAAACTGAGTGCAAAAGGAACAAAATGCATTGAATCCTCGGTGTTTGACCCGAAATGCGCGCAATATAATGAATATGGTCAATGAAACGGAGCAGCGGGAGTTGAACCCGCTCCCAACGCATATGTGTTCCGTAGATCCTACAGTTACACCTCACTGGCAGCTGCTGGTACCTTTTCGACTGCTTCGTTTCATTGATCTGATTGCTTTGGGCGAAATTCAGGCTATGTGTTGTGTCATCCTCTGTGTTTCTTCGCCTCACCTTCTACCGTGATAATGAGTATGATGGCCGGATACATATTTTACAAATTGCAAGGTGCATTTTTGGGGTTGGTGCCTTTTCGCTCTTTTGACCCGGGCGCGCCAAGCCCCAAATGTTGGTGTCAGTCTCTTAGCGGGACTTCCCGGGGGAGGCGCCCCCCCCTACTTCATGTTTCGGGGGGGGGGGGGCGAAACTACTCAGCGGAAGCTGGCGCAGTCACGTGACCGGAACCGAATCACAAAGGCTCCGACGGCGTTAGTGAGAGCACTCAAGAGAGCTCCAAATGAACCAGTGGAATGCAGCGAGAGTGCTCTGTTTCGACCAGTCGAAGGTGAAACGTTGCTCCAGAGAGATCGTAAGCAACCAGTCGAAGACACCATTAGGAAATTGTAAGCGGCCCCCAATTCGGACTCCGTATGCCTGTTAGTTAATCAGATATCAGCAACGTAATGTCAGCCGCTCCGAAGGAATCAGGCGATTGGTTTATGTTTTCGGAAACGTTATCGCGAAACTTGTACAGCTCGAAGCAGAGTTAACTGGAACGCCGCTTCGACCAGCGGAGCAAGGGGGGAGCCACCCTGGCGGCGTCTAGTAGAAATAAAGGGCGAGGAGGTCTTGACATTTCCATTCTAGTCGGAGGGGTGTTCGCTGTGGCGTGCCGAAGAGTGCGCAATCAGGTTGGCGTTATCAACGCTGGGCTCGTTGGTTTTGGACGACCCTGTCTGAGGGATTGCGAAGAATCGATGATATCCCGATGGCGCGCGCCGGGTTACCACGTGCGAACCAGTCGTCTCTCACCTCTCCTAAACTTCCAAAATTAAAATTAAGGTGAAGTGACCCAGATGAGGAAAATTTTCAGAAAAAGGATTGATGTGGGAGAAAAAAAAATGAAAATGCGATTTACGAAAGGTGGGAGAGGCAAATTTGGGGAACGTGCAGTCGATGTAGGGACGAACCTCCGCTGACGGGCATTGAAGTGAGGACAAAGGTCATAGTGAATTTGTCTAGCTCTGATCATCATTCACTTCACCAATAATAGAAAACCTTCACGGTGCCTCCCTGCACTGTGTGCCAGCATGCACACAAATATTTGTGTGTACTAATTGGCTGTTCTTCCGAGAAGCTCCCGAGAAACGCGAGATGCTACACCATGAAAGCATTGTTTTATTATTATTTAAAAACTCATTACGATGGTTTCGCGATTACCATTGTTAATTATTTCAAGTCTCTTCGCATCCTCTATTCTGAGCACAGTAAATTTTCCGAAAGAGAAGTTGTCATTCATTTCATTCGGTCACATAATGAGCGTTTCGGATGACGCGTGGCCATGCGCCAACCTGTTTCCAGGCGCGTGTCATGACATCGATTCTCCGCATTATCTCAGACACAATCGCCCGCCCAAAACACAAACAGGCGCAGCGTTGATAACGCCAGCTTGATTGGGCACTGTTCGGCACACCACAGCGAACACCCCTCCGACTGGAATGGAAATGTCGAAACGCTCTCTAGACCCTTTATTTCTGCTAAAGGCCGCCAGGGTGGCTCCCCTCTTGCTCCGCAGGTCGAAGCGGCGTTCCAGTTAACTCTGCTTCGAGCTGTACGTTCTCTTAAAACTCCCTGTACTGATTGGTCTCTCCCATACCTCAGCCGGCCAAGGAAATCTGCCTTACCTCCGGAGGATGAAATCTATCCTGGGGGCTTTAAGTGCCACAAGAACGGACATATTCATGGGACATCAACTTCCCCATTTTCGGGAGCACTCGAAGAGTGCAAAAAATTGTTACACGCAAAACTGCGTACGCTTTAGAAATTCATTATGGTCGGGACTCGGGAAGTTTGTCGCTGATGTAAGTTCCAAGCAGTGCAAGCGCCACTTACAAGCAGTTTCATTGCGGTATTACTGCTTTAAAAGATTTTGTGCACGTGATGGTAGAAACGCCACCGTGCTTTGATCGTCCGAACTGCCACCTCCTTCGCCCCCCTCGGTATAGCTCATTCTGTGACGTGTTGGCTTGCTGAGCTTAAGATCGCGGGTTCAAACCCGTCCGAGGACGGTAGCAATGTGGGGGACGTAACCATTGCTTCCAGCACCGTGTGTGGGAGATTTCCGGCGCACGTCAAAAGAACCCAAGGTGCTCGAAATTATCCGCAGTCCTACACGTGCAACATGTCTCCCTATAGGCAGACAAACCGTGCGTGTAATATCGCGGCACTATATCCGCCTCCATCGTAACATTTCATTTTCTACAACTGGCACTGGGGCAGCGCCCAACCTGTTGGGGGGCATCAGCCCCATCTCATCATGGTCTATTTACGTTTGTGCGTGTTCTGTACCTGTGGAGAAGGCAGCGAGGAATAGATGTCTCTTTGTTTCAATTCCCTTTCTTTCGCAGGTACTTCGCCTTTTCGGACTACAAACTGCTCGACGATAAAACCGTGATCAGTTATTGCCACCGAACGCGCCCTGGATGGTCCCATGACGTGCTCGGCCACAACTGGTCCTGCTATCGTGGCCGTAAGACGGGACAGCAAATCACATATGAGCGTCACCTGGAACACGGGTCAGATCGAGATTACAATCTGTTATTTTCTTTCGGACTGATGCATCTATAGTCTGCACAAATACAAATGTATTTGCTTAGTAGAGATATCGCTAACTAGGCGAAACCAAGGCGTAACGGTGTCCATAAGCTGGGATAGTACGTGACCTGCCTAATCATTTTTACAAGGACATAACGTAAAACAACAAGAGCTCGTGTTGTGTACGTTAGGTCCTGTTGTTGCAGTGCTCAAAGCTCTGGCTTCGTCGTCAGAGATTTTGTCCACCAGCTTGCCTGCGTGTATGCTATATTTTATCGTTCACACGTAACACATTCGTGAGGTATAGCCGCAGAAAATAATTTTCTTTACACCTGTGGTGTTGTGTGGACCTGTTGGTAGCGTGTGCGCCTACTGGTTCAAAGGTTGCGGATTCAAACCCGGTCGAGGACTCCAGTAACTCGGTGCCGGGCAGGGTGTGCGTGTGTGTGTGCGTGTGCGTGTGCGTGTGCGTGCGAGTGAGTGAGGTGAGTGAGTGAGGTGAGGTGAGGTGAGGTGAGGTGAGGTGAGTGAGTGAGGTGAGGTGAGTGAGTGAGGTGAGTGAGTGAGGTGAGTGAGTGGGTGGGTGGGTGAGTGGGTGAGAGTGGGTGGGTGGGTGGGTGGGTGAGTGAGTGGGTGAGAGAGAGAGAGAGTCTCATTAACAGTAGAGGTTATTTTGAAATCACTATTGTGACACTAATGAGCAGAACGGCTATGACAACGACATCGGCACCTATTCTGATCAAAAGTTTCCCCGTCCTTTCGTAACGTCCTTTCGTAACGTCCTTTCGTTTGAGACAGTGTTCAAACATTACTTGAAACGTCCAGTGGTACCAAAGATAAAATGAAAGAACAGGATAACTTGCATGTGATTTTCCAAAGCGTCACTCACTCACTCCCGTGGACGAGAATTTCTGCACAGTTGCTTCGCACCGCTAACACGGAATAAAGTGTGAGAGTGAGTGCCGGAGAGAGAGAGTGAGTGTGAGAGTGTGTGTGTGTGAGTGCTTTTTAGTTTCAATGTTACAAAAAAAGTATAAAACAACAGACAAGACATTTTACAGTCCAATACTGAAGAAGGCAGAGTTTCTTCTTCTAACTTTCCCCTAGCAACTAGCTAGCACGTATTTATATAGTCTCTTATCTAATAGCTTAATTTTGTTCACGTTCCCTACTACTTCTGTCAGAACCTTTTATGTTGTGTTTGCATCATACTGCAATCATCTCATTCACAGAATGGAAAATATTGAAGATCCACACAACACTGAGATGTTCGCTGATCTCCTGAACGCCGCCCAAACCTTGTGGAAAGCCAAGGTTCACGAGCCGTTCCGAGGTCTAACCCTAGGTGAGATGTTCCGCATTCGGGGAGGCAAGCGAGGACAAGCTGTTCAGTAAGTAATAATTCCTGGCACAAATTGATTTTATGTTGACCACAACGTCAACACTGGTCGATTCCATGTCAGATCAGGCAGGGTGACCCCATCGACCTCCTAGATTTTCAATATTTTTTAGATTAATAAACGCAGCGCATATGATAATAAACAGCAATAAAACGAGTAATTTCTGCTGAATAATTTTGTGCAAAAAATCGAGAAAACCCGACCCGGAATCCGTGTGTTTCAGTTTTGCCGTTGTTGCACGCGCATATATCCTTAGGTTTGAGACATTCTTGTGATTTTTTTAAATGCTTTTGTATCTTTTAAAACCCGCGAGATATGCGCGTGCCAAAAAGGCCAAACTGAAACAACTCTAATTCAGGGCCAGATTTTCTCGATTTTTTTGCACAGCAACTACTCGGTAGAAATCATTCGTTTTGCTGCTGTTTATCATCATATACGATGAGCTTCTAAATATCATGTTTAAATCGATGACTACACTGTCATCGATGACAACGAGCAAGAATACCAGACTGTCTCGTGACATCGCATAGCAATATGAACCGAATCTGCATCATGCTGTTAAAAGTAAGCAAAAAGAAAGAAGAAACGATGAAACAAGGAATGCAGCAAAATGATGCGGTTAAAAACTGGAAGGGAAACGTCGATGGCGTAATTCAATGTCACAGGTATTACTCCGCTGCCCCTCTGCCTTGTTGAGGTATGGGTTAGGAGAGAGCCGCTTGGAAAGGAACCCTTTATAAGTGGTGAGGCGGTTTATCCAATCGTGGCAAAATAGGCGTGGGTGGTGGTCGTGTAAAAGCAGCTTCTTCGCTGTCATTCATTCCTGTAGGCAGCTCATATAGCCACAGTTGCTTCGCGGCGCTAATACACACAAAAATCAAAAGAAATTGTGAGGTGTCCAAAATAGTGGGTAAAAGTATCCGCTCGTTGGTGGTAGTTAAGGTCATGCTGACGACTGCTGGGAGGTGGTGGGTTCGAATCCTATCCCCGACTGTGCTGTTGAGGTTTTGCGACAGGCTTTCCAGATGATTGTCGGCGCGGTTCCCCCCTGAAGTCTGTCCAGGACGCACACAAACTTCACTGTTCCCCATCTCCTTCCTGCTGACCTCTCTCAATCTGTAGAAGCCTGTAGGCCGCTGATAGCCACAGTTGCTTCGCAACGCTAACACGGAATAAAAAAATGCGGAGCGAGAGAGCATTTTGAACACGTAAAGGTATATAACTACGAATTGTATATTATGCACAATACGTACTTGACAAAAAATAAAATCCATTGATATTATCTGCTCTGTATGTGCCGATGTACAGTTTTGGACAAAAGTTCACGGAACACAGCACTGGCGTATTTCGTCATCGGAACGGCACTCTGCTAGCTATCAGGAAGAGATTGAATGCGAAACGAGTGACCAGCTATTGTATCCCTTTCCCAGTATGTGTGTCCGTGATCTGTTTGTGATCGTCTGTGTTTTCATTGTCTCAGGGTTCAGTCAAATTTGATCATGAGTGTCCGCTCCTGTTTGCTGCTAGCGTGTCGCTCCAACGGAGCAATGCGACACCCCGGTGTTCCTTAAACTTTTGTCCCAAGCTGTACGTGCTTTCGTGCATTGACTTTCATAACCTGCTGTTTGCTACTAGCGCTCAATATAGGAAAAAAAGAAAAGAAGAGACACGTAATATAAGGCATGCTAACAAATGTGGTGGAGTGCAGTAGGAGAATTTTGCCGCAGCATCGATATGTTCTGCATTCCATACACAGGAGTCCCGGCCCAGCACGTGTCACACCATCGGTTGCAGAGGAGGCATCCGCGCTGCCTACGGAGTTCGACTGGCGCAACGTGAGCGGTGTTAACTATGTCTCGCCAGTGCGCAATCAAGGTGAGCACACAAGCACCAGTCACGGGTATGAGCCAGAGAGTCGAACCGAAACGTTTATCGGTTCGGGTTCACGTTCGACGATAAGGGTTCAGTTCGGGTTCAGCTCCGGAAGGCAACTATAAGGGTTCGAACCGGTTTTTTCCAAACGGTTCGGTTCACGAACCTGTTCAGGCGTCACGGGTGGCAATGAAGCATAACAGGCAGCTTAAAGCGTATTTCCGTTTGTGTGGTACTGTGGAAGTGGACAGAAAGGCGTACGGAGGTTCAAAGCTTTTGCGCGATATGAGGGGGGGGGGGGAAGACATTGTATACTCATATGTATGTCTTTGACAATAGTAGTCATAACAGTTAAGTTTCTATCTTTGATCTTATCTTTGTTTGCACTGATGTATGGTACCGCAATTGTTGCGGTGAATCACCTCATCCCATCGACATTCATGTGGTTATTTTTATTTTGCGACTCCAGAAAATCCCGAGAATTTCTGCAGGGCACAATTTTTTCGAACAGGAAGGCTAAGAAGCTAATAAAAGAAAAAAAAAAGGACGAATAAAGTAGTTTCTATGTTCAGGAACAACATGCAAAGTTTCGCCGTATGAACCGTTATTTGAACCGGTTACCGGCATTTTTTTAACGGTTTAGTTCCGGTTCAGCTCCAAGATGGCGTCGACCATTTCGGTTCGGTTCAGTTCCGGTTCTGCAAAAATAACGGTTAATAGCGGTTTTCGGTTCAGGTTCGGTTCGACTCTCTGGATGAGCTGTCTACAAAATGTAATTCAAGATCACGTTATCATTAAGAAAGGCAAACCTTCTAATTAACAGTACAGGTTATCTTGAAATCACTATTATGGCACGAATGAGCAGAACGGCTATGACACCGACATCGGCCCCTATTCTGGTCAAAAGTTTGCCCGTCCTTTCGTTTGAGACAGTGTTCAAACATTACTTCAAACGTCCAGTGGTACCAAAGATAACATGAAAGAACAGGATAACTTGCATGTGATTTTCCAAACACACGCACTTTTGTGCAGGAAGCTGTGGAAGCTGTTACAGCTTCGCGTCAATGGGAATGCTGGAGGCTCGAGTGCGAATTGCCACCCACAACAAGCAGAAGCCGGTGTTTTCGCCACAAGACGTCGTCTCCTGCTCAAAGTACTCGCAAGGTAACAATAGGCTGTTGGAGACCACGTACTGACTGCGCATATTCCACAGGTTGCGACGGCGGCTTTCCATATCTAGTGGCTGGCAAGTACGCGCAAGATTTTGGCGTCGTAGCTGAAGAGTGCAACCCATACCAAGGCGTGGACGGTCCCTGTAGAACAAACCGAACCTGCGAACGTGCTTACGTTGCGCGCTATCACTATGTGGGAGGCTTCTATGGAGGGTTCGTAGTTGGATTACATAATGCCTTCGTTTCGTCCATAGATTCTAATCAACTGCACAGGAAAGGTTATGAGAAAGAAATGTCGCAACATACTTTTCCTATAGAAACACCTTGGAGATGCTTACACCTGAAAAAATTATTGGGCAAGCGTACTCGAACGTACAGACATATTTTCGTAGTAGAACACGGTTAGGTAATATGTCATTTCATCGTAAAATTCCGTTAAAAAAATGCGGTTGCAGCTCCATATAAAAAAAACAAAAAAAACCCCTCAAAATGCTCGAATAGGCCTGGCTAATGGCCTGGGGACCAAGAGCAAACCTTCTGTGAGAGTAGGTACTGAAAAAATTCCACACGCTTTACTGCTGGCTACGCTGAGCTTCGAAATTTTTCACTTCTACGCATTACCCTTTGATATATGGTGGGTAAGGAACGCCAGGGAATTCAGAGTAAACGTTGGTGTTGATGTTGAAAATACTAGGGAGAGGTTGAATTCGTCACACGACAATTTCAGCTACTCCCATAGACAGACCCCCCCCCCCCCCATGAAAAATAAATATAAAAGAGAACCCCTCACTTTCGCGATAACTATTGGCCAAAATCACCGGTTCACGTAGTGAATTACCGCATAGTGAATTACATGGTCCTAATAGACTGACTCCAACGCACACCTCTGAATAAATGTCACAAGAGCTGACAAGGCAGCATCCCTCTTGTCAGATGGCCAAGGACCCAGCACTTTTACGATGTCAAAGGTGCGGTTGTCCTGTCGGTCGAAAGCAGATTTCATGGTAGCCCTTTGAGTTGCGTATCTAGAGCAGTGCACGAGGATGTGCTCAGTGTCCTCTACGGTTGCAAAAAGTGTACAGTTCGCTGAATCTGCCTTCCCAATTTTATGGAGAAATTGGGGCCCGTATGGCAGAGTGAACTTATTATAGAACAAGGTAAACGATTAGGCTTTGTGGTAGAACATGACGAGACGAAAACGCAATTTAACTTTTCCTCTTTAAAAGTGTTGGAAGCTAGCGCTGTCGTCTGTTCGCGTCGTGTTCAATTGCGCTTACGTTTCGTCAAATAGTGTCTAAGCATATTTATAAAGAGATGTCAAAATATCCCCTCGATGACTATCAGGTACCGAGCACTCGTGGAAGAGACATTGCTTCCGCAGTGGCATCGCTTAAATTGCTGAAATTTTGCGTTCGTGGTTCCTGAATGCCAACGGTAACTAGCAGCAAAATTGTTAGCAAATCGCTCGCGAAAATCACACAAGTGACCAATTGCCGAAGTTACGCAATATTTTTTGCAAAAAGAAGGAATATCTTGATGCAGGTGCAACGAAGAGCTGATGCGACTCGCCTTGGTGAAGAACGGACCAGTAGCCGTAGGTTTCGAAGTCTACCCAGATTTCCAAGCGTACTCCGGAGGCATCTACCACCACACAACCGTGCACAGGAATTTCATCCTGGGGCCATTCAATCCCTTCGAACTCACGAACCATGCTGTACTGGTAGTTGGCTATGGTGTGGATGAGGCCACAGGAACCAAGTTCTGGACTGTCAAGAACTCCTGGGGCGAATCCTGGGGTGAAAACGGCTACTTCCGTATCATGCGAGGCAACGACGAATGCGCCTTCGAAAGTTTGGGCCTTGAGGCTTCGCCTATTCCCTGAATTATTTTCAGAATATATCTGTGAATGATCTATTTGTTAGATCATGCAATTCTTCGTTATTTCTCACACCATTCGTCGTTCTTGCATTAAGGTTAAAAAAAGGTTATAATTCCTGAAAGGAGCTATGCTGGACCCTGAAGTCATCTACCCAAACCGGTCGGTGACCGTTCTTTCACCACCTCGGTGGGCGAAAATGCCGCGGCGCTGCTCTCGTGACGTCATCCACGTGTGGGAGCGACTCCCGTTCTCAAATTCGAGGATTCAACACATAGAGGTGCTCGAGAGTCGTGACTCTCCGGTCTCCCAGTGACACTCCTCTCGATGCGGGTCGCTGAAGCCGATGACGTATGATGACTCTCAGAAGCCATGACTCCGACACCTGGGTTACACGAGTTGAATAAACGAACACCACCTATTCGCGACTCCAGCGAACTATAGGTGTCGCACGCCGAACCTGGACTCGAGGGTTGCCACTTCCACCGCTAAGTGGCTACGGCTTCGCTGGAGTCGCAAATAGTGTGAGCTAGTGTCGCGTTCGCCGCAGCGTCACAGGAGATGAGTGAATAGGAGCGATGTGTGTGTTGTACGCGCTGTGATGTCAGGCCATCCAAGAGGAGGACGGGTTTAGTCACTAGTATGTTGTAGACAAGACGCTCCGAGCTATAGGCAGTGAAGTTCGTTCTGTACTCTTATTATTGAATAGCTAACGGCGGAACGCATAAAACCGTTAAAAAAATCTCTCCTCTGCCACTCAAAACTAAGTGACGTCGACAACCCTTTCAAGTCAGGTGCAATTGTTTAATTTATTCAGCTTAGAGAAGCGCGCAGAATCCTCTGCTTGCTCGTTAGACTTCTGGTGACGTGGTGAAGGAATGTGTTAGATAAAGATGTGCTTCACGAACAATTTGCAGTAGTGCATTGGGGCTGCCATGCGTAACCTTTTTTCCGTTCTTTTTTTTTGTAAAACTGGTGACATCCTTCTCTCTCTCACAGAGTAAGCGCCTATTTTTTTTAATTCCGGGTTAGCGCCGCGAAGCAACTGTGGCTACGATCGGCGTAGAGACGTGGACAAGTGGAGAGAGGACAGGAAGGAATGGGGGACAGGGGGGTTAGCATTCGTAATGGGCCAACTTTAGGGGGAACTGTGGCGACATTTGTCTGGAAAGTCTTCGGAAAACCCAGGGAAAACCTCGGACAGCACAGCTGGTGAAAGGATTCGAACCCGAATCCGCGGTGCCAGTAAATGACAAAGCTGTCATCCCCTCACACACCACGGAAGGTCTGGATATGGAACGTCTTGGAAAGCATTTTGGCGAAAATGTTCGCAATGAATCTGGTCGTGCACCAAAAGCCGACGAGCTGGATTTGCGCCTGCGGGTACTGCGGGTATACCCGTGTAATCCGTGAAGGCAGTGCGGGTCTACCCACACCTTACACGCGATGACACGGAAATGTATACCCGCGAAGAACACGACGTGGACAGATGGAGAGAGCACAGCAGGAAGGTGTGGGAGACGGGGAGGGGGGTTAGTATGCATCCGGGCCCGACTTCAGTGGGAGCTGTGTTCCGAAAAACCGTCTGGAAGCGTAACCTGTTTGTGATGCGTTTTTTTTTTTGTTTGTAATCTTTTCGCCGGGGGGGGGGGATATATATTTATTGAAAGGAAAGGTCTGCCAGACTTTTCGCCGGGTCTGTGAAGCAAACCTGCACTAGTGTTACTGTATTGAGTTACATCTCGCAGCTTTGTTGTGCATCTGTGGTGCGATAATGCATGGCACCATGCTCACTGCAAGCTGCATATAGATCTTGATCAAAGGGTCTCTGCGATTTTGCATCGATTTTATACCGTCTCGATGCAAGACTAGAAAATTTAAGTTGAACATTCGTCCGTACATTACGTCCGGTACGCTTCGCCGTAAAATGCATTAGTCGTGTCTTTGATCCACTCATGGGCAGCCATATGTATGTGTACGAAAACGTTCTACGACGCAGAGGGAACAGAGGTAGGACTGGCTGTTTGCCTCGGCTTTGGGATGGTTGATAAATTCGCTGCGGATGTTTTGGGGTACCATACATGAATTCATTTCTGTGAGTATAAGTCAGCATGTTTGTACTGTTACCAGTTCGTGTGGGAAACAATTTGTTTTCTGCAGCTTGGCCGCGGGAATGATACATTTCTTGTCGCAGGGCATGAAGCAGTCGTCTGATGTCATGAAGTCAGGAAAACTATACTGAAATATGGGAAATATAGTCACGCAACGGACATTAGCCATTCACTGGCAATGCTGTCAGCGGCTCTGCTCTAGTAAACGTAAGGCTAGTGGGCTGAACGAACCTCTCGCTCGTCTCTTCAGCTCATATGCCCACACGTATGTGTCCGCTTCTGGGATCGTTTCTTTGTTCGTATGGTTCATTAGTGAGTTTTAGTGCGTCGTATGCTATCGCCTTTGCATACGTAAGGGATACAATGGTGGTTCTGCGCACTGAGCGAAGCTCTCTCTTTTGCGCGTGCGCAGAACCACCAACGCTATCCCCTACCTACGCAAAAGCGATAGCGTACAGTGCACTAAAACTCTCTATTGGTACAGAAGAAAGTACTATTGTAACTACGTGCGCCGGGACTTGGGGTCTCGAGCTGCTGAGGCACATGGACGAGCTCTCTATATTACACGAATGCAGAGAAAACTGTGAGCACTACGACACTGCACATTCGTTTCTGTCTCTTTTTAGTGTAGAAATAAGTCTTTCTTTGCGGTACGTTATGACCAGCGAGGCTGCGTCACGAAACTGGAAGTAATTTAAAACGCTAGTTTACAATCTATTCGAGATATCTGAATGAGTGCGATGGCGTTTTATAATTAACGGATAAACGTTTCATGCGATATTGCACGCGTCAACGGCAATGGTGAGGGGGAAAATGTCGCGCAATTGAGGGCACGGATATCGTTAGTCGCCCAGCAATCATCGCGCGTAGCGCACATACCGCGTGTCGCAGCGAAACAATTGCGGTGTCAAAGGATCCGCCTTCACGAGCTCTGACTATGCGTCAAATTCACTTTGAAAGTTACACATGAAATAGCGCGTTGATGTGCGAATTTTCTGACAATGTCGGCACATACGAGACGAAAACACCACGGAAAAGAAATCTTGCAGACACTAATGCCTAGTTCCCACTTGGTGAAGCCCGACGCGACATCACGGCGCGAATGGTGACGTCGGGAGGTAGCACGGGTGTGTTCCAATACCCTGGTTAGACAGCTTCTCGGAGGTCTAACCGGATGTGCCGCCATGTTGAGTCTCGTTCCAATTCGCGGCAAGACTGCTACTAAGACGCCTCGCCTCTGGCTTAGTCTGCACCAATCACAGGGGCGTCCTACCACATACCACTCTATAGACGATAGCGTGCCGGACAAGGGCGTCGGAAGACTCGGCAGAGCGGGCGGTTGCTCTGCCTCTCTTCCCCCTGAACTTTAGCTCTGAGGGTCCCGTCACCCATTTTTCATCTGTACGTGTCGTCAGAGGCAGACTCATGACAAAACAAGATCGCATGACCTCAAGCATAGGCGCCCTCCGAGACGTCTATACGCAGCTGACACAAGATGTGTGTCAGCTGTCTGACGTGCTTCATGCGCGTGGACACGAATATCCAGTTAACGTTTTCACCACAATGTAACAACACGGAATCCCGACACCCTGCCCGACCTCTGTGTATGAAGAGGGGGGTTGCTAGTTGCTGCTGGCCAGTTGACGGCAACTACGGAAATTGTCACGCCTGTCGACGACATCGAGGTTTCCACGCGTGGCGAGTCAGCAGTGTTTAATTATAGGTCATGTGATGGACGTCTCAGCAGTAACTGACCAATCCCAACTTTTATTGAAGCGCGGGACGTGGTAGTAGTAGTAGCCATGTCCTATCCCTTTTGAGTCAAGGTGGGCTATGCTGGACTTCTGGTAGAAGGTTCGCCATAGCCTCTGGGACTAAATAAAATACACTAAAAAATACACTCATAAAATACACACGAGATAACAGAAGGAAAAGTCTTGTTGAAAATGTTCGTTGCTTCTTCACGGTTTGCGTCTCCTCCTACATGTCACCAGGCGGCGCTTGGTGGCTTCCACTTCCGCTCTTTCAAAATCTTCATGCTCTGCGCCGTTGCTCACGTCAGTAGTCGCGGTTTGTGGGCCTGTTTCTCTTTCTGCCTTGTCTTTATTCCGCCTGGCTGTCTTTCTTTGCACGGTAAAACCGAGAGCCTGGGATAGGTCGCAACTTCTTGCCCCACCGGGTAATCCTGGACACGATACGACGACGTGCTCAACATCCTCCAAATGGGCGCCACAAACTGTGCATTTGGTGTCGGGTTCGTCGAAAAGGTCTTGCCTCCTCTTCTGGGTCAAGAGGGACCCTGTTCGTGCCTGGAACAGCAGGGCGCTGCCTTCATCCCCTTTATAATGTTGGACGGTGCACGGTTTTTCTTTGAGTCACATATACATGCGAAGGCTTGGACGTTGCCCCATATTTTGCCGCCATATATCTAGGTCCGTCTTGGCAACTTCCATCTTGGTTCCATCTTCCATTTCCGTCTTCCTCCCGGTCCCTTACTGTCTTAGCTAGGTGACGTGCTGTATCTTTGCTGAATTTTGAGTCGAGGGCCGTGATTTTCTTTATCCAATTAGTTTTCACTTTCTTGTATCGGATATATCTGTACAGTCTTGAGGCATAGTTTTGTTTCGACAGGAAAGCCAGCCTTCCAAGGTACTGGAGCTTGGAGCTGGCCTCTCTGTGGGCATATGTGAACCAGCCCATTTCTCCAGTTATTGCAGAGTTTGCTGTTATCCCATTCCCTCCGAGGCACCATCTTCCCAGCTCCAGCTGGTGTCTCTCGGCAGATTTCGAGAAACTTTGGATCAGGGTCAATACGTCATTTGCATATGTGACAGCAGGTACCGCTATTGTCTTCCAGAGTAGTCGACCAATTGTATATCTGTTATAACTCTGCCGTGCTGCATTCCAAATAAATTCTTTTAATTTGCTTGATTTGCGCAGGAGGTACACTTCATGGGTGGATACTATATTTTTGTCATCTGTGATGTGGATACCTAGAAATTTGTATTCACTTGTTCTGGATATTTCTTTTGCCTTGCAGATAGACCTTGGGGTGATGGTCTCGACTCAGGTTAAACCCCATCCAGTTTGTCTTGCTTGCACTGGAGGTCAGGTGGTCTTCCTCAGCAATCTTAGTCCATATAGAGAGGAGATCTTGCAAGTCTGTTTCTGACTCTGCGAAGAGGACTATGTCATCCGCAAAAGCCAGGCTTGATATTTTTGTGTATTCTCTCTCTCCTGCTGTTGTGATGGTTGTGAAGCGAAGTCCTGGTCCATCTTCATGTAAGCTTTTTAGTAGGTGGTTCACATATTTATTAAATAGGGTTGGCGAGAGTGGACAACCCTGTTTTACTCCAGCTGTCATTTTCACTGGCTTTGATGTCAGGCCAGCCAACTCAAAGACTGCCTGATTGTCTGAATACAGGTTTTTTAGCAATGTTAGAGTGCCATCATTGAAGTAGGCCTGGAGCTTTGACCAGAGATTTTCTTGTGGAATAAAGTCATATGCCTTTTCCAGGTCCAAGTACGTGAGGTATAGCTCAGAGTTTTCCTGTTGTTTCTATTCTATTGCTTGTTTGAGAATGAAGATGTTGTCGCTGGTCCTTCTGTGTGGTCTAAAGCCATTTTGTGATTCGTGTAGCATATGCTCTTTCTCCAGGCTTGCCTGTATTCTGCTGTTTAAAATTTGGGCAAAGATTTTATATGTGTTGCTCAGTATAGCTATTGGGCGGTAGGAGTCCGATACTTGTGTATCCTTCTCTTTTCCTTTATGGAGTAGTTTAATCGTCGCTTCCTTCCAGCTCTGCGGTATGGTCTTGGTGCGTAATATGGTATTGAAGCCTTCCCTGAGGGTTTCCACCGATGTTGGCTTCAGTGACTTCAGGAATTCATTTGGGATCCTGTCATTTCCGAGTGCTTTTCCTATTTTTTAGGCGTTTGATTGTCCTTATCATTTCCGTGGTGGTTATGGGTTCCGTTATATCTAGGTTCGAGAGCTTTGTGTGTTTTTGGTTCCCACGTATATGGACCACTGGAGTCAGTTTGCTCTGTTGTTGGTTGAAATGTGTTGTCAAGTATTCCTCTATTTCTTGGTTTGTAGAGAGCATCTTGTTACCATCCCTTAGTTCTGGCTACCATTCGCTTGATTTTCCCATCATGTTTTTGCAGTGTTGCCATAGCTTTTTGCTGCCCTGTGCCCCTGCCTCTTTTATCTCCTGTTCCAGTTGCTGGTGATATTTGTCGACTTTAAGTGCTACTAGTCTTTTCGTCTTTTCTTTTTGCTCTACATAGCTTTCCCATAGTGCTGCTGCTGATGGTGGATGGTTCCGAAGTGCCTTTCTATGTTCCCTGCTGAGCTCTTGTCTCTTTTTTTATCTCTTGCTTTATTTCACTGTCGAACCACGGTGTTTTCCTTTGTCTTTTTGAATTTTTGTACAGTTGGATGTTTGCTGAAGCAGTTTTTGTTAGTAGAGTTGCAAATTCTTCATATTCTACAGGAGTTTGCAAGTTTAGGCACTGTGCTTCTAGTTCATTCGCAAATTTCTTCATCTGGTCTTCGTCAGCTGTCTTCCACTTTTGCTGTTTTCGGCTTGCTATTTCTTTTTTTTTTTCTTGGTAATTTTGTCTGCATGCTTAGTTTGATGCGGTTGTGGTCGCTACCACAACTAAACACTTTCTGTTCGTCTATTTCTATAGAGTTAATATGAAGGCCATGGTCCTCAATGTTATGGTTCACCAGGATGAAATCGTTTGCTGAATCCTGGCTGTTCCGGCTCCATGTTGCCCTGCCCTGGCATAGTGGGTCAAGGTTAAGTATCCTGAAGTTGTTCTCGTCTGCCAAATTACGAAGACCTTCGGCACGTTCGTCACGTCCACAGATTTCCGCGAGGTGGCAGTTGAAATCCCCAAGAATGACTGTTGTTTCGTTTTTAGATTGTTTGTTTGTCTTCCTGTAGGCAGCTGTAGATGGGGCTTTGATTTCATGTTGGCTCTTCGTTTCCTGTTGCCATGTGCACTGCACACAAATTTATTTTCTTTGATCCTTCTAGGTTCACTTTTATCCACAGATGTCCTGTGTCGCTGCAGTTGTCGTCTTCCTCATATTTTACTTTCTGTGTGTTAATAAGGAAACCGATTCCCCCTCCTCTCTTTTTTCTTCCCTCTCTGTTCTTTCCTACCCATATCCAGTTCTGGTTGAGGAGTGGTGTTTCACTGTTTCTTAGGTGGGTTTCTGTCAGGGCATAATTATGGATTCCTTCTTTGTCGGCATTGTGTTGAATTTGCTCCCATTTTCCTCTACTCGACCCCTGCAGGTTTAATGTGGCAATTACAAGCTTATCTTCTTTTTTCTCTCTTCTCTTCTAAATCGCCGTCTTTTTTTGCTTTCTGATTTCTGTGATCTGCGGGTTTCCCTCTCCTGGTCAAATATTTTTTCCAGCATTGTCTGTCTGTTATTACTGTTAAGTTCAGGTGAGAGTGGTTTTTATGTGGTGGTTCTTATGTCGTCTGACAGATGGCGGACGTGGCCCAAAGTCTGTTCGAAATCCGCGCCCCTGAGACGTCTACTTGGCTGTCCAGTCAGCCTTCTCCTTCTCAAAGAGCCAAGCAGTTTCGCAGCCAGAAAAAACATTTCGTGTGTATGTGGGGCATGGGCGGATCCAGCCCCCCCCCAACCGCCCCGAGACTCATAGGCACGCCCCTCTTTTTTCTGGCGCACATTTTCCCGACAAAACCGCGAGCTCCTTTTCGCGCAACGGCACAAACATTGCAAGAATGTGGCGCAACGGCTACGAGGTATAGTCGCAGACGCCGCTCCCTTTGATTTCTATGGGCAGCGCATGCTTCATCGCCTTATACAGGTTGCATGCGTTCGTATATTCGACTCGAACTGGAGAGTCGGCTCTTGCTGGGCAAAAAAAAAAAAAAAAACGAAGCGGCTTTCGAGACGTCATCGCCGTGGCAGTGACTCCCTTTCTGAAATTCGAGGATTCAAGGAGGTGCAGCAGGGTCGACTCGCAGCTACGCTCCTCTCGCTGCGGTCGCTTATGGCTACACCACTGGAGCCAAGCATTAGAACCCCCCCCCCACACACACACACACACACACGTTTTTCGTGTTCTCACTACGGAGAGCTTGCCGCTATGTCTCGCGGTTGAGGGGACACTTCGGGATACTTCCATAGTCCGCTCTCCTTTTAGTAGTGAGTTTAGTGCATCGTACGCTATTGCCTCGGCGTACGTACGGGGTAGCGTGGTGGTTCTGCGCACTGCGCGAAGCTCTCTTTATGGTTTGCACATGTGAGGGACCAACAATGCTATCTCCTACGTACGCAAAGGCGATAGCGTACATAACAGATAGCGTTGGTGGTTCTGCGCACTGCGCGAAGCTCTCTTTCATGGGTGTGCGCCGAACCATGAACGCTATCCCTTACAGTGGTAAAACAGAACTTCACCACATAGCACGCTCTTAGTCAACCACCGTACCGAATTATATCATTCTGTGTCATGATTTGTTCAAAACAGGGGGAGGAGCCTATCTGGGACAAGCATAATGTGTCTCAGATAGGCGCCTCCTCCCATTTTCAGCAAATAAGGACACATAATGATGTCATTCGGAATGACGGTTGACTAGGAGCGTGCTATGTGGTGAAGTTCTGTTTTAACCGTGTACGTACGCAAAGGGGATAACCCCCGTACGATGTACTACAACTCTCTATTGTGTTCTGTGGTCCCTTGATGTAGTGAGCGCACATTTTCCCTTATTTAGGTGCTTCTGCGGCTTATCACGTTTCACTTTTAATTATCTAAACGTCGAGAGCGTCAGGGAATAAAAGTAATACGGCGAAAACCAGCAGACAAAAAACGAGAAGGCGTGGTTTAGACATGTCACCTGACTGGCCAAGAGAACATCGGTCTCGTGTGCTCTCGTGAACGCCGCAAAACGCCGTGACATTTCGGCACGTCGAACTTTTTTGGCTCGGCATCTCTCCTCTCAGAACGCCGGATATTCCGCCGTCCTCAAGCGATGTCGCGTCAGGCGTCAAGTGGGAAGTGGGCATTAAGAGTGTTAAAAGGTCACTGCTGCAGCACTTCCTAGGCTTTATAAACAGAGGAAGGAAAAAAAAAACTGCTCGCTCTAACAGCGACGTTACATCACAAATGCCATCGACGTCGGCCAAATGAGTCAAAATGACTTCAACCTTCACTGATAATATGTCCGTAGTTCTACGTCAAACCCCCAACGGTTGTGACCCCGAGTACAGTCACCTCCGTACTCGGATTTTACTCCGTGACTCCGTTTCTGGATGAAGTCAATGAATTTGATTCGAACACTACCGACCGTTTCTGCCTCTGATTCTGCCTGCTGATCTGTCTGCTTATTCGAGCACTTCTGACCTTTTTGGACAGTGTGGGACTTGGGTCCTCACTGTGCGGGAACCCATTATTCCATTTCACCACATTACCACCAGCAACGGGGTAGAGTATCGCCCCTAGCGATGAAACTCCTCAATCATAATCACAAGATAAAGTTGTTGTTGTTGTTAGTGGTTAATATCTCCTCGTTTCAAGAGGAAAAGAGCGCATCGCAGAACGAGAGGATGTCGTGACGTATGCTACTCCCCTCGTGCGACCAGTGACGTACAGCAGCACAGCTCCGTGTGAGCTGCGAATGAAACAAAGCGCGGAGCGCTCACTACGTCACGAGAGCATCGTGTCGGCGTGCTTTGTGGCCGTCTTTCTCCGACCGCTTTTTGTAAATTCGATTGCACAGCTAATACGCACCGCAGAACGAAAATCTTTTGCATGGTGACTCCTGGTGGACAGCTTGACAGACGAGGCAGGATTTCGAGCGGTGTTAACCCTGTATTCACACGAGTCAGTTTTCTGCCGGCCGACGCTCAGGCGGCAGGGAACGTCACCGCTCTCTGGTGCCACGTGACCGGCGCTCTTCGCCACGTCACCACTTTCTGATCTCCGGAGCGGCAGTCGGAGGCAGCCGGATATCTTGTCCTCCCGGCACAGATTCTGACGACCGACGGCGTCTGCTGCCGGCAGAAGGAGAAGGTGACGCAAAGGATACTTATCGCGCTTGCTTTTTATTTCATCAGGATTGTTCCGTATGTGTCCCATACAACGGCATTCACTGTTCTATGGCCAATTCTGAATTGGAACGCCAACGATGCTTGGCTTTACGGCGAAAGTCGTGCAATGACACACCGGCGTAGCTGCTTCGGAACAATTATGCAATGCGTAGATAGATGCCTACAATGTAGTGTTGCATAGGAAACTTTTTCTCTACGTGAGACGAAACAGACACGGAATACAAAGCATGAATTTTATAAACGCGGATATTTCTTTCGCTGGACAGACGTTGACTACACATAATCGTTCGCTTGCACGTTTCCAATACATGTATAAAAACATAATAATTGGAAGCTACTCGTCCTACCGAAAGGAAAATAAAAATTGATTTGATTTAATTTAATTAATTATTGACTACCTGTAGCTCGACATCACAGCCTCATCGTCAGTCCATCACTTGTCGGCAGGCTGTCGCGCCTATATTGATGCTCAGCATCGAGATACGCTTCATTAGTGGAAAATAAAACCGAATGTGACAACGTCTATTCTCAAAATACTCCGACAGGCGTTTGTGTCGTCCACACGGAGATTTGGGTTAATGCTGTTTTAGATTCTATAGCGCTTCTTCGGAATCTATTCTTTGGCCCATATCTTGTCCCGTTTCTCACGTGAATGCACTCTGAATCATCCACAAGGAGCCCAAGCGCAATAAGTTTTTTCTTTCATTGGTCCATCCTACGCTAGACACAAACGATATGCAAGCGCGAATACAGAAGGGATCGGAAAACTGACAGCCGCCGGGAAAATGACTCGTGTGAATGCTAGAGAACGAGCGGGCGTCTTCAGATGCGTGGTGACCTTGTTTATCTCGGATATCCTCTCACTCCTTCCCGACTTGCTGCCGGCAGAAAACTGACTCGTGTGAATACAGGGTAAATGTGACCTCATTGTTCCTTTAAATGAGCACTGAGGTGACCCCTTTTTTTTTACCTTTCCTCATTTTTTTCTCTGTGTTCTAATAAATATACCACCGTCTTTTTTTTCTCGCTGTGGCGTGCTCTACAATGAATAAGATAAGCTCATACGAAAGAACGACAAGTGCAGGTGGGTAATTCCATCTCAACTCAGGCAAGGTGGTCGGGACACCATCAGTAATTTTTATTGAAATATATATGTTGTAGCCTGGCTCAGATTGAGAAGGGAACAGCAAGTATTTTTTCTCTGGTTTCCGTAGTTCCAGAGAAAAAAAAAAATCCGGAAGAATATGGCAGTTCCGGCGCACTTTCAGACATGGCGATTTTGGCGTTCAATATCTTTCCAACGAACGCCTTCACGGCTTTGAATGTTTTTCCTCGCACGCCTGTCATGTCGCGTCACGTCGAGTCATGTCACGCCAAGTCACGTCGAGACTGTTAGGTACCCGGGTTCGAATGTTGGTGCCGGCTGTGCTGTCTGTGGTTTTTCCTGGGTTTTCCTCAGACGCTGTCAGACATATGTCGGCCCAGTTCCCTTAGAAGTCGGCCCAGGAAGCACATCCCCCAGAGCGTTAGTCGTGACGTCGTCCACCTCTGTGAGGCCAACAACGGCGACTCTTTGACTAGAACCACCGCCGAGCGCATGCGCTTCGCGAAATCATCGGGAAAAAGGTCCATTGGTGTGAGACTTAATTGCCAGTTACGCTTGTGGGACTTTATTGCACCTCGCCTACACTCTTAAAATGAACTTCACCGCATAGCACGCTCCTAGCCAACCATTATCTCGAATGATATCGCTATCTGCCCTGATTTGTTGAAAACGGGAGGCGTACGCCTTCCTTGTGACAATTATGAACAGCATAAGTGTCACAAGAAAGGCGTACGCCTCCCGTTCTCACCAAATCAGGGCAGATAACGATATCATTCGAGATAATGGTTGGCTAGGAGCGTGCTATGTGGTGAAGTTCATTTTTAAGAGTGTACTGTACTTGGACACCAAGTTGCTGGCGTCCTCGGCCGATTTCCAACCCGCAACCTCTACCTACTGTAGCACTTGTAAGACAGCATCACAATCAACACAAGCAGCATTACCAGCTCTTCGTCTACCTTATCTATCAGTACGTGGTAACCTCCAGTGATAGTGCCACAACATTGTCCCCACAACATTGTATCAGCAACCTTGCTGCAATGTTCCGTCGCAGTTGCATTGGAAATATTGTTGTTGGTTATATTGTGGTAACGTTGCGCTTGGTTGTGAAACACTGCTGCAACACAGCAACATTGCAGCAACATTACTGCAACACTTCTGCAACTTTCTGTGTTGACTGGGGCGGCATGGCCGAGTGGGTAAAAGCATCTGTTTGTCGGTTGTATATACAAGGTCGTGCTGAAGGCGAAGAAGGTGGTGGGTTCGAATCCTACACTCTTAAAAATGAACTTCACCGCATAGCACGCTCCTAGCCAATCATTATCTCGAATGATATGGTTATCTGCCCTGATTTGTTGAAAACGGGAGTCGTGCGCCTTTTCTGTGACAATTATGAACATCATAAGTGTCACAGAAAAGGCGTACGCCTCCCGTTTTCAACAAACCAGGGCAGATAACGATATCATTCGAGATGATGGTTGGCTAGGAGCGTGCTATGCGGTGAAGTTCATTTTTAAGAGTGTAACACCGGCTGTGCTGTCTGCATCCTGCGCCTTACACTCTTAAAAATGAACTTCACCGCATAGCACGCTCCTAGCCAACCATCATCTCGAATGATATCGCTATCTGCCTTGATTTGTTGAAAACGGGAGGCGTACGCCATTTTTGTGACACTTATGCTGTTCATAATTGTCACAGAAAAGGCGTACGCCCCCCGTTTTCCACAAATCAGGGCAGGTAACGATATCATTCGAGATAATGGTTGGCTAGGAGCATGCTATGCGGTGAAGTTCATTTTTAAGAGTGTAGGGAACACACCGTGGCAGCAGGGCCGGTATACCGGGATACGAAACTGTGTCGCCGCTCCGTCCCGGCGTGGAAGGCGGTTCGTCTGCGCAGGTCATGATGGTGTATAATATACCGGGTGTCTCAGTTAAATCTCCGGGCTAAATAATTCGCGAACGGGTACACCAATCGAAGATCTTTCTTTTTACAAGTATCTGCCCGATACCACCTACGGGCTATGTACCGTGTGAATGAGTGGGAGGCGCTCATTATTTAAATAAAAATTCAAATGAGTTTCTTGAAAAACATAACTTCTAAAGCAGGGCGCCGTCAGCATTAAAATGGTACTACTCCATTTGGGACCTTTAGTGGACACCTCTTAGAGAAAAATCTGCCACCGAAGCGCGTTATTTGTTGCAGTAATTAATTGGTTTCGGTTTACATATTTTTGTCCCTGCTGGTCGCGGTGAAGCGCTAAAGAACGCTCTTCCACTCCCTTATCCACCAACGAATTACGTGTTCTTGAGCTTACTTCGCAACGGGGAGTGCTGGAGAAACAGTAATAGCGTCAGACAGGCTACGCTAGTTGCCACCCCGCTTATCTGACTGATATGCGCTCTTTCTCTGTTATGATCCCATGGACGAAACACAGTTAATCACATAGTATCTTGATATCACATGGTTTCCATTTTTTCTTCAGCACTTCTCATTGCGAAGTGAGCTCAAGAACACGTAATCCATTGGTGGATAAGGCAGTGGAAGAGCGTCCTTTTGCGCTTCACCGCGACCAGCCGCGACAAAAATATGTAAACCGAAACCAATTAAGTACTGCAACAAATGGCCCGCTTCGGTGGCAGATTTTTCTCTAAAAGGTGTCCACTGAAGGTCCCAAAAGGGGTAGTACCCATTTTAATACCGACGGCGCCCTGCTTTAGAAGTTATGTTTTTCAAGAAACTAATTCGAATTTTTATTTAAACAATGAGCGCCTCCCACTCATTCACACGGTGCGCAGCCTGTAGGTGGTATCGGGTAGATACTTGTAAAAAAGAAAGTTATTCGACTGGTGCACCCGTTCGCAAATTATTTAGCCCGGGGATTTAACAGAGACACCCTGTATATTACGCGTAGCAGATACAATATTTTATTATTATTATTTACAGTTTTTTATAAGAAAACGGTGAGAGCAGCATGGCGTTTTTGCACTTAACTTATGCGGCTAAGCGAGCATCCTCTCGAAGAGAGTATGTAACTACAAGATTAACTACTAATTTCCTAAAATTCGTTACTTAATTCTGTAAGTAGAGGATTTCCAGCAAAAGCGAGGTAGCAGGACGGGATACAATTCTCGTTGAAAGCCATTCTATCTTTTAAAAATCCTGATACGAGCTCGTGTCGTGAAATATTGATCGCCGAATTTCGCCGGGCAAATTAGCCGGGTGCTGAATGGAGCAAGACGGCAAGGTACGGTAACTAGAACGTACCTTGCCAGTCTTGCTCCATTCACCATGATGGTAGTCAACTAATCATTGTCATCAGTCATTCTAGCTCTTGCATCATCATCAGCATCATCGTCAACGTATCATGGTCAAGCGCCTGTTCTAAATTTTCCGTACCAAGACGCTACAAGTGAACCGTACGTTACTAAATTGTTGGGGATCATGTCCGTGTCGTGGAGCAGTATGCGTGGCTGCTTTTCAGAAATGGCCAAGTAAGCGAAACCACCTAATGTTTCATCTTAGTCCTGGAGGTTCAGTTGAATTCAACCTAATCTTGGAATGTTACAAATTGGTCTAGTTCGTGAATGTCCAACATTATGAAAATAGCGTCTTGTGTTTTCCCGTTCTCCAGGGCTGTGTTCGTCGCGTTAATTTGACAAGTATTACGAAGTGATATTACAAAATGTTTTGCCTACAGAATTCTTCATTGGCGTCTACATTACTACAACATTTTTTTAAACGTGATGTGCGCGTGCATCTTTTTTCGTTGTCGTCGTCTGCCACTGCTAAGCAGGGAAAGTACAGAACGAGCAGAGAAAATGCTGCTTAATAGAGCCCTTCGTTTACAAGAGTAGCACTGCTGTCTATTAGTTCTCAAGACATAATGCGCAACTAAATAGCGTCTCTTCAAAAGCCTATAATGTGATAAGATCTGATCAAGGAATATCGCCTACATGTATCATTTTAGGCAAGAGCAAAATGAAGCGGACAGCCGGCACCGGAAGCTGAACGTCATCATGTTCGTACTTCCCGGACTATTGACCGCCGTCATCTTCGGCTGGGCCTTGTTTCTATTGTCTGCCATTAAAAGAGGTCGTATCCCACACTATGTTCGTTTTCGGTAGGGGGAATTAATGACTGGGAGGTTGAATTTGAACGTAATGGCACAAAAGTACAGAGCAAGGGGAACGGAAACAAGTCGTCTGAACACACTCTAAAAACACCGCAACTTCAAAAAAAACTTCACCGCATAGCACGCTGTGCGTCATCCATTGCCACGAACGATAGGGTTATCGCTTCTGACTCGAAGAGAGAGGGTAGCGTACGGCTTTTTGCGGCAAGTATCAATTGGGGTATGGTCATCTGAAGAGCAGTCTTGTGGCCTTGTGTACACTCACTCTAAAAACAGAACTTCACTACATCGCATTGAAGGCCAACCATTGCACAGAACGATACCTTTACCACTCCCGATTTCTGGAAAGCACGGGGCGTACGCCTTTTTTGGAACTGCGTAAGTGTTGAAAAGGGCGTACGCCACCCGTTTTTAACCAATCGGGGGGCAGAACGATGCCACTCGGGACGGTGATTGGCTAAGAGTGTGCTATGTGGTGAAGCTGTGTTTTTAAAGTATACTGAGCACTTCCCCATTCATTGAAAATGGGAGGCGAACACCTTTTTGTGACAATTTAGATACGTTAGTTGCCACCAAAAGGTGTATGCCCCGTACCCTCTTCAAATCAGAAGCGATAACTATACCAATCGGCACCATGGTTGACCCAGAGTGAAGTATACGGTGAAATTCTGTTTTTAAAGTGAAGACTCAAGCGCACAGGTATGGAGGACGTGAAGTCGTAGCAGTTACAGCCCAATCTGCCAAGTCCCAGATCACCAACCTCAGCTATACGCGGGCTATTAGCGAGGGAAAAGTCAACCAGTTTTGGCAACCTGCGTGGGAAGTGATCCACTTTAAAGACAGAACTTGACAGCATAACTCTCTCGGAACCAACCGCCATTTAGGCCGTTCTCCCTTGATTCGTTGAAAATCGGAAGTGTATGAAATAACACATATCCACATTGATAAAAAAAAAGGTTTACATTACCTGTTTTCAACAAATCAGGAAACAGAACGATGTCATTCTGAATGACTGTTTGCTCCGACGGTTACGCAGCCAAGTTCTCTTTGTCGCAGTCAAGTTGACTTCAAATATACGGGAGGTTTTCGGATAGTTGGCAAATGATACGAGAGCTGACATGAATGGGCACGGAACGACATGGCTAACGGAAGATAAGGAGCACCCAATGGCTCAGATGGCTATAAATGATGTATATAGGAGAACTGCACCACCAAGGAGGAAGTCCAGAGGCTCAGTGTCCTCAAGGCACATGCTCTGGAAAGCACGGCCATGACATGAGGTCGCAGGCTGTTCTATGGGACCGTCCTGTCCCAGATCAGTAGCTAACCATGGAGACGTTTTGCGCTCTCCGTGAAAACTTATTAAGAAATTACGGATAGTGTTTACTTATTGCGAGGGGAATGAAAGTGCCATTGGGGTGAAGGATGTGATTCTCTCACCATGTTGCTTTTTTCTTCTTCTTTTATAGCTGAGGCACGACAAGATGAACATATTGACAGCAGAAGTCAAGGTATCCTTCTTCCTCATTAACTTACCACTTTCGAGTACTTGTGTACATCGCATCATTGATATGCAGATAGACAGCTATTGCAAAGAAATACATAAGAAAATAACTAGCACAGAAACGACCGAAGTGACACCGTGGGTAATAACCATATAGTATACCAATGTGTTGTACGGAAACCAGAAGTACTGGCCGTTTCTTCCCCCCTCTTTTTTTTTGTTGCCAGCCACTTTGGCTTCTACGCTAAATCATGATGTAATTGCAACAGTTGGACGTGAGACTGTAACAGACGTAACTCTTATCGGGAGGGGTGTTGAGCACACCAGTTCTGCAAAGATTGATCTGCGATAGCTGACAATCCTCCTTACAATATTGGTTGCACATTGGTTGTGCTGCGAAAGAGCATAAGAGAGCTTTACTCGATACCTAACCAAACAGAAGCAGAGCAAGTCCAAAAAAAGCACAATGTACTGAAATGCGAAGATCATATAGCCATGGCCTGGAAGTACCTCGTCACTTCAGACCTTGAACGTACTGGGTCCTCGAATATGATACATGAAATTGCCTGTGATGGCCAGTAGTTAACTACATGTAGTTAAACTACTAGTTAAACTACCTGATTGTAGTTAAAAAGTAGTTATCAACTAGTTGCACAAATGTAGTGGCAACTACTAGTTAAACTACTATTTCGGAGTAGTTAACTAAAGTAGTTAGGTTACTGCAGGCGCCAACTACTTCCGATTTTGTCGCAAGCTTTACGGCACGATTGTGCTTCCGACTTTTACCTTGAGCTACTTGTTTGACGAGAACGGAGGTGCAGAGCAATTGTGCCGTGCATGTGAACTAAATCTTCACTTTTAATGCTTGTCTAGTGAAGCCTCATTTGTTGTGAAATAAATCTGTAACTTAGTTTATCACGTAGGCGCACAAAGAATCCCAACGCAAGCTTTGTATTTGACAATCGTAGCGGCCTGTGTAATACCTTGGTTACCGTCCTATTGTGCACATAACCGCATAGGATGGCTACGTGATCGATCATCGTGACTAAGCGAAAATATTTTATACGGTCCACAGTGGCGCATTCGGCACCCACCACAATATTTCTGCGTGGCGCATTGATCTGTGACGAAGGAGCGTGAGTGTAAATCTCGTACATGGTCCGTCGTATGTTGTACCTTTGTAACGGAAGCTTTCACTCCATAGAAAATATTTCCGCAACAAGCTCTTTTGTCAGCGCATAATATACAAGGGACAGGCAGTTGGAGTTTACGACAGTATGTGAATTAAGCGACGTAGGCACAAGAGTATATTTTAAATATAATTATCACTGCTTGTGATTCGTATTTAGGTGTCCAACAACACTACAAGGGATTGGTGTTGATGGACGACGTTAAGTAGTTATAGATGTAATTAAAATACATTGCAGTAGTTAAAGAATTGGTTTAGCTACTCCTCTGAAACTACTAGTTAAACTACTCCATCGCGAAGTAGTTAGTAGTTATAGTTAACCTACTGTAGAAATAGTTAGTGGACATCACTATGAATTTCAATTATGTAGCTATGCGTTGTTGCCTTCAACGGCTCATCACTGCCTACCGTTCTTGTTCCTTGATGAAGGAATATATTGTTCCACGTGATAGTTTTTCTGTCCATTTACAGTCTAAAAGAGTGAGATCAATGCCTTGGTAACGGCAGGAAAATGAATGGGCTTCCTGTACATACGCTTGGTGTGGCAGGTGAAAATGCACGCAGCCGTTATGTCGTTATGCCTGTATGTCGTCCTCTGTCCGCCCGTACACAAAGCTTCTTACACTTCCTGTCTCAGACGGGGAGGAAATGGATATGTGGATATCCTTCCTCTGAAAAGAAGCTGCGACAGTGAAGACACTGCTCGTCGTCTATCGCAATGGGATGTTGTAATCCCTCTTCTGTTTGAAATGGCAGTGGTAAGGCATCTTATTTTAGCTCTCACCTCCTTGTTTTTGACAAGGAATATATATCGAAGTGTTTGTGGCTGTATTAACGGTGTTGTTACGAAAACACCGAGTTGTGCTACGTTACTCAACGTGGATGATCCTTTGCAAGTCCTTCCTATTTTCATACGCCTATAAAACTTTTCAGAAGGTTTGACGTCTGGAGGAATCTACTTCTACCTGCAGCACATTAACAGCTCAAGATCAAATAAAACCGAAGTCAAATCACATACCCTGCCTTACGCTTTCAGTAGCGTTGCGTCTCGAACAAGCACGACTTCAGAACAGAGCAGATGTAAGCAGGTTTTATAGTGCTCTGTACGATAATCTACTGTAGATAATCTATTGAAAATTGTAGTCTTAATCCTTGCATGTCACTGAATATTGAACGCAATATAAACACATGCTGCCGTTCGAGTGTTTTAATATCTATTAACCGATAATTTTACAGTTGCGATTAGCGGGTTAATCACTATCTTGCTGCGAAGAGTCACGACACAAAGCGTTGCTGCGGCCAACCAAACCTTGGTAACGAATCCACTCTTTTGCATTAATGCAACGAGCCCGCAGTCTCGACACACAGCCAACGACTCTGGAACTAATGGTAGGTCTTTCCCCGTTACTCACTGTGCGTCGTAGGAATAGTCCATAAAATCCCACCTCTCCATAAAATTTCCGTTTTTGGCAGCAGCGGCTTGCACGAGAAACAACGAGCGTTCCTGCATAAAAAATTAAAAATAATCAGCTGGCCTGTAGGGCCCGAGAGAGGTATTTGATTCGGATGGCGCTCTAGAAACCCTCTCAAATCCTTCAGAGAGTCCGTATGAGGATGGATGAGATTGACGTTGCTGAGGGACGCGGGTGGATCAGTTGCACATTGAAATCGTAAGGAGAGAGGCTAGAAGAAAAGCTGGGAGAGAAAGAAATGTGGGAAAGCAAAGAAGAGAAAATCTTTGGGCTCGTTGATTTTCCATGATGAACGTCAAAGCGCCGGAGCAAAGACGAGGAGAGACAGCACGTTGACACGGGACGAGCGCACCCAGGGCGAAATTTTTTCTTTGGATAGCCTCGAATAATACCGAACTGTATCTCGGCTCGTGATTAGCCAGAGAGCTCAAAAAGTTGATGGAGCTTGAGGGGCAGGCAGGTTTCATTAATGGCCAGACTCTCTTTCTTACACATACTATACGCGTGTGATACCAACGCGGCACCTAGATAACGACTTCCTTTCGGCAGGCGTATAGCTATGGAGACGAGCCGATATTAGTCGTATGGGCAGCCACTGGTAGCTGCCGAAAACCTGGGAGGGTTCTGTTTGAAAGAAAAGTGCTTCACCAGTACACGAGAGATGTTGGCGAATTCCACTGGTACGTTTGGAGCGGCTTTTTCTGCTCCGAGGCGGGGAAAGCGTGTTTCACTTGGTTTCACTGGCGGGTTCGGATGGGATTCGCTGTTCCACTGGTCGTTCCAGATCGTGCTCCCTCTTGCTCTGCAAAGAAAGCTCGGTTTCGGCCGGAACTCTAACGAAGCATTGGGGCGTAAGTTCCGCATCTTCAAGGCCGAGCAACAGCAAGTATCGGGCACGCTTGCCGGGATGTGGGCGACGGCTTCCGTCATTATCTTGGCTGGAGCGCGATTGTTTTTCGGTGGTGGGTTCGGATTTGGTGCCTTCGTGCCGGATCCGTTGCCCTCACGCGGATAAGGTGCTGGCTCCACATCGACCAGTGGAATTCGCCAAAAAAAGAACGCGAGAGGGTTGCACTCCTTGAACTATATAGTTCAGGCAGTGCAGGCGAAAAGAATGAACCTCCTACTTTGAAATCATTTGCGGTGATTAGCTGAACCAGATGGCATTCGGATTTAAATTGTGCACGTGCGTGGCGAACGAGTGAGATGAGGCATGAAGCAGTATGTCTTGGTGGCGTTAATTTTTTTTTTTTTGATTCCGTGTTAGCGCCGCGAAGCAACTGTGGCTATGAGCGACGTACAGATGTGGAGAGAGGACTTCAGGAAGGAGTGGGGGCAGGGTTGTTAGTATGCGTCCTGGGCCGACTTCAGTGGGAACTGGCGGCGCTGATGATACTCTGTAGGTGTTCAGTGTGTGAGTTCGAATCCCGTCACTTCCTTATGTCTGTGTTACAAACTTTATAACTGATTGGGATTTTGCTGTCGAGTACTTATTTGATGCAATTTAAGCGCTGTGTTGTAAAAAGGACGAAGATCATCGGACATCGTTCACGCGCGCATCTACCATTCAGTCCTGTATCGTTCTACGGTCGGTCCATTAAATCCTGCACCTTTCAGACTCCGGTTTGCCATAGTTCTCAACGTTACCCCGCCGCCATCGCGGCCCTCAAGCACAGGTACGGCCGGCCAGGTTTATTGACGTCCGAGCACATCGACGCGCTACTAGCTCTTCGTCCGGTGACTTGTTCTGGACAGGTGTCCCAGTTAAGGCATCTCCTTGACGAGGTCTCCTTTCGCACGTCTGCGTTGGCGGCGTTGGACGTTCCCAAGGAGCACTACGCCGTTATCCTTGAACGCGTCATCACGCGGTGCCTTCCCGAGGATCTTTGTGTGCTCTTTCGTCAATGAAGGGTAGATGCGACCGATGCCTCGCGTCGAGAACGCGGCGGCGACGATGCTACCGATGCCTCACGTCGAGACCGCGGAGGAGGTGGCGCAGTAGATACGCCGACGGAAAACGTCGAGGCTCTTATCTCCTTTCTCAAAGTCCAAGTCGAGACGCGGGAAGAAGTTGCCTTAACTCGTGCAACCGGTCAGGCCTCCCAGCGTCCTAGCCGAAGTCCAAGCATTCTCCATAGCCCGGCGACAGCCTCAGCCCTAGCAGCGACGAGCGGGCGTTCTCCGGGGCTAATGGATCATCAGCTACGTCCGAGTTCTCGCCCACCGTCTGACTCGTGCCCATTGTGTGGGTCCACCGATCACCCGCTTCAGTCCTGTACAGTCTATTTGTCCCCCGCCGACAAGAAGCTACGTATATCTCGAACAGGCAGATGTTTTCGATGCGGGAAACCTGGTCATCCTTCAAGACTGTGCAGAACGGCAGCGCTGTTGTCCTGCGCCACTTGCCACGGCCGGCACCTTTCGGTACTGTGCGACATCCAGAGGCGTGATGCCCCGCAGCGCACCAGCGAGACACCCGTTTCTCAATCGGGGAGGCAGAATTCGACTCCGCAACCCCTCAGCCGAACTACGACATCACTAGCCTCAAGTCTGCAGAATACTGGGGGAATTGCTCGGCTGCAAACTGCTACAGTGTGGGCGTCTGGCCCGGCGGGCAGAAGGCAAATTCGCATCCTCCTCGACACCGGAAGCCAGCAGACGTTCATTCGACGTGACCTTTTGCAGCAGCTGAGGTGCGAGGTCGAGGGTGAAGAGAGTTTGTCTGTATTCTCATTTGCGGCGACGCATCCCAAGCATTACCGCTGCGAGCAGGTCACGGTGCGCCTCGAATCCCTCTTCGAAAGCGACTCCGTTGTCGACTTAACGGCTCTTGGCGTCGACGACCTTTGCCACGTCGTTGTTCCTCCATTGGGCATCAAGACAATCAGGGTGATGCAAGAGCGCGGCTGGCCATTTGCCGACACATGTCACACCGCAGAGATTGGAGTGTTGGTGGGAGCAGACTACTATTGGAAGGTAGTCACCGGTAATGTCGAACGCCTCGCTACCGACCTCATAGCCGTTGAAACCATCTTCGGATGGATTGTACAGAACGTCGGGGGTCCCGTCCGTGGAACGATATCATCGTTGGTGTCAGTCTTCTTCCTCGCACACGAAGATCAGGATCACTTCGAGAGTATTGACCCGTCAGAGATGTGGCGTCTGGACGCCCTCGGTATTGCCGACCACGTTGCCGGCGACAACGACTCCGTCGCCTCACTTTGCTTCTCAAGTCGAGTAGAAAAGCGTAATGGCCGCTATGTGGTTCCACTTATGGTTAAGGGCTCTGGACTTCCAGCCGAAGCAAACAACCGGGTAACGGCGGCGCAGCGGCTGGTCGCGCAGTTGCGGCGTTTTCGTACTTCCCCGCAGCTACTTCTCAATTACGATTCCGTCATTCGGGAATACTTTGACGAGGGTCATGCCGAACGGGTTGCTAATGTTTCGAACCAAACCGACAACGTGTACTACATGCCCCATCACGCCGTGAGACGGAAAGACGCCTGTTGCGTCTCGGGGTCCGAGCGGTGATGTGACGGGGAGGTGGCCAGGCAGGGGTCCGACTCAAACAACGAAACAGTGGTTTATTGCATCTTCGACGGGTTTCAGAGAACAGACAGAGCGAACGGGAGAGTCCGCTCCTTATAAAGCATTCGAGCGGCCGTGGCCGTTACATACAAAAGAGCACTCACTTCATTAACAATAAAAGCACTTTGGCTTAAACGTATCAGTTCTGTACATAGCACTGTCGTCTGGGCTCCATGGTCGTCTCCAGTCTGGAGGTGGCCGCTTTGTCCGAGGGAAGAAAGGCAGCTGATCCGACCGTGACCTGCTTTTGCGCCCACGTTGGAGACACGTGAACGGGTTTGACGGATTAACTGTCCGTTGTGACTTTTGAGAATCGTTTCAAGAACCAGGTCGTATGCGGGAAGAAAAGGTTGCTCGGCGTCCGCTGACCATTCTTGGAGGACGCAAATAGGCTCTTGCATTAGTGAATAGGCCCGGGGAAACTCGTGTCGCAACAACTCCTCCCCCGTCGGTGGTCATCACGATGGGGAGCAGTTACTTTCGCTGCTCCACTATGATGATGGACTTCATGATGCCTTGGATTCAACCAGTGCGTCCAGCTCCACGTGCCACTTTGTTTCCCGCTGAAGGACGGACAGGTGGCTTCAGTACGTGACGAAACAGGGACACTCCTACGTTGAAGTCTTGGACTTGAAAGGCCTCTGATGAAGAAGTATAGCTCTGGATACAACAATAGACAGCAGTGTGCGAAACAAACACACCGAACCACACGTGCGTGCACAAATAAGTGCCCCGCTATCCAAAGCCCGATCACACCAGACAGTGTTAACTCTGATAATATGTACATCTAATTTCTTTATGCCCTCAATTCAGCTACTTAACAATGAGCATAACCCTTGCACACAAAAGAGGAATTACGCCCTCACAAATCGCTGGCACCAGACGAGCACTCCATGATAGAAACACAAAGAAGTAGGTATTTACAATTGAAAATTGGTAAGCGTTCTTGAGCTCATCCAGTGAACTAAAAGCCTCTGCTCAGGCCGTCGGCATTTCCATTTTGGCTCCCCCTTTTGTAGCGTATTTCGTAGCTGTACTGTTGGAGTATGAGAGACCAACGTAACAAACGTCCGTTCTTTGGCGACATGCTCTGCAACCAGGTCAGAGGACAATGGTCTGTCTCGACTATGAATTTTGTCCCCGCCAGGTAGCACTCAAGTTTTTGTACAGCCCATACGAGACACGCGCACTCTTTCTCCGAGGCGCTGTACGCCTCTTCGCGCGCAGTCAACTTACGGCTAACGAAGAGAACTGGCCGCTCTCGCCCGCGATCGTCAAGTTGGCACAAGACGGCTCCTATGCCACGGTCGCTTGCATCACACTGCACTATAAAAGTGCGGTTGTAGTCCGGTGTTGCGAGCACCGGTTTGCGAGTTAGGGCCTCCTTTAGGGCCTGGAAAGCCTGTGCCTTATTTTCGTCCCATTCCACCTTTGAAGGGGCTGTTTTTCGAAGGGCATCCGTTAGTGGACTAGCAATTTGAGAGTAGTTAGAAATGTAATGCTGGTAATAGCCAGCGAGGCCTAAAAATGCCCGTATGTCTGTCTTAGTTTTGGGCTGCGGGAAATCGATTACAGCGCTGATCTTCAAGTCAGAAGGACGGCGGTAGCCCTGACCAACAACGTGATCTCCGCGCTTCCCAGTTGACATTTCTTTGGTCGCACGGTTAGTCCAGCCTGCTGCAGACGACTCAAAACCTCCCTGAGGTGCTCTACATGTTCCTCCCAGGTATTTGAAAATATAGCCACGTCGTCGAGATACGGCAGAGCGAAGCTGCTTAGACCGTCCAAGATGTTATCCATCAGCTTCGAAAAGCAAAAGGGAGCATTTTTGAGGCCGAATGCTAATGCTGTGGGACGAAAGGTACCAAAGGGAGAGACAAAGGCGGCATACCGGCGGGCCCTCTCCGTTAGTGGCACCTGCCAGTAGCCCCTAACCAAGTCTAAGGTCGAAATAAACTTTGCTTTGCTCACTGTCTCAACCCTGTCCTCGATGTTGGGGATTGGGTATATCTCGTCCCGGGTTATCGCATTAAGTCGCCGATAATCAATGCACGGCCGGGGATCCTTTCCTGGGACTTCAACCAATATCATTGGCGAGGTGTAGTCACTTTCACCTCGTTCAATCACCCCGAGTTGTAGCATGCGTTTGATTTCGACCTCCATAATGTCCTTTTGTCTGGGCGACATTCGATACGGCTTAGATCGAATCGATTCATTGCTAGTGAGCTGAATGTCGTGGGTTGTAACCGATGTTTTGCCTGGCTTTTCCGAAAAGACTCCTTTGAAGTCATGTACAATCCTTTTAATGTCAGTTACCTGCATCGGTTCGAGCGATTCTCCTAAACGCGCGCAGCATACAATTTCCTCGACTGTGAGTTCTCTGGTGTCATCGACAGTGGGAATCTCAGGAGTCACTTCCTCGGGAACATTTAAACTGAGATTTACAATGACCTCACGCTCTCGGTACGGCTTCATGAGGTTAGAGTGGTACACCTTTACTGATTTCCGACGATTTCCTAGCTCAACCACGTAGTTGGTGTCTGAAATCTTTTGCACTACATTGGCGGGTCCCTCCCATTGCACGTCTAGTCGGTTTTGCTTTGCGGGTTTCAACAGCATTACTTTGTCTCCTGTCGCGAACACTCGCTTCCTGGCCGTCCTGTCATAATATCTCTTTGCTCTTCCCTGAGCCGCTTTCATGTTTTGCTCAACAATTTCTTTAGCGTGACTTAATCGTTCTAAGAGATTCAGAACGTACTCGACGACCGTCGGGTCCTCTCCTTGGCCTTCCCAAGATTCCCTCAATAAGCGCAATGGCGATCTTAGGTTCCTGCCATAAACTAGCTCTGCTGGATTGAAGCCGGTTGTTTCGTGCGGAGCTGTGCGTAGTGCGAACATAGTCGCCGGGAGGCACGATTCCCAGTCCTTTTTGTTTTCAAAGCACAACGCCCGTAATACGCGCTTTAACACTCCGTGAACGCGTTCCACGCTATTCGATTGGGGATGATATATCGAGCTGTGAATTAGCTTAATTCCACATTTTTCCAAGAAGGTAGTGGTTAGACAGCTGGTGAAAACGCTCCCGTTGTCACATTCGATCTCTGATGGGAAGCCGACGCGCGCAAATATGCTGAGAAGTGCGTCAACAACAGTCGTGGATTTTACTTCTACGAGAGGCACTGCTTCCGGGAACTTAGTTGCAGGGCAGAGCGCAGTAAGGATGTAGCGGAAACCTGACTTTGTGGCGGGAAGTGGTCCTACGATATCTATCACTAGACGCTTGAATGGTTCTGTGATAATGGGGACAAGTTGCATCGGGGCTCTCTTCTTGTCGCCCGATTTACCTACGCGTTGGCATGTGTCGCACGACCTTACAAACATTTCCACATCCTTCCAGCACATGGGCCAATAGTACTCCTGCACCAAGCGGAGCTTAGTCTTACGAATCCCTAAGTGCCCAGCCCATGACCCCGAGTGGGCTATGTGAAGGAGGTCGTCACGGTATTTCTGCGGAACCACCAATTGATCAAAAGTCCTACCATTCCGGTCCTGATACTGTCTGTATAGAAGGCCCGATCGTACGAAAAATTTAATATTTTTCCTTGCTACACCTTCCTTGATGCTGTTACGCAGCTCGATAAGCGTTGGGTCAGCCTCCTGTTCCTTGGCGAAAGCTTCCGCATTTACATTTGCAAGAATTTCAAAATTCTTCGATACTGGCGATAGGAAGTTGCCTTCGAAGGGCTGTACATTCGCGTTCGTCGCTTCCTGCGCAATTTCTTCACGGGCGCGATTTTCGTCCCTTCCCGAAGTTCCCTTATCGGCGCCACCCGCACTCAGATTATCGGAATTTATCGGGTCTCCCTGTGCCGTCTGATTTGGAACAGCATCGTATTCCATTTTCGACGCGAGCTCTCTTGCCTTAGAGCGAGTTAAAGCCAATACAAGCTCATCTGAAAAACACTGACCACGGTCCTTTAGCAACTGTTCAGATTTGTTGGAAAACAAGTAGGGATACGCCTGAGGGAGGTTTCTCGATACTGCCGCCTCTGTCACCAGTGTTCCGAATGGACCCTTAATGGTAACTCTTGTTAACGGAAGACACACGCTGTGTTCTTCCACGACCTGCTTAATCCAGGCACATTCCCCAGTGTAGTTTTCCTTTTCTACGTACGATGGGTGGACAACGTCCATCGTAGCGGCAGAATCACGTAGTACACGGCACGGTTTGTCATTTACAGTCATGTCCCGCAGGTACGGTTCGAGCAATTTTGCGTTCTCGGCGCTGCTACTGACGTAGGAAAACACTACTTTATTTGGGCAGCTTCCCGCATAGTGGCCTGGTTTGTTACAAACGTAGCAAACGTCACGTCTCCTAGACTCGAATACCCTCGTATTCTCTCTGTTAGACTGGCCTCTGTTTTCTGACGTAGCAGGCGTCAGTCGTGCCTCGCTGCCGTTTCGCTTAGCTGTTTCCTGACCTTTTCCGAAACGCCCGGAATGAAACTTTTTCCTATGAACCTTTCCTGATTCTAGGCTTTCCTTCTCGCTTTCCAGCGAACCCTTAGACGACAGCGTGCTCACTGTCTGCGCTTTACGACGGGCTGCGAACTCCTCCGCGAGTTCTGCGGCTTTTTGCACATCTACCTGTTTCATGCGATCCTGAACCCAAAACATGGTCGCTTCGGGGAGGCAGCGATAGAACTGTTCTAAAGCTATGCATTCGATAACCTTATCGTGGTCGCCGTGCACCTCTGCACTCTTAAGCCACTCTAGCAGGTTTGCCTTCAGCCTGTATTCGTGCTCTGGTAATGATTCGTCTGGCTTCTTGTTAGACGTGCGAAATCGCTGCCGAAAGGCTTCGGTAGACAAGCGGTATTTCTTTAACAGAGCGTCTTTCGCTTTGGCATAGACAGCGGCGTCTTCTTTACTTAGCCGAGCTATGACATCCGCGGCTTCACAGGGCAATAGAGTGAGGAGTTTCTGAGGCCAGACATCGCGCTCGAAACCTACTTTCTCACACGTGCGCTCGAAATTGACGAGATACAGACCAATGTCCTCCCCGACTTTGAAAGGTTGTAGCAGATCTTTGATTTTGATTTGCTCACTGTTCGCGCTTCTGCCTACAACACGTCCGGAACTTTCAGCCTCCAACCTGAGTCTCTCTAACTCCAATCTTTTCACCGTGAGCTCATGATCGCGTTTTTCCTTTTCAACACGCTCCTGTTTTGCAGCTTCTTCCATCTCTTTTCTTTCAAGGATCAACTGCCAACATTCCGTTAGTTCCTCATCATCGGCTCCAATTCCCCGGATAAGCTCAATGATTTGGGGTTTTCGTTTTGCCTGCCCAGCGCTACCTCCAAGTTCTTCTAGCAGAAGTAACAAGTCTGGTACCCGCAATTTACTTAAGTCCATGGTTCCTCTCTAGAGTGCCAAATTCCCCGCTATACTTTTGGGTTGAAGCTGAACTTCGTGCTTCCTAACCAAAATAGCTAACAGAATTTGCCTAGTGCTTCCTCACCGTCTGGTAAAGATCTGACAAGGAAAGCGGTGCACTCACCCATGCGACGACTTGCGGTCCAGCGAGGTCTATCCCGACGCTGCCATCCAGTTGTTGCGTCTCGGGGTCCGAGCGGTGATGTGACGGGGAGGTGGCCAGGCAGGGGTCCGACTCAAACAACGAAACAGTGGTTTATTGCATCTTCGACGGGTTTCAGAGAACAGACAGAGCGAACGGGAGAGTCCGCTCCTTATAAAGCATTCGAGCGGCCGTGGCCGTTACATACAAAAGAGCACTCACTTCATTAACAATAAAAGCACTTTGGCTTAAACGTATCAGTTCTGTACATAGCACTGTCGTCTGGGCTCCATGGTCGTCTCCAGTCTGGAGGTGGCCGCTTTGTCCGAGGGAAGAAAGGCAGCTGATCCGACCGTGACCTGCTTTTGCGCCCACGTTGGAGACACGTGAACGGGTTTGACGGATTAACTGTCCGTTGTGACTTTTGAGAATCGTTTCAAGAACCAGGTCGTATGCGGGAAGAAAAGGTTGCTCGGCGTCCGCTGACCATTCTTGGAGGACGCAAATAGGCTCTTGCATTAGTGAATAGGCCCGGGGAAACTCGTGTCGCAACACGCCGTAACGACGAAGCTCCGCGTCGTCTTCGATGCCTCGTCTCACTGCCCCGGCCAACCGTCTCTAAACAGTCTCCTCATGAAAGGACCCAAGCTTAACGCCGACCTCATACATCTATTACTAGTGTTTCGCTGCAGCACCGTCGTCCTCACGGCAGATATAAGAAAGGCGTATCTACAAATCAGTTATCGAACAGATGATAGAGATCTCCTCCGCTTCCTATGGGTGCAGGACGTCGCCGCCCATGAGAGCCCGCAGATTGAGGAGTGGCGCATGACCAGGGTCCCCTTCGGCGCCACATCCAGCCCTTTCTTGCTGGCGGCAACGTTACAGCATCATCTCGCTTCCGTGGCCTCTCGATACCCGATGACTGTTCCACGGCTTTGTACAGGGTTCTACGTCGACGATTTGGTTGTGGGATGCACGTCAGAACCCGACGCCCTTCAAGTGTATGGCGACACCATTGACATACTCCAGGAAGCCGGTATGGATATACGGAAATGGACTTCAAATTCATCCGCACTTCGCGAGCGGTTTCTGTCGGACGAGGTTTCCTACGACAACGCATCCGATGGCAACGCAACGATCAAGGTGCTGGGCTTGTTGTGGGACCGGGACACAGATAGTCTCACCTTTTCGGTCAAACGAGCACCCACAAAGCCACGTCGCTTGCCACGTCCGTCGCTTGCCACGTTTTCACACTTTTCATGATTCATCAACATCGCCGCCATTCTGGGTCGTGCAGCGAGCTCCTTATTTCAGTAGATAACTGATAAGTTTGGCTTTCCATGTGGCAATCGTAAAGCTTTCTGGTGGATGAAGTCGCCCAGGGGCCCAGAGTGGCGACGCAAGCGGCCGTCGTTCATTTTATAGCTCGGCGTTATCAAGCGAAACGTGGCGGGACGGCGGCGCGCGACTGCGCCAGCTGTCGTCCAACGAGTAGAGCACGTCTCTACGTCTGGCGTCGGCGGGTGGTAGCTTCGACTACAATGCACTGCGCTTGTCGTTCGAAGCCGCGAATGATAAGCACAGTCCGCACGAAACACGTCGAACGGATGACAGAGGTATAAAATGTGTGTATAAAGATATAATGTGATGATGAAAGATGTGTGTATAAGTGTAAAAAAAAATACGAACTTCAGAGCCGTGCGCTCAGTGACTCCACATTGTCTTCAATGGCTTTGTAAATCCGGTCATTGTCCTTCGTCGCCGTTGAAGTAACGATGTTTCGACTCGTCAACTACGGATGCAAGAAGTATTGGAAGGCTGTTCGGGGCAGTTTTGTAAAATATTTGAAGGCGAGGGACGCATTGACAAATAAAGTAGCGCATCAAATCATATCGTGCCATCCCTTCGCTTCGCTACGCACTATCCGTCGGATTATGACCAGCTAACGACGGCGAAGCGTGACGTGGCCAACTTTGGCTGGCGCCTCGGAACGCTGCGGCGACTGTCGAAGCTTTGCGTTTGACTGTAAACCTGCCTTTACCGACCAATATATAATAATCAGCCATACCGTGACGTTGGGATTCTGAGCGCAGGTTAGCCAGTTTTAGTACATCGGGAGGAGTCCACGATAACGGTTCCGGAAGCATGATAAGCCAATCGCCCTGTTTCTTTGAAACGTGTGAGATATCACATTGCTAAGCTTGGATTTGATAACTTCCTTTGTCGTATTGCTTTCGTACTGTGCTTCCGATGAACTAAAGGCTGGTTTAGAGTTCGACGTAGTCTTCGCCCCTCGCCGCTCGCGCTCCGCGCCGACAGCTACCGTTCGCTACGCCACGCTTCCTCATCTTATGGCTAGTTTAGAGTCCGACGGAGCAGGGCGTAACGACGCACAGCGCACCGCTACGCATCGCGAGCCGCCGCCGGTGAGTTCATAGTGTGACGACACTCGGCGAAGCGCGGCGCGGCGGCAACGCACGACTACGCCAGCCGCCGTCGGGGAGTAAAGCAATGCTCTACATCTGGCGGTGGCCAGCGAGCTGAGCACGGCGTGGACTCTATTTCCCAACATGGCGTCGCCCATTGAGCTTTTGATTGAAACTGGAAAGGAACATCCGTGCCTATATAATAAACTGCGGATGGACTGTAGAGACAAGCAAAAGAAAGGGAAAAGTTGGGAAGACGTGCGTCTTTCTTATACAATTCAGTGTTCATGTTTGGGGGTACCAACCGTATTACAGTAGCACAAACATAACAGTGCAGCCGATGGGAACACGGATTGTCTTTAGTCGGATTTCAGCAAGCGGCTGCAGGTATGACTGCTTTCTCATTATGAAATGTGAAAATCCCCGGTGGTGTTTTGGTTGCGCTGCGCCGAATCGCGTCAGACTATGACCTCGGTAGACGCTGGCTGTCGGCGCGGAACGCGACTACGTCGGACTCTAAACCAGCCTTTACCGGGATGATAGTGTGACGCAATTCGGCGCAGCGCAACGAAAACACTACCGGAGGTTTTCGCATTTCGTACTGGGAAAGCAGTCATATCTGGCAACTGTACACGCGTGTTGGAATCCGACTAAAGCTATCCGTGCTCCCGTCGTTGGCACTGTTATGTTTTTATACTGTAATACGGTTGGAAGACCCAAACATGAACACTGAATTGAAGAAGAAAGTCGCACGTCTTCTCATCTGTTTCTCCTCTTTTTGCTTGTCCCTATTGTCCGTGCGTCGTGTATTATATATAGGCACGGATGTTTCGATCAAATGCTCGATGGGTGACGTCATGTTGGGAAATGCGAGTCCACCGGTGCCCACGCCGTGCACAGCTCGCCGGCTGCCGCCAGACGTAGACTTTTTTCTATACCCCACTCCGTCGGACTCTAAACCAGCCTTTACAGTCACTAATAGCGTCTCTTAGATCGGAAAGTGTTCGCGATAACGCTTCCGAACACATGATAAGCCAATCGCCTTGTTAATTCGAAGTGTCTGGCATCACGTTGCTTATCTACCGTACCCCAGTAGCATATCTACCGTACCAATCAACGGATAAGATTCTGAGTCATGCACGCTGCCATTGGTTCCATTAGGTACTAGAGCTTCACGGTGACATTATAAACGATCTATATACAGTCATGTCTTGATTATCCGGACACCTCGGGAGTCCATCCGCATAACCGAACCAAGCCAACTTCCGGGCAAACCCGAAAAAATTGGGTAGATTTCTTGGTAGCTCCAGAAAAGGAAACAAGGAGAAGATCGTTACTTCAAAAATTCATGCGAATTGAGCTGCTTGAAATTAGTAGGCACGCGTGTGACAGAATTTTGGTCACAGCCACGGGCACCTGCTGCGTCGCTCTGTTGTTCAAAGAGGAGTAATGTCTCAGAAAGTTGGTCGCGCGCACATGTTTTTGTCTTTTTGCAAATGTCTTTTGCAGAGGCCAAAAGGGAGGCGGTGCTTTCGGATGGCATGGACATTGACATTCACATGTGAATTTCTTGCGCCGGGTTCATGCAGGTCACCTTTTCCGGTTATCGTCTACCATCTCTACCGCGTGCCCGCGCACACCAAAAAGGGTGACCTCTGAAGAAAGAAGAGCCAAACAGTAGAGAATGCCCCGGTGAGATGTGACGCTTTTCCGGAATAACGCGACCATAGCACATTCCAGGGACACAGGACGTTGGCACTTTTCCGGATAAGCGAATCAGAATGACCTAGGTCCTGGAAGATTGGTCCCTGCTGTCCGATACGGATAACGAATTCTGGATAACCGAGAAAAAATCTAATGGGTAGCAGGTTCGTCCCCAGTTTTCCGGATATCTGAACCCCTGGTAAGCGAGACATGACTGTAACACTCTCTATTTTGTCGTTGGGCCAATGGAATCTTGTTACATTATTATACATAGTTATCCATTTTGTCAATCCAACTCAGCATTAGGCATGCCTACACCGTAAAGGGGTCCCTGCACCCCTCCGAACTGACCGCTTGCCGCCACTTCTTCCACAGGCGTCTGTGCCTATCTTTGATATATTGTGACGAACCAGTGGTCTTGCCGATATGCCGCGTCATGTCGCCTACTTGGTCTTGGTCTTGTGCCATGCGCATGAGACAACTGTACGACCGCTGTACAGCAATATTAAACATAACGCTGCGGATGGTTTCAGATGCAAAGATCGAAGTTACGACTTTAAGTGCACCGAAGACGACATGGACGACCCATAGCCTTTCTTCAACGAGCCAAACTCAGATAGCCACCAGTGTGAGTGATTCCACTGGCAGTGAGACTGCGACAGAAGGTACATATGCGCATGTTTAGTGCCTATACAGCAAAGATGATGTTAACCGAGCCTTAGCTACGTTTCACTGGTGCTTTCACCCATGAAACTAATCAAGAGACTGGTGTCATTTTCGTTCCAGTATACGAATCGATGACTGAACAATTCACAACAGAACAAGTTCTTGAGGACATGGAGCATGGATGTAAGTGACTCGGAAATTTGCAACACTGGGTTTTTTGTGTGCGGGTAGCCCATTTGCTAATCCCGTTTTACAGCAATTTCTTGAAGGGCTGCTAGCTGAAGACATTTCAGAGCGATAGCTGTATGAGGGAACTCTTGTGAACTTTTGGGGCGACTAGGGAGAGCGTATGCCGTCTCCAGATAGGGAGTTCAGAGCTCGGCTCGGCGCGCCGCTGCAGCACGCGAACGGCATAGCACATCGAGAGAACAAGCAGCCCAACGCACTGGCTGCACAAAGATAACATGATCCAGCAGTAACGCAAAGCGGTTGCGATGAGATGAAGCCGAGAAGACCCAAAAGTTAGGGAACGCGAAGCAGAGGCCAAGAGGCTCGCAACAGTACGTGCATCGACATTGTCCTCACCCAGAACATTGCCACCCAGTTTCAGTGCCTTACCTTCCCAACGTGATTTACTGATGAAAGATGAAAGTCACTGAAAAGGTTAGCTAGCTGTAGGGATCGAACCCATATCTTCTGGATCATCGGTCCAGGGCTCTACCAATTGAGCTAAGCTAACACGCCTCTCCAGCGACTTTCGGGGTGCGTCATCTGAAGGGACGACAAAAACCAGCCACTCACTCTCACTCACCCTCCTTTCACTCTTGCATTTTTTGCTCACTCATACACACATTCATACGACGGAAATCGACGCAAGCGGCACCTGTTGAACAAGAGAGAAACTGATGTTCTGAGGCTGGAACAACATAGAAGGGACAGATACAAACAAAGCCTCAAATTGCCTAAGAAATCAACGATGAAAGATGAAAGTCACTGAAAAGGTTAGCCAGCTGTAGGGATCGAACCCACATCTTCTGGATTACCGTTTGTTTGTATCTGTCCCTTGTATGTTGTTTCAGCCTCAGAACATCAGTTTCTCTCTTGTTCAACAGGTGCCGCTTGCGTCGATTTCCGTCGTATGAATGTGTGTATGAGTGAGCAAAAAATGTAAGAGTGAAAGGAGGGTGAGTGAGAGTGAGTGGCTGGTTTGTCGTCCCTTCAGAACATCAGTCCCTTCAGAACATCAGTTTCTCTCTTGTTCAACAGGTGCCGCTTGCGTCGATTTCCGTCGTATGAATGTGTGTATGAGTGAGCAAAAAAATGTAAGAGTGAAAGGAGGGTGAGTGAGAGTGAGCGGCTGGTTTGTCGTCCCTTCAGATGACGCACCCCGAAAGTCGCTGGAGAGATGTGTTAGCTTAGCTCAATAGACGATTTCAGAAATTGCATGGATGGCCCACCAGAGAGCGCCGTGTTGCGAAAGCCCCGCTGCACCTTGGGATTTAGTTTCCATGAGTCAGAGAGAAGAAGAAGAGCGGAAACGGTTTCGGTTTTCTCTCTCATTCACCTCCCGCACCTTCGAGCAACAGGCAGACGAGCACGAATGTAAACCATTTCCCACGACGCATTGCGCGATGCGCGTGACTTGGGCGACGGAGGGCCCCCGTGCGGAGCACAAGGGCAATATCTGAAATCGCCTATTGGTAAAGCCCTGGACCGATAATCCAGAAGATGTGGGTTCGATCCCTACAGCTGGCTAACCTTTTCAGTGACTTTCATCTTTTATCGTTGATTTCTTAGGCAATTTTAGGCTTTGTTTGTATCTGTCCCTTCTATGTTCAGACCTCAGAACATCAGTTTCTCTCTTGTACTTTACTGACCATAAAGGTGTGTTGGCCCTCTTTGAATAGAGCCACATTTCGCCCGTATTGCGCGTGGACGACACAGCTGTCGCTGTCACACCTTCGCACATGCGTGCGAAACGGCATGCAGTGGCGTCGCTAGGGTACGCGTCACCCGGTGCGGGAGCTCTAATCGTCACCCCCCACCCCACCCCTTCCCAGTCCCCCATTAACGGATACCTTTCCGTACCAGGCGATTCGCGATAAATAAACATATTACACTACACTCAAAAAAAAAAAAATAATGTGCCTCGCAGAAGGCTTCTCATGTTTTTTTTATTTCTGTTTCTTTTTTTTTTTGCGTGAGCGTGCTGCAGAGAACGGGAGGAAGCGGCTGTATTGGTGCGGTGCGTCACCCCTTCCGTCGCTTCACCCGGTGCGGACCGCACGCCCCGCACTCCCCTAGTGACGCCACTGACGGCATGCATTTTTTGTGTTTTCCTTTTTTTCCAATGTAATGGCGAATGTTCAAACATATTGCATTAGCATGTTAGTATAGAGCCGTGCCCCACAACGACAACTTTTTCTAATTAAGTTCAAGCCCATTCTAAGCCCGCTGATTGGTCGACCCCAGCGACGTCATAGCTCCACCCTTTCTCGCTGATTGGTCTATTCCACGCCTACTGATTGCTGATTGGCTGGCCTTTGCACCAGTCACCTGCATTTACTGCTGCCCCTGTCCGCTCATCGGTTTAGGGCTTCATAGACAGCCTTCTAAGTCTGCCCCACAGCGGCCGGGGCTCCATACCAGATCCGCCCGCTCATTGCTTTCTCTTGTGAGCCCACTGATAGGCTAGATCACCCGCAACAGTCTATTCCACCCATTGGGCCATAATTCCAGGATGCTTTCTCATTGGTCCAGGGCTGGGACAGGCATCCACTCATTGGTCTATTCTACCCATTGGTTACTCGTCTAAGCTCGCTCATAGGTTGCAAGACCCCAAATTGCTTATTCACCCATAATACTTTCTTCTTGGTCCACAGTGCTCTGTACATCATGGACAAACACAGCCGTTCATTGGTCAATTCTGCTCATTTCTATATTTCTAAGCCTGCTCATAGGTTTGTAGAGCCCAACTGCTTATTGGTTCATAATTCCAGCTATGTCACAGACAGCCATTCATTGGTCGATTCCAATGATTTCTAAGCCGGCCCATAGGCCAGTACTCTCCAGCTTCTGTCTTGTGCACACCACTGACTGGTCCCTAATCCTGGGATGCTTTCTTATTGGTCCAGGAGAGCTCATAGTTTCCAATATGTAGGCTAGGCCTCTGGGTGCCGGTCCAGAGCACTACCAACTCTTCTGGGACAGCTCATAGCCTGGTTCCCGATGCACCACCCCAACCCCTTATTGGTCTCATTGGCTACCCTATAGGCTGGTTCGTAGTACACTTCACTCATTGGTTCCAGGCACATTTCCAGAGCACACATTGGCTACCACTTCTAGATCCCCCATTCACACATTCCCCTTACACAATTTCAAGTCAGACACAAAATGTCGTATTACGGCAAGGCATTCCCAAACTGGATTTTCCAGCGTGAGTATTCCACCAGATGGCATGTGACCCTCCTACCCAAGCGTTACTCCACAGAAATGCCTAAACTAGATTTTGCCATCTCCAACAGTTGGCACCATCCACACCCCTATGAAAGAAAAAAAATTATTTCAGTGTTTATCAAGCGCATGATCAAGAAAACCCATAGAGGCTGGTGATATACAGGGTGTCCTAGAAAACGTGTCATTGAATTATAGTAAAAAAACTACACCACCTAGAGTCATGCGGTCAACGGCATTTGTTCTTACTGGGTTTTTGCCATCTCCTCATGTGAATGTCGGGTGACATAAGTTTAATTATGTAAATTTTTGCGAGCTTAAGTCGGAAATTTGCCTAGTAAATGTCACTATTTTACCCCACCAATGTGAAGAGCGTGTCTAATTTCGTCAAATTAATGATAATTGACAGGGATATTCAGGAGCTATCCCATCGGAAAAAATAGCCGAACATCATGCTCTACGGAGGTCGCACAGAATAGCGCACGATGAATTTTTCAGCGCAATCTTTGTCAGTCCGACGAAAGGAGGTTGGAAACCCAGCCCTCCCCGACATTGCAGAAAGAGATAAAACAGGCACGGCTTATCACGTCCGACTTTCGCTGGGATAATGCTTTCTCTCTTCCAATTTTAGGAAGGGTTACTTTTTCTACTATCACTCTGTGGGCTGGGCTTCGAAACCTCCTTTCGTCACACTAAGAGCGATTGCGCTCAAAAAGTCATCGCGCGTTATGGTCCAGTGCCCCGCAAAGCATGATATTCGGCTATTTTTTCCGATGGGATAGCTCGTGAATATCACTGTCAATTATCATGAATTTGAGTGAATTCAGCACGCTCTTCATATTGGTGGGGTAAAAAAGTGACCTTTACTTGGCAAATTTCCGAGTTGAGTTCGCAAATATTTACATAATTAAACTTGGAGTACATGACATTCACGTTAGGAGGTGGCAAAAACCTAATAAGAACAAATGCTGTTGACCGCATGATTCTACGTGGCGTAGTTTTTTTATTATAATTCAATGACACGTTTTCTGGGACACCCTGTACAGTGAAGCTCAAGAGGGTTTTTCGTCACAGATGGTGCGTTTTTTCTGCTTCGACTCCCAACGAAAAAGAAAGGATTCCAATGTTTATCAAGTATATGATCAAGAAAACTCGTAGTGGCGCTCTGCAGAGAAGCTTAAAGGAGCATGAAAAGCTCTTGGAACATATATCATTTTACTGCGTCATATGAGCATACTACAAGGGACATACCAGGAACAACCCCAGTGCAGGGGGCACGAAAGGACGAGACAAACACGAAGCATCAGTGCTTCGTGTTCGTCTCGTCCTTTCGTGTCCTCTGCACTGGGGTTTTATCACTTTTAAAATGTGCCACCAAACCGTCCGGTTTTTATTGCTTGTTAACAGCAATATGGTAAGGGTGAGAACACTGGACAAACAGGGACAGCAACAGGTATTTACGATTTAACAAAGTACATTTGTAATGGATGAAACTTTCAGATAGAGTACTTTAGAGAAATGTGTTTACACACATTCACAGCGCCCTTCACCTTGTTAAAAATGAAGGGAGAAATTCACTGAAGTGCTACATCGTGCGTTTTGACTGCAACTTTGCAGCAAGATTATGCGACCCTCGGTGCTCCGGTTTGCTTTTCCTCTTCTTTATTTTTATATCAAGCATATTCTGCTAAGTATAACTGTTCCTTCGCATCAGCATAGAAAATGCACCTTTTGCGCTGGTGCGAAGGAATGGTTATACATAACAGAACGTGCTTGATATCAAAATAAAGAAGAAAAACTATTTATTTTGCCACAAGTTGTATGCAAACTGCAGCACCGAACACCGCGTAATATACTGCAAAGTCGTATTGAAAACATACGATGTGGCGTTTTTGCGAATTTGTCTCTTCAGCAAGGTCAAGGAGTGCGCTGTGAAGGTGTCATCACTAACTTACTGTTAACTACTGGCCATCACTGGCATGAACCACTAAGGGTTTTCTTGATCATATGCTTGATAAACATTGATATCTTTTTTTTTTTCATTGGGACATCGAAACAGAAAGCGCACCATCTGCAAAAAAAGAAAAATGCTCTCAAGCTGCACTGCATAGCATCAACATCTATGTGTTTTCTTGATCATGTGCTTGATTGATATTGAAATATTTTTTTTTCTTTCATTGTGGTGTCAATGGGGCCATCTGTTGGAGGTGGCAAAATATAGTTCGGGTATGTCTGCTGAGTACTGCTGAAATAGGAGAGGCGCGCATCATCTGGTGGAGTGCTCGAGCGCGAAAATCCAGTTTGGGCAAGCCTTGATACGACAGGACATTTTATGTCTGACTTGAAATTGTGCAAGGGGAATCTGCAAATGGGGTATCTGGAAGGGGTAGCCAATGTGTGCTCTGGAAAAGTGCCTGGGACCAATGGGTTACGGTGTATGACGTGCTGGGAACCAGCCTATAGGGTAGCCAATGAGAGCAATAAGGGGTATGGGTGGTGTATCGAGAACCAGGCTATGAGCTGTGCCAGAACAGTTGGTAGTGCTCTGGACTGGCACCTAGAGGTATCCCTACATGTTGGGAACTATGAGCTCTCCTGTACCAATGAGAAAGCATCCCGGAATTATGAACCAGTTACTGGAATAGCCAGGTAAGCAGCTGGGGGGTACTGGCCTATGAGTGGGTATAGAAATTAATGGAATGGAAGAATGAGTGGCTGTCTGTGACGTTTCTGGAATTATGAACAATAAGCAGTTAGGCTCTACCTGCCTATGAGAAGGCTTAGAAATGAGTGGACGTTGCTGGAATTATGGATGAATAAGCCGTTGGGGTCTACTAGCCTATGAGGGCGCTTAGAAATCTAGAAATGAGTGGACATAGCTGGAATTATTGACCAATAAGCAGTTGGCTTTACCAGCCTATGAGCGGGCTTAGAAACCTAGAAATGAGTGGAATTGACCAGTGAATGGATGTGGCTGTCCGTGACTTACAGAGCACCCTAGACCAAGGAGAAAGCATCCGGGAATTATGGGGTGATATGAAATTTGGAGTCTAGCAACCTATGATCGAGCTTAAACAAGTAACTAATGGGTAGAATAGACCAATTGAATGCCTGTCCTAGCCCTGGACCAATGAGAAAGCATCCTGGAATTATGGTCCAATGAGCGGAATAGACCGTTGGGGTATACTGGCGTATGAGCGGGCTTAGAAATCTAGAAATAAGTAGACATAGGCGGAATTATGGACCAATAAGCAGTTGGGCTGCACCAGCCTACGAGTGAGTTTAGAAATGTAGAAACGACCAGAATTCCAATGAGTGGCCGTGGTTGTCCATGATGTACAGAGCACCCTGGACTGAGCAGAAAGCATTCTGGAATTATAAGCAAATGAGCAATTTGGCGTCTAGCAACCCATGAGCAAGCTTAGATGAGTAACCAATGGGTAGAAAGACCAATGAGCAGATGCCTGTGTTAGCCCTGGACCAATGAGAAAGCATCCTGGAATTATGGCCCAATGAGTGCAATAGATCATAGGGGGCAATCCAGCATATGAGCGGGCCCAGAAGAGTAACCAATGATCGGGCGGATCTGGTGTGGAGACCCGGCCACTGTGGGGTGGACTTAGAAGGCTGTCTATGAAGCCTTAAAGGATCATAGAAGTCACCCCCAAAATATTTTTGTTTTTCACTGCAGCGTCTTCTGCAACGAATAAAACGAGCTCCTGTGAAAGAACCATGGGCGCAGGTGACCTACAGAGCACGCGCGAGGCTTTAAAAACCCTCTTCACGTGCAAAGAGGCTCCAGCAGGTCACAAGTGACGTCCAATGGCACAGCTCAAGCATGTGTAAGCGGCACGTGAGCCGAGAAGAAAAAACAAAGAAAAAAGGCACTGAGCAGTTTCTACATCACACGAGGAGGCTCGTGTCTCCAACTGTATTTTGTAAATTTGATTGCGCAGTGACAATACACTGCATGCAGAGTGAAAATATTTTGTATGGTGACCCCTGGTGGACGGCTTCACAGATGAAGCAGGGTTTCCAGCCATGTTAAATGTCATTTCTATGCTCCTTTAAAGCAATCAGTGGACAGGTGCAGTTGTAAATGCATGTGATAAGTGCGAAGGCTAGCCAATCAGCGGTCACTAGGCATGGAATTTACCAATCAGTGTGTAGGGGCACCCAAATACGCATGTGATTGGTGCAAAGGTCAGTCAATCAGCAATCGGTCAGCGTGGAATAGCCCAATCATCACGAACGGATAGAACTATGTCAGCCAAATATAGATAAGTAGGCATGGAATGGACCACTCGGCATGAAGGAGCAGAGCTGGGACCAACCAATCAGCGTTCAGTAGGCGTGGAGTTGACCAATTAGCATGAAGGGGTGGAGCTATGACATCACTGGGATTGCCAACTCAGCTGGCTTAGAATTGGCCTGAACTGGATTAGAAAAGGATGTCCTTATAGCGATCCCCATTTTACTACTCATTTTACTGGTTTAGTCATAGTAGATTGTGCTGTAATTTTGGTAATGTTAAAAATTTGTTTGTTGATGACCTGATTCTAAACCACCTCATAACCCTGTTGTCAATATCTGCAGTGCCCTTTGGCTCAGATTGAAGTCCGACCTCGCGTGCCTTTTCTTCCATCAACTTTCCTTGAAGGGGCTGTTGCATCTGTCTTATGGTCGATTCCAAAACTATAGCGCCGTTTTACTCCTTGCATTCTCCTAGAAGCGCTAATAACCAGGATAGTCAGGACAACACCACACAGCAGACCGTTTTACTCCTCGTTCACCAGAGAAAATAAAATGTCTGACGCGAAATCGTGGATTACTTTGCGTGAAATTTGATGCAATGACGTTCAGAGTGTGCCGAGCTTCTCTTTCTGGAAATCGGAGAAAACGTCACATATCGAATCAGGGAGCGCCCTCGGAGCCTCTGTGGTCATGTCATGGAATGTCACTTCCGGGTTACCGCCGGACGTGTTCGTACAGCCAGAAACGTAACAGCGTGTTCCACGTGACATTGTCGGGTTAGAACCCACGCTCATAAGCGAAAGTCGGTGTATTCACCGATCACTTTTTACTTAGCATACATATTGCGGTGTGAACGCGAAGCAGAAAGGCTCGGAGACAATCACCTGGCTTGTGCTCCCATTCGTGTGCCTGGACTATGTCATCATGAATGTTCTTACCCCTGGGGCTTCCTTAGCTGCATAGACAGTGCGAATTTTTAGAACTCGTTTATTTACAAGTATGTAAGCTATTTTCGGAAGAGAAATGTGGCAAAGTACTACTGTGTAGCGCTGTCAGACATTACCGTATTTGTCTCATACACATGTTTCCGGATGCGATAGTCCCTTTAAACGGAAGGTTTTATAGGTATGGCTTCGTCGTAGCACTCCTCGTGCTCACTAGTGCGACATCACTGCACCTTTTGCCGATGGATGAAGCGCTAGAGCACAATAATTGGTGAAAGCTTTGAATAAAATTTCGATTTCGACATTTTAATTTTGATCGTTTCCATGCAATGTCTTGACCTTTGCAACGAATAAATGTAGAAAGCAGTTTCACACGTGTGACGGTAAGCGTTACGACACAACAATGAAATCGGATTGTAACTCATTGCCTTGCTGCGCTTACTTGCGCTTTCCACAAAGTGCTATTCAATCGAGATACTTTTAAATTGTGTAAGCGATGTCTATAGGTGCGATCAGCATGTGGCAGCACTCGAATACCTCGATGCCGTGATTTGTACACCTAGACAAGTGTACGACACTGTATTGTTCCTGATGGTGCTTGTGGCGATTTTCAGGGCTGGGAGGTAATGTGAACAACCAGCCTCAGGGTAAGTAATGTCGCTAAACGACTTCGCAGAGTGGCTTTGCGATCTGAACTCTGCATGTTTGAGCTACTACATGCAGTGGCGTAGCCACGGGGGGGGCTAGGGGGGGGGCTCGAGCCCCCCCTACCTGCCACGGACCGACCCACACAAATCGTGCAAATCCGAGAACATAATATATGGGGGGGGGGGGGACCAGTGTGACTATCGCGAAAGTTCTTGCAGTTCATGGCGTCTATCTAAGAAGCACTCTTGAATGGTTTTCAAAGTATGAGCTTTTCAAAATACTTCCAATCTCGTGACACCACTTCATTGGTCATGACAGCCTATACATGTAATCGTACTGTGTACGTCTAAATCAACTATTTTCGTTCCCTTTTTTAATCCTCAGTTTGCAGTGTGCACAAGTATGTGTGTGCTGTCGACACAGGATCAGCGGGGGGGGGGGGGCGAGTTTTCGTATCGAGCCCCCCCTACCTTTGAGGTCTGGCTACGCCACTGACTACATGATGCAACACGGGTGCATGAAATGCGATACACGTGTGAGTCGTTACTGTGTCGCTGTTGGTAAAACGCGAAACTTCATCGCCGTGAGCAATGCAATGCTTGGGCTCAACATAGGGATTCCATGCTATAGTGGCGTTCGCACGTTCCGCTGCTGGATGACTCAAACATGCAGGTCCACGATCTCGGTACCTCACCACCTACAGGTCAACAGTCTTGTAACCCGCAATGCCTCTTTCTCTTTTCTTTATCCGCAGATGACAGTGACCGTATTGTCGAAGGCATAGACGTTTCTAAGGAGAACTCTGATGGACGTGGGCACAAACCGCCGTCACAATAATTTCCGATTGCTTTCTGTTACACCTATCTTGCTCACAAGCACGTTGATAACGAAGTACAGGATCGAAAAACTATCTGTGAAAGCCTCTGCGATTACTTGCGGTTCGGAAAACTGCATGCTGCACATCGGCATTCCGGGGTATTATAATTATTGTTTGTTATCGCATGCCTCACCATGCATGTAACCTGAATCTTTAGTTCGTTAATACTGTTGACTGTAAACAGCACTAGTAGAGGTATAGTTACACAAGAATGGTTGGTTTTGAGTTGTATCGACTTTCCTGATTCTTAGTGGAAAACACCAGTGCATGGAAAACACCACGTCACGAGTCGTTAACGGCAGTACAAAGATCCCTTTCTATACGCAGCGGAGAGATCACGTTCCGTCGCTGATATCCTGGACGCTTTTGGGAACGAATAACGTACAGAGTGGAATTCCGTACACAAAGACGTAACGCGCATTAAAAAAGAGAGACACACAGTGCGAAGGACATAAAAGGGACAGACAACACAACAAACTCTGAACTGACAACAAAGGTCTATCTCATCCAACATACTGTCGTTAGATCCTCCTCCTCTCGCGGAGAACGAACCGTCCTTTCCCTGCTTTGCGTGTTTTTCTAGCTTATTTTAACGGAATGATAAGAATGTCTCAATTTTTTTCCGAAACGGACGCGTCCTGTTCGTTTGAGTGAGACACTTATTGGCAAGTCATCGCGAAGTCGTGCCAGTGTCGTGTAGTGGCCAGTGCACTTGACTGGTATTCAAGGAATGGGTATTTCAAGTACCACCGCTACATGGCTTTTTCGACGTCCGCTTATAAGGCTGGCTGTTCCACTTAACCGTGGAGAGACTGCAGGGACTGCGCAGATTTCCATACTTGTGTACAACTTAAAGGGACTACGAAACGATGTTTTTATCGTTTTTGTTTGATAAAGGGGATGTTCCTGAGCACACAACCGAAGTTTTACGTTCGGCCCGAGGAAGGTTTTCTCACGAGAGAATTTAAACGAAGTACTTAAGTTATACGAAGCTCGTACACCTGGCGAGGCGCCACAGCGAGCGGCGGCACGAATGGCCCGCGAAGAAATTTGACGACTGTCACCGCTGTACCCGATTACAACACCCACGACGTCACCGCTCACCGCATCTTACGTTCATGATTGGCCGACGCTCCTTTCTTCGAGCCGTGTGCACACCCAACGTAAAGATGCACCCTGGACCATGCGTGTTAGTAGTCAAGAAGCGAGAGGAAGGAGAAACGTGGAGGGAGAGGTCCGGAGGCGATTTCTAGCGCGCATGATTAATTGTGAATACGCTATGCAAGCAGGTCAGCCTTTTTTACTTACTCTTTATATATTTACAGAGAAGAAAACACTAAGAAACCATACGGATCATAGCATAAGCCGGTGTGATCAGAGAATTGCATAGTATGTTCGTTTCCTTGTACCGCATTTGGTAATTATAAAAGAGCAAAATACACAATTTAAACCTATGCCACAAGATGCTATTATCTAATATCAAGTTATACACATAGTAAAAAAATACTGAATAAATGCATTCTGACGGACATTTTAAAACTATTAGATGTCACAACTGACAGAGGCAACGAGTTCCATTGGACTGCACCATGGTATCCAATGAATCTTACAGAATTGGACGTTGAACTGGTGATATCATAGAGATCTACTCACACGGGTCGCACGGGTGAACTGTACATCATCCATGAACAATTCGTGCAATACACACTTTGTAATGAGGAGTATATATCTTTCGAGATGTAGTTTATCAAGCGGCAAGATATTTAGCGCTTTATACAAGGTACAACTAGACTCCAGTGAATTGGTTATTATGCGAAGTATCCGTCTTGTAGAATTTGCAAAGGTGTAAGATAAGAAGTTTCTCCCCAAGATTCAACACTGTGCATCAAATGACATCACACAAGTGAGAAATATAGAGTCCGTGAGGTTGATATTGGAAATAATGGCAAGCCTTAAGAAGAATACTGCAATCCTGGTAGAGTTTTTTATGCATGTATATGAAATATGAGGTTTCCAGTGTAGAGGAGTCAAAAATAATGCCAAGGTATGTAATCTTATCCACACGTTCTATCTCTGCGCCATTTATATGTACAGAAAGACTGTTCAAGTTCGGGACTTTGTTCTGGGATCTGTACACGGTATATTTAGTTTTGGTAAAGTTTAGTGTGAGAACATTTGCATTTAGCCATTGCAGTAACTGGGGGGATAACACAATTTATTTTATTTTGGATGTGTTCAAGACTGGTACCAGTACATACATAATACTCTTACAATCAATAGCTAGGAGCCTGCTATGCGGTGAAGTTCATTTTTAAGAGTGTAGACGGCAGTACTGTGCAGTACGAACAGTACTGTGCCGTCTAGAAAGATATCGTTATCTGCCCTGATTTGTTGAAAACGGGAGGCGTACGCCTTTTTTGTGACAATTATGAACAGCATAAGTGTCACAAAAAAGGCGTACGCCTCCCGTTTTCAACAAATCACGCTGGATAACGATATCATTCGAGATGATGTTTGGCTAGGAGCGTGCTATGCGGTGAAGTTCATTTTTAAGAGTGTATGAGGCGCAGGAGCCATTCGCTTCATCCAAGCACAAGTGTAGAATTTTCAAGTGACAGGGGCTACATGCTTGGGGCCACGAACAGCTGTCTGTGTCTGAATGAAAAGAGGTAAAGCAGAGCATAAGCAACGTTAATTGGCTGGATACGCTATGTAAGGCATGCTATCGGCCCTAGGCCCGTTACGCACCAACGTGTCGACTAATGACACAATTCGGGGAGCCAGGCGTACGCGATACATGCTGTTTTCCTTTTCATGCACACCAGTGTATTAAACATCAGACACATTCAAATAGTTTCCGTTATCCGCTTCTGATACCAGCCCTTCAATTTCGTTTCCGTTACTGTCTCCGGTAATGGAACGGCTGTTACAGAGCTGCAGGAGGACAGCCTGTCCGGCTCTGCCAGCACCATGTTTTGCCCAAGTGCTACTTCGGTGTCACGCGTACACACCACACGAGTAATATTACGTCGTCGCGCACATCTTGCAAGACTTAAAAAAAAAGTAGGAACATGTCTTCAGTCAGTCTTCTATCACTCTGAGTCCAGCAACTCAAGGTGAGCGTGATCTTCATCCAATGTCGCATTCATAGGCGGACGCTCTCAATAGTAAACAATACTGACAGCGACAGTGAAATAAAAAAAAGTAAAACTAAATAAATAATAAATAAAAATCGTAGGCTTTCATCCTCGTGCTATCGTGGAGTAGAGTGCGTGGAGAGTCTCATGTGTTGATGTCATGGAGGACTGAGACGAGTAGGTAAGCGAGGAGATGCACCCTCGAGATCAAATATTGCGCTTGTTTCCATGCTCTCGTGTAGTATTTAGAGCATTACAGCGAATGGAGTCATCAAAATACAAAAATAAAATGAAAAGTCACTCAAATGTCATCGCACAGCAGGAATAGCCATTACCCGAATTCAATACCTGACGATAATTTCCATTTCGTTTCTGTTTCTGGTAATGGAGGACCGTGGTATTGTTTCTGTTTCCGTTACCATTACTGTTACCCTTCCCTGGTCATGACTGATGACCGGCAGAAAGTGATGTAATACGGGACAAGGCGTACTTCAGTTATGCACACTGCTAGGCGGCAGTATTAAACGTCTGGTCACTGATATGCATCATACGTTTGTCTGCTTACCGGTGTTCGTCATAGGCGCGTTTACATGAAGGCGATAAAAGTCGACTGGACGAGACAAATCGATTGCCCCTCTGCATATAAACCGGCGTACATTGACTTAAAAGGGAAGTCGACACAGAGGAAGGAAGTCGCTACGATGGGGTGGTTCAGACGACAGCTGTCGACTGAAACCGGTCATGCAACTTATCCAGCTGGTTCCCCTAAGCTTCAGTCGAGCGCTGTGCGACCTTGGGAGTCCCAGCCGATTGTCATGTACACCCTCGCCATCCGACCTTGACGATTAGTCGACTGGGGCTTTCAATCGATTGATTGTATCTCATTACGGCCGAAGTCTCATTACGGCCGATGTCTCAATACGGCCAAAAGTCTCAATACGGCCGAAGGTAGTCTCATTACGGCCGAAGGTGTCTCATAACGGCCAAAAGTCAAAACGTGTATTGTAACGTGCATTGACATGCAATGTTGCTGCCAGGTATGGATATACATTCCAGAGGGTATAAGCCATGCAGTGTGCCCTTAGGGCCCTTATCATATATATAAACATATTGTGTGACAATCAGTATGTTATCATACCACAGCACAATCCAGCATATTGTGTAATGTGTACACCCCTAAGGTAGTGTTGATGTTGCTGTGAAGCAGCAGGCTACTAGGTGGAGTTAGCTGCTTGTGGAGAGCTAGATGAACATCGGCTTTGTTGTGACGTTTTGTGGAGACATCCTACAGTCATTGGCCAAGAAGGAACACCTATCTCAGTCGACGTCAGTTTATTTCCATTCGCTTTACAATGGTACAATTCGGCTTAAAGGGAGCTTAATTGAGCTTAATTCGGAGCTTAAAGGGACAGTCGCATTCTCCTAGGTCAATTTCGAAACTAATGCGAATTCTAATTCCTTGCCGACCACTGAAGTAGGCCAGAAAATACCATTTCGATCCGCGGCGTACTTTTCGCGCAATCCGATGAAAAAGAAACCGGAATCCTTGCGCCCTCGCTCTCTAAAAGTGGGAGGAAACGTCACCCGGATAAGGCCAATCAGCGCGCGCCCTGGTCAAATGCGAGCCGCGCGCCTGTTTGGCGATCGCGAAACGAAAGGAGCAAACATGGAGTCGGAAAAAGAGAGTGATGTTTCTCTGTCTGGGGGAGATTCTGACGAACATATTAGCGGTAGCGGCGACGAGTTAATGCTGGATGATGACCCATACTCTACGGACCCAATGCCTCTGGAAGCCGCCGACCATCCACGAGATGTGGCTGCGGCTAACCCGCGGGATGACATTTTTAGGTGACGTATCTCTTTGCATGGTTGCCGTCGGATGTGCGAAACAGTTTAGAATGTTGAAATCTGCAGGTGTCTGTCTGGAGTCTGCGACCCACAGGAGCTTGACGAGAGCCTGTGTTGCCATTCTGTTGCTAGGGTGGCAGAAATGTGCAACAGTGCCGCCGTGCAGTGCATAACACAACACCCGTTACTCAGGGACATCTGACTCCGTAGAGAGCTTCTAGTGGTGTACGCGCCTCAATTCTGCCGCTATGATCAACATTTTAGGCGACTCAATCCCCAGGACCACAGGTAAGCCTGCTGCAGTGCTCTCCCGTTTGCTATATGATTACGACCGTAATGAATTTTTTCGGTTTAAATAACCCCCCATCAAGATTCGGAAGGGTAAACTCGGGTGCTAGTCGGGTGTTGTTGGTTATGCAAATTGTCGCACCTAAAGTGGACAAGGGCTGTATACAAAAGGGCGACTATTTTCAGCAGCCTTTTGCCCTACACAAGTTTGTCCCCCATAAATCGTAAGCGTGGACGCCAGCCTTGGAACAATCCAGAGAATCCTGGTCCAACAATTCCATTAGGAAAAGTGAAGCAACACAGCCGCCTCAGCTAGTCTCGACATGCTCTCAATTATGCCAGTTAGCTATGGCCTGATTGGCAGCACAGAACCGATTGATTGGCAGATATCCAGTGGGAATTTTAAACTCTGAAGGAAAGTCTTACAAGTCTGAAAACAGAAGCATTTGAGGTGCCAGTGAAGGGGGGAAGCATGTTACTGAAGATTGGGAGAAATTGGATTTGCCGAAAGTGGAGGGAAGCTGGTTTGGGAGGGAGTTAGCAGTTGGAATCGGGCTCATCCTGAAAGAGGCGGACATTTTTTTGTTGTACTATGTTGCACATCTGCAAACCTTCCACATTCAAAATGCGGTAGACCCTGGAACTAAGGAAGGAAATCACAGCCTTTGAACTCCAAGGTTGGGATAGTGTCTGTTCTTCTGTTCTGGCCATTGTCTTCCCAACACTGCGGGAGATTTGGCAGGTGTGCAAATGCCCACAAGATATGATGCTAAACAAAAAGAAATGTCATGTGGAGTTGTCTTTTCCAGCTGCCTGAGGTTCACGGCATACTCGGCATTCACAAGATGGCCTGGATGCGTTGTCCAAGCAATCAGGAGGAAGTTCCCGTCTATGTCTTATCAAGGCTATCAGCGTTAGGTCCATCGAAACAAGGGTGTCTTGACAAGAGAGACAAGCTGGTGCATACTGATGGCTGGAACTGGAGACATGTAGTGGCAAGATGAAAATTTTGTTGACATAGGCACACTTCGTGCAAGTAAGCCCTTGGTCGTCCCCCTTGCCTCCCATCAGAGGTTTTCGAGAATACTATAGGTGTGTGGTGTTCTCGAGAACCTCTGATGGGAGGCAAGGGGGATGACCAATGGCTCACTTGCACGAAGTGTGCCTATGTCAGCAAAATTTTCGTCTTGCAGCAATTTTCGTCTTTTCGTCATTGCAGTGTGGGGGATGTTTTGTCTTGTCACTCTGTATCTCCAGTTGCAGTCAACAGACTGTCTACCCGTCTGTACAGCAAAAACTACTACACGTGGCAGTATTAGCTCTTGCATTAAATCCAGACTGTACTGCACTAAGTTAGTGCTGAGGTGGGAATATTTCGAACCCTGTGCAGATTGTCAATGCGGTGTAGTGACGGGAATAAAGAATGACCCTATAATTGTATCGATTTATTGTACAGTGGAGTATGACGGAGTGGGAATAACAAAATAGCTTAGGTTTATTTGCCTCCCATTATGTATGGCAGACAAATAAACCTAAGCTATTTTATTATGTTGTGCTGTGGTTCTAAATTAATGTGGTGTGAAGTCTGGGTGGTTACAGGTATGCTGCCACAGGATGTTAGGAGGGTTCATGTGTGCAGATCGAAATCTGGTGTACTAATACACTATGCAAGTGTGTGTCCTTTGTTTTCCTCTTCCTGGAATCAGGGGATAACAACCCTCTTGTGAGATGCGCCGTGACGTGGGTCCTCGGCACTTGCTTCAGCCATGACCTCCGCATCTGAAATATGGCCTCGAGTGTTAACACTCAAAAGAATACGTTGAGGGCCTAGCAGGTACAATAACAAATATAAAAATGACTATGCAAATAAATCTTCCCCTTTGCGGTCCCTATTTCACTGCCACAGTTATTTTCCTGTCGACATTACGTTATAAACGCTAGCAGCCGCATCACACAAGATTCCTTTCACAGAACTCCACAATCTTCAGGGCTTGTACATATCCATTATGTTGTGGGACGTGCAAAAAGAATTGCAATATTTTCGTGGCTTGACAAAACATACCAAATCCAGCTGAATCCGTTGACGTGCTTGCTGCCGCCTGAAATAGAGCCAGAAATTAGCAACAAGGCTGCAGTAGAATACTGATGCAACGTGAAGTGTCTCGGACGTAGCCAAACACAGATTGTGATGTTTCCACATCCCTGAATGCTGCCATCAGGCTTACACTATGAACTGTAGAAACATCCACTAGCTGCAATAACATTAGAATAACGCTGTCATGTGGGAGTGTTACGTTACTCCTGCATAATACAGGCGACAATTAGCACAGCAACAATGCACCAATCTTTTTTCTCGAGAGTACACGTACTATTGCGTCAGGATGCAGCAATCATTGTAATAATTTGTGTACATTAGTAGGCGGTGTGACTGTGACGTTACAATCGGCGGCGAGGCCAGGTGTTCGCGATGATGTTTACTGTGACAACTGATATTTTTCATCGCAGCGTAGCTGTGACCACGCAGGATTGTCACTTACCTCCGTTACTGGTTCCTGCCCCTGTTCCTGATCGCATATGGTAGGCACGGCGTCAATCTTCAGCCGCTTCCGTTTTTGCCGTAGCCCGAACCGAACTTGCAATACATCTTCATCAAAATAGGCGTCGTCGGCGAAATGACAGGAACAGCCGCGTGAAACATTCAATCCTTGGGCCACACCACAGTAGTGGCTGGCGATCGCTGCCTCCCACTTTCGTTCCGTCTCGCCATTGCGAGGTCGGTGAAATATAAGCTCGGGATTCGCGTTATAAGTCTTTGTGCACCCGGGCACGTAGCACCGGTTTCCTGGCTGTGAAATCGCACGTCAACGGCGTGAAATCCTAGGGCACACACTGTGGTTCAAAGTACTTCAAAGCAAACGCGACAAGACAACAAGAAAAAAGGTCAGACGCGCGCTCAGACACACACAACTCCGGCGGGAAGGAGCACCTCCTGATCCTTGGTTTATCCGGGTGACGTCATCCAGTGTCGGCGCCTTGCGGGGATTGCCGTGCGTGCCGGAAGCGCGAACATTTAAAAATCGTTTCTGAGTCAACCAAGTGGATTTGTGCGGAGAAAATTCGCCGGCGTACATTATGAACGACAGGGAACATGACCATAACAGTTCCGGAACACGCTTCCGGATGCGACTATCCCTTTAACACAAGAAACGAGATACCCAACGTTGCTACACACCATCCGAACTTCCAAAGTGAGAGCGTGAGAGTATATATGGTATATATAATAAGATATCAAAACACGAAAGGAAGAGTATTGATCGCCCCTCCTTCTGTAGCCTGCAAAACGTGATTAGCGCTGAGATGAACATGCATGTCCATGACGCGAGTTATTTTCACTGATCAAAAAGAGGTCACGTGGGATTGCGTGACGCTTGCGAAATGTGCAGCAATGTGCGGTGAGCATCATGGCGAAACGAAACTTTTAAATTGTGCATTGCACTTCATGGTAGCTGCAGGAAACGAAGCAAACTTATGAGACACTGGATTACAGGTATGTTGGCATCTTTTTCATTCCTGCATATCATTTCACATTACACTATACGTGAATACATGGTGTCATGTCATGGGTGTCATGTCTCACGATGCTGGGGAAGTAGTTGCATGGGGAAGTGTGCATGGTTCTAGACTTTTAATTTTTGATCGCGTAATCGAAATATCGGCACCTCTCGCATTGTGGCTTGCATGTGGCCTACCAAGTGCTGTTCCCTTACTAGCGCTTCCTACAAACGACAAAACGATCATGTGGGAATGTATATTTTTGATTACTCATATATAACAAGAAAATGTATCGTTTTCAGGTTGCTGCCACTACTCCATGCGCCCTTGTCTTGCGTGTATGATTACACTAACGACGTCGCCCACCACGGCGGAAGTGTTTTGCGTACACGCGTTTCAGCATGAAGCCTGCAGGTAACATCTGGTGCTTACCCTTCGGATATTCTAAATTTACATATTGTAGCTTAGAGGAATTCTGAATGCCCAGAGTGACACACACTTATAACATTGTGACATCAGTGCAGTGGCATAAGCTCTAATGTAGTGCCCCACGAAAATGAACAAGGGGCAGTGGTTTACCCAGAATCCCAAGCACGAGAGGGGTGTTGGAAAAAATTGTGGGGGGAGGTCATCATTATAGTTACGTCATTACAGCTTAACATATCATTACAGACGTATCTGAAGCTGAAATCGCAAGGGCATCCCCTGTAGGGGGTGCACAGGCAAAAAAGTTAGGGGGCTGTAGGGGGGTCTGGATAAAGCACTGACGAGGGGGACTCCTCCACCGCATGTCAAGCCTCATAAAACACCTCCTGAAATATTTTCCTGGCTATGCAGCTGCATCATTATGACGTAGTTGTCATTGTTGTCCATAATTCTTGAATATGTTTTGAATATATGAAAAAAAAAGCCTGCTTGACAGCATATGTCTTATGATCGTCATCAAACAAGAGCATATGTCATTTTGTCCAGTGCCTTATGTACTTTTTTTAAATTTCAGGTGGACGTAAATTGTAGAAGGCAGCTAGTGGGGTGAAGATCATGGTCATAGGTCATGTGGCTCCTGGAGCTCCCAGTGGGCTCCCTTGTGGGCTCCCACTTTTCAGAACACACACACACACAGTTTCCTCACAGAACCAACGAGTAGGATGTTGCATGAATACTGAGAGAAAATGGCGTAACACATACAGATATCGTGTGACACATATGACAATAAAACATTTTTCACGAGGGATGCATGAAACACTGTCGCAATATTGTGTGCATGAACCATTGTGTGTGACACAAGCCGTGGGGGCACACCGCCTCGGACACATTTTGGGAAGCATAAAACACAGTATATACACAGCTAATATGGTGGATGCTTCTTTTTTTCTTTTTGGCCGTTATGAGACATCTTCGGCCGTAATGAGACTACCTTCGGCCGTATTGAGACTTTGGTCGTAACTAGACACTTGGGGATTGAAGGATTTTCGGCCATAATGAGACTTTCGGCCGTAATGAGACTTCGGCCTTAATGAGATGTTACCAACCGATTTATCAGTCCATGTAAACGCAGTTTATGGCTCGAACATCTTCGAAATCCACGAAACGAAATCACCGTCTTCCAACATGGACGCCAGCTGCACAACACCAGATTGGAAGGCGCCTCGGAGGGAACCATGGAGGAAACGAACGGCGAGCGAATCCACCGGTTAAATGAGCCTCAGCCAATCATGATCGAGAAAGATCACGTGGGCGACCGGAGCCAATGAAAAACACAGAGCTGGAATTTGGCGGGAAATTCCAGCGGCGACACTATTTTCGTAACAGCGAAACCCGCTCACTGTGCCTCCCTGGTTTTTCCTCCGTTCGGCGGTTCGGCCGTTCGGCTCCTCAATCAAATGACTCTCGCCCAATCAGCGCGAAGTGAGACTGACGTCAGTTCTCGGAGATCGATGAGTATCCACATATTTACACATATATCACGCAGCCAATTAGGGATTTTCCGCGCAACTGCGCCAGTGGCGACAATGTTTTCGAAGCGGCGCATTTCACTGAGCTGCCCACGACTGGTCTAGCAGCCTAGCAACACTGATCGCAATGTCTGTTCTGGTCTCTTTAACGCGGTTCAACACAGTATGACGGTTGTTACGGTTCTTTGCTTAATCCATTATCATCCTTGTGTTTTACTTCTTCATGTGCCTCTGGATTATCATAGTCGCGTCGCTGACGTGTCATTCTCAGATATCGTAAAGGTATAGGAACGTTTTCAGCGTACTGAAAGGGAGTTGCAACAGCGTAAAGAGTGTAAAGAGTATCTCGTTGAAACTGAATCACCACAGCTGAAGCGTTTGTGTTGTGACGTCCTCGTGCTCCTGTCTCTGCTGGAGTGCCAGGTTTGCTAATTAAATAATAAATATTTTCGAGTTGCAATTATTTCTTCATTTCTTTTGTTGTGCATGTGAATCTGTGCATGTAGTGATCAGTGGTTTTTCACCACTGGATGACTCTAGATGAATTACGTATGCTACAGCTCTGTTGTAAAAGACAGTTTGCGCTCTGCACTGATGACAGCTGATTTTCAGGGTCATTTATTGTGTAGCGTCTGTGAAGTGGGGGCGTTTAAGAGGCAGCCATGCCTGGCTAAACTAACTTTTACGTCTGTGGGGCGAGTACACTCCTAAAAATGAACTTCACCACATAGCACGCTCCTAGCCAACCATCATGCCGAATGACAACGTTCTCGCCCTAGATTTATTGAAAACGGGAGGAGGAGCCTATTTTGTGCCGTGCATAATGCCACAAAATAGGCTCCTCCTCCCGTTTTCAACAAATCAGGGGCGAGAACGTTGTCATTCGGGATGATGGTTGGCTAGGAGCGTGCTATGTGGTGAAGTTCATTTTTAAGAGTGTAGGAGACAGTAACCTCTATTTATAGATGATCTGTGTAACGTTTAAACAGGACATTCCTTATAGCCATAGGTTACAGGGTAGCTTTTAAAATAGGGGGTATTTTTTTTAATTTTTACCCTTTATTAGACAGTACTAGATTTAGAGTGTACAACCCCAGCAGTTTTAAGAGTATCTGGATAAATCGTGCAATCGTGCAGTGGTTCATCGTCTGTCGTCATTCCGTCTTCATCCTGGGTTCGTCTGGGATCCCTCACTGCTATTCCTCTCTTAAGAATGTCCTACCAACAAGCCAGTGAAGTTTCCCAGGTGTTCCGGATGAAGTGGAATGCAGCAGTCGGCAACTAACAAAACAACTTTTATATACAGTGACAGACAAATACACGAGAGAATATACAAATGAGCGTTGGGCCGGTGTCTTCCTGACGAAGTCCACACTCAAGCTGCTCGCTGCCGACCTTGGGGCGCTCATAGCCATCTGCCCGGAACCCTTTGTTCCCGCTGGTCGTCTGCAGCAGGTGTTCTTTGCCAAGGGCACAGTCCCTTTTGGGGATGGGGTGCCTCAAGGGATAATCAGCCGTCTAGACGGCTCTCTTTCTGTCTGTTGTCGTACAGTGATATCCCGCATTTGCATGTCTTTTGGCCGCTTCACTAGTTTAACACACGTTAATTCTGACGCCTCCCCACCAAGAATGTTGCAAGACACTTGATGTCGAAGGAACATCACACAAACGTTGAAGAATTGAGTCTGGCAGTCACTTCACAACGTCCCTTCAGTCCACGTATTGCACGGAATACAACATACACAGCATAGAACCCCGCCCTGTACGTTCCAGAGGTCCACCAGGCCATATCACTGAATTCGTTACTATTTACATTAAACCTCTCCAGACACCCCTTCGGAAGTTGTATCCAGCCTTGACAGAGCATCTGCGCATTTATTTAATATCCCTTTGATGTGAGCTATCTCAATGTCATACTTTTGCAGAGCAAGCGCCCAACGTGTGAGACGGGCGCTGGGGGATGCCGACCGACAGAGAAACGTCAGAGGATTGTGATCGGTTATGATTTTGATCTTCGTCCCAGAAAGCCAGGTATCAAGCCGCCCTAGTGCCCACACGACCGCATACGCTTCGCGTTCTGTAGTCGACCATCTCGACTGCGTTGGAGTTAGCTTCTTGCTTAAAAAGGCAACTTGGCCTGTCTGCACTATCTGTCCCTTGTGACAGGCACGCTCCAACTGCCCGTTCGGACGCATCGGTAGTCAATATGTACCCCTTCTCTGGGTCCGGGGCTGCGAGCGCTGGAACTGCTGCAAGTGCAGCTTTTACTTTGCGGAACGCATCGTCCGCTTCTTTGCTCCACGGTATTCTATTTGGTACCCTTTTATTCATCAGACTGGTTAGCGGCAGGACTACTTCTGAGTAATGGGGAACGTAGTCGCGATAATAGTTGAACAAGCCTAGGGCACTGCGCAACTCCGTTTTTGATTTTGGCGGCTCGAGGTTAACTATCGCACTTACCCTTTCGGGATCAGGGGCATGCATGCCCGATCCCACTACGTGCCCGAGGTACTTGACACTCATTTGCGCAAATCTGCATTTCGCGGGATTGATCACTAGCCCTGCTTCTGATATCGTCCTCAACACCCTCTGAAGGTGATGTATACATGCATTTCCCACGTTTCTGAGTAAACGGCCACGTCGTCGATATACGTCGTTGCGTACCCCCTGTGCTCATGCAACACTTGGTTTATTACGCGTTGAAAAGTAGCAGCCGAGTTCCTCAATCCATATGGCATGACCTTCCACGCGTAGAGACCCCGCGGAGACGCAAATGCAGATAACTTCTGCCATTCGGGGTCTAAGGCAATTTGCCAGTATAGCCACGGGTTAAGTCTAAGGTTGAGATGTATCGCGCCTTGGCTACTTCATATAACAACACTGTAGTATTCCCCATAGGAAAACTGTCAGGTCCGGTGACTGCATTCAATTGCCTGTAATCGATGCACATCCGTACTGATCCGTCCTTTTTGGCGACGCATACTATTGGGTGGGCAAACGAACTGTCAGTGGGGTATATGAAATCCCAATCCAAAAGCTGATCGATCTGTCGCTCTACCTCGCCTCTCAACGCAATGGGGACTTTGTTGTAGGAAAATTTAATACGACGTGGAACGGTCAGTACATGGACAGCGCCTCAAAACAATATTTACAATTTATGAGCCATGAGGCTATGAGGGGCGATATACACACTGCTACGCTTCATGATACAAAAGGGATATGCACTATTTACATTCGATGGAGCATGAGACGAGTGATGGGAGAGATGAGTGATGGGAGGGGTACTGTTCACGGACACCTCACGGAGGGACACCTCGGACAGATACGGAGCCCCCTTGCACCAAAAGCGAAGGGTGGAACCGCCACCGCTGCAGAAACTCGTCGCCGCCGAGTGCAAAGAGTTCTTGTTGCAAGCTATTAGTCACGAGAATACGCAGTTGACGTACCAGCAGGAAAACGGGGATGTTCCGCCGCCGTATGGACTTTGTATGGGTAGGACGACCCAGGCTTTGCGTCCGGCACCAATGTAATCTTATGCGCCCCTGCATTACATCTACCCGGCTTTTCTGAAAAGCAATGAGCGAACTGCTCAATAACCTCTGCCAGCTCTTCACTCTGACTTCTGTCCAGATGTGCATGCCCAATTTCTGCTAAGTTTAGGGTGCCCCTCTCCTTTGTTGCGGTGAGGGTACCTATCACTTCCCCAAACTGATCGTCAACCTCAAAGATGACCCCGACGTTATTCACCTTTGCATAATACCGTCGTAGTCTATTTGCGTGCACCCATTTCTCGCTGCCGTCTGGCTGCTCAATAACGTAGCTGTTTTCCCGTCTCTTTTCTTTGACTTTCATAGGTCCCAGCCACTTTGGCCTCATTTTACTAACCGGCCCACTGTCCAACACTAAGACCTCGTCACCGACATTGAACTTCTTTACTTTCGCTCTTAGGTTGTACCGTTGTACATAATCCCTTTGAACGTGTTCTCCCTTTCATCAACAATGCGCCCAGTTTCTGCCATTTTCTCTCGCAGATCTTGCAGGTATTGAGTCACCGATCTATTGAGACCGGTTGGGGGCGTCCACTGTCCTGTCCACGATTTTTGTAAAATGCCCAGCGGACCATTTGGGCTACGTCCGTACATGAGTTCAAAAGGGGATTTTCCCGTTATGTCGTGGGGTACCTCTCTATATGCCCATAATACACATCGGATGTACCGGTCCCATTCTCGCTCATGATTCGCTATTACATGCCGCAACATGGATTTAAAGGTGCCATCCCAGCGCTCGACGACCCCATTACTTTGTGGGTGCTCCGGCGTGGAGAACCGCAGCTTTACTCCTAAGCATTTGTGCAGTTCGACGGTCAATTTGGATACAAAGTTTGTTCCTTGATCAGAACAAATCGTCTCCGGTGTGCCGTACCGGGAGAACAAATCCAATAATGCTTGGCAAGTTGCCTTTGCTGTTAGTGTTCGTAACGGTATCACTTCAGCCCATCGCGTACATAGATCAACTATACACAGAGCATACCGGTGCCCCCGTGCGGAAGGGGGTTCGAGCGGTCCGATACAATCTATATACACAACTTTGAATGGCACTTGCGGCCTTGTAAGTGGTGCAATGGGCACGCGGTCTTTAGTCCTAGGAGGGGACGACACTTGACAAGAGTGACAACTTTGACAGTGGGACCTAATACCCGCTACCATAGGGACGTTGGGCTGGAGTTTCCCGAGCTACCGCAGCGCCGTATTTCTCCCCTGGCGCCAGCTCTCAAAACTTATCTAAAGTACGACGAAGCCACGGAGCGGCCAGAAGCCCGCGCTGTACGAACGGAGGCGCAGCGAAATGGCGGAAAACGTTGTCCCGGCAAAGAAGACTAAAGCTTTCTATTGCTGCGTAGTGGGATGTAGCAACAACACCTTGACAGGAGCAAACGCTGCTCCTCCCGTAACATTCTACACATTTCCAGGGAAATGGTACGAAAAGAGACGCCGGCAAGCCTGGATCTCCGCTGTTCGTCGCAAGAAGTAAGCCAACAGTGTTAGGCATTGTGCTGTTACGATTCTGATCATCCTCTGATACCTTTAGCCCAGATGGATCCCCATGGAATCCACAGAAGTGGACATTGATCTGCAGCCGGCACTTCGTCGGCAACGCAGTGAGCAACGTGGAGGCCGATCCCGCCTACATACCTACCATATTCCCGGCGGTGTACAGGAAGAAAGCCCCCAATGGCAAAAGGCACAAACGGTTCGTGAACCTTCTGAAATTTTCATGCTGCACGGTTGTGTGATGTACAAAAGCAGTGCTTAATTGGTACAAAGCTCAGGCGTTGGCCACTCATGTGCAGTAACTTAGTTACATACAAGCAATAATTTCACAACTATGCAAACAATTACTGTAATTAGTGGTTAGCACTGGTTTAGCTTTGCAGTGATTGGTCACAGTAACTTCAATGAGGAAAGTGACTTTTGCCAGCAACTTCTCACAATTTTCCCTAAAGTATAACTGCATGATCCGGCAGTGTTTTGTTGACCATAATTGATAAATTATGTAGGTGGGCGAGACGTCAGAAGCAGGAAGGAAACAACTGCACTCCGGACAGCTGTGTGGAGATGCCTAGCGATGACGACTGCCCTGAAGTGGACAACACTACTATTGCACCATGCCAGACCCCCGAAGCACGAGACCAAGATGACAATTCTGCAATGGACATCGATCACGGGCTAGAGCTGCTTGCAAGCGTAGCAGCGGAAGCGCATTCCGTAACACAACATGTGAACATGGTGTGTACGACATCTTACAAGACTAACCCCTTTCTATGGCTCACTTTTCAGTGTCACTGTTCTTGTCAGTGTAGGGTGGTGTTAATAAGTGGATTGCATCCTTTTGTGCCAGGAAACGCAGACAGATGGGCCACTGCCAAGTGGGCAGCTGAAGATACTGCTGTCTGCTACAGATGGCTCCATTGGTACGAGTCAAGTTACCCACTGCGACAAGGGAGAGGCAGAGGCACGTAACCAAATAACTCTCATTTGTTCACTTGTTTTCATGCGACATGCTACCTGTGCCATATTGTAATCTGCTTTGCTTTCTCCTAGTTTAGGCACCACGCCAAACCAAAAGGTGGAGAAGAACATGCGCATTCAAAGGGTTTGATACATTACGGAAATGTGAGAAGGCTCTGCATGACCTCTGTGGTGTATCAATGGCAGTATTTGCCCTGCTGCTTAGCCTTCTCCCAGACCAGCGACAGCGTGCTGCAGATGTGACAAAGGAGGACAGACTGGTCCTCATGCTAATGAAACTCAAGCTAGGGATCAGATTAACAGCGCTTGCCGCACTCTTCGGGATCAACAAGTCAACTGCAGCACACATCTTCCGCCAGACCTTGGATCATCTGAGTATTAAGCTGGAGCAGTGGGTCTTCGTCCCTCCCAGAGCTACCATCAAGGACACTATGCCCCCATGCTTTACAAGGAACTACCCCGAATGTACCTTTATTATAGATTGCACGGAAGTGAAGACCCAAACCCCGTCCAAACCTGAACAGCAGCACTATTTATACTCCAACTATAAAGGTTGCTATACCCTGAAGTGGCTGGTGGGAATTATTCCCAATGGAATGATCGCCTTTATTTCGGAGCCATACGGCGGAAGGCACTCCGATTCTTATATCACAAGAAACTCCAGATTTCTCACGCACGTGCTGCCAGGTGACCTAGCCCTTAGTGACAAGGGATTCCCATCAATTGCTACCACGATGAAAGAACATGGTGCTGTCCTTGTGATGCCACCATTTAACACCGGAGGAGGGCAGCTTTCCGTGGAAGACATGCGGTCAACATTGATAATTGCCCAAGTGCGGATACATGTTGAGCGTGTGATCCAGAGGCTGAAGATCTACCAAGTGTTAAGCAACTGCATACCCCTGTCTCTTATACCGCACATGGATAAAGTCATGAAAGTTTGTGCAGCCCTTGTTAATCTGCAAAGCCCAATTATCAAAACTCACTAGAAGGAAGCTGTCAAAAGTGTTCTTTACTTGCTTAGTTCAGGCAAAAAATATGTAAAATAAAAGAATTCCAACTTGGGCACAAGCTCAGCAAGAAAAGAGTCGTCTCGTGTGATTTCTAGGATGACTGACTGCTTTGGCGAGAACACAAAAAAGAACCCCTTGCACACATTCAGCACATACATCTGGAGCTGCAGCTGTGTGAAATACTTGCGATTTCTGTGCAGAACTAAATGCTCATTTAGAAACTTCAAGTAATCCACATTTGAGGTCTGCGCTTCATAGTCGACGATGACTGTATCCTTGCAGCGGTGGGGGCACTTGATCTCTATGACAGCGTTCGTGCCTCCTGCTTGGACAATCCCATCGGGGCTGCAACACAGCCACGGTTGCTCGTGCATGACAACAAGGCCAGTCTGAAACACATGCTTGATATTAACGGACTGTGTAATTTAGTACATAATTTACATAGACCCTGAAGCTGTGTTTCTTTTGCAATTGGGGGTTGAAGAATTAATGTTCATCGTACTGTTTATTCAGTTTTTTAAAATAATTAACTGGTTGTAATCCGGTTTAACCCCGAATTGGCGACCCTCGATTCGGGGTGCATGTTCGGGGAAAAATACTGTTAAACTCTAAAACTTCAGGGTCTAAATGTACAGTAAACCCTCAGCAAGTCAAACATTTGGCATCCAGGAAAGTTTGTTCGGATCAAGCAATAGTGTGACTACATTACATACATGACTTTACATACATGACATTACATACATGACTATATTACATGTGACTACGACATTATGATGAGCTCATTACATGCACAGGTACTCCTAGTGTCGGATGTTTGACTTACTGAGAGTTCCCTGCAGTATGGCTAGAATGCAGAACAGCTCAATGCACTGCATAGTGCAACTGAGCACTGCAACTCTGGCACTGAGTCTTCACACATATATGACCATGCTTACGTGTGGAGGTGTTACCAGGCTCCAACAGCTCCCCATAGCGCCCATAGTTTGAGATAATTCACACAACACTGGGCACACGACCAATGAGAGTGCAACGTTGTAGAAATTATGCAATGCCAGTCGGCCAATCAGGAGCCTTAACTTTGGCTGACCTTTCGACCGGTTCTGGCTACCATCGACTTCTACCGGATTTCACGCCTACCACCGTTACCCGATATTCAAAATAACTGAAGCTTCTTTTGGCTAACAGAAATATTTATTTGACACAAAGCACTGATTCAAAGATCTGATACATGGATGCACTGTGAATACAAAGTCCGTTGCTGACGCACTGTAACTAAGTTCGAACTTGAAGCAAAACGAACACAGCTCTCGAAATCCGACGGGGCCCGCGCTTGTTCTTCACTCTCCAACCGCTCCAACTCACGAAGCATTCCAGTTCCGGAGTTGATAGACTGTTCGTCGGATAATAGTCGTGCCCAGGAACAGTACAACACATGTTGAATCACATCGACGCATGAATAAACCAGCGAACACTTCTACAAACTGTTCTGCCGATTGACATCACCGAAACACGGAACACAAGAGGACGCCTTGCCGGCCGATTTAATGATGAGCATCTTCTTTCGTTGTTTGCAGAGCGGAAAAGGCGCTTGTGTGGCACGTAATCGTAATCCTGTCTTTGTTGTGAGGCCTCAAAATCCGACGGCGCTCGAACGCGTTCTTCACGCTCCAACCGCACCAGCCCACGAAGCATTCCAGTTCCGTAGTTGATAGACTGTACGTGGGATAATAGTCGTGTCCAGGAACAGCACAACACGCGTAGAATCACAAACTGTTCTGCCGATTGACATCACCGAAACACAGAACACAAGAGGACGGACGCCGTGCCGACCGATGCGAGCTATTTCGAAACTATGCTGAAACGGCCGCCGGGACGCTGCACACACATGCGCGCGTACAAAATGCGATTTCAAAACGTTGTCGACCAATCGGAGCGCGCACGCAGCCTGGGCCAATGAGCTTGCAACGTTGTAGATTGGCGCAGTGGTACATACTCTACAGCCGCATCCTCGGTTACCTGTGGAGGACTGGTGTTACTACACAACCAATCGTAATGTTTCTGTGGAGATGAGAAGTAACTGAAGATGCATAGCAATGATACTGCAGGATCCTAGAGACAAGAAAGCATGCCAGTAAATATCGGATGTCATATGCAAGGCTTGTTTAAGCATACTGAGGTGCTCCATGACTAACCTGTATAATTGGAATGCCAAGATGATTCTGTAGCACGTCTCGAGCGCACCCTTCAGTTGCAATGCCTGTGAAAAAAAGAATTACTCTGTACTATTTAGTTACATTGACCTGGTGAAAGCAGGGAGGAACCTATTTGTGCCAAACAGTGAAAAAGAAAAATTGCTGGAAGTCAGGTGATGTCGTCATGCATACCGTACTGCGTTGCAGCACTGCTGAACGTTTTCCTCGACATCATGATGGCAGCCAGCTCTTTAAACTTTGTTTTCCGGGTCTTGATTTGATGTGCAGTGGAGCTCGTGATCCTGTATTTTCGTTCCTTGAACCACATGGGGGTAATGAACGAAAATGCTAACAAAGTCTATACAGGGTGTCCACACCAAATGTCAACAGGACTTCTCGTAACTCGACCTGCCGCGGAAAAACTGATGTCGTTGCTTGAACACTTCTGTAGGAAACAGATGCTGCATTGCAAGGTCTACGTGTTTCTTATACAAGCTTCTCAGGAAACGTATCAGTTAGCCTATGACAGCACATCATTTCTGAGATCCCGTTCACATTTAGCATGAACACACTGTATGGTAAATACTAGCCCCTACTATACTACACCATCTCACGAACCTGGGACCTAGTAAAGAACTACAAATGCCATCACTCATCTATGTAATAGATCAAGTATATGACAACCTACCGCTCATTTTCCGGTTGCCCCATTGTAAGTGCTGCCAGGTGCGCCGTGTCATCTTCCAAAATCACGTTGTCAGAGTAAAATTCCTGTGCTGTTTCATCTAATGTGGCGCAGAAATCTTTCGCTACCAGCATCAGTCGGCCTTCGCGTGTCCTTGTCCATTCCATGAAGTGCCACACCCTGTCACGTCGGTTCATCTCTGCTAGGTACGGAGTGAGCCGTGCCCTTTCCACCTCCTCGGACACTTCAGAGACGAGATCCCTGAGGAGAGCCTCACAATCCCTTTCCACCTCGGTCTTCTTCATTGAGGTCAAAACCTGGACAAGGGAGCAGTGTATGGAAGGAAATGCTTCCATCACAGGTGCTGGAGGATCTGGCACTGTACCTCTCTTACATTTCAGAGGCCCAGCTGAGAGCGAGAACAGAAAGTCAGTGACAAAGACAACAAAAAATCAGAAAACCATTAAAAGCTCAAACAATTGGCAAAAAAAGAAAAATGCATGTATGCAACATCAGGGATTAATTTATCATAATTATTTTATGGCGGGACATAATATGCAAAGGGGCACCGAGAAGCAAGTCTTGCGTAGGACAGCCTGTCTAGAACATTACTAGTAACCTTCAACAACAAGGTGCAGTGCATGCATGGAACAGGTCGGGTATATCAAGCTGCTGTAACTCTTATGAGGAATGAGTGCATCATATTCATACCTGGAAACAAATCTGAAGTGAGTTTTCCTTGATCGCGCTGCGGCTTTTTACTAGGCTTTCCCCATTCTTGTGGCCTACTTGTCCTGGAGTCATCCTCGGCACTGTTGACATGCACGCAAACGGCAGCTGCGTGCTTGCATTTGCCATTAATTCCCGCTTTGCACGTGCACCTGCCTTGCGTAAGAGTGCGAGACTCACTGTCCAGCTGAAACGTAACAAACCAGATGAACGGAAAGTTTATTAGTAGCTACGACCAGCCGTGTAAATATCTTCGTATGAGCACCAGTGCAGACGTCGACACGGCTGCCTCGTGGCATCTACAAGTATTGTAGCGCTGCACAATCAGTGTAATTTGAGAATGCGTGAGTAGTATAGAAAGAAGTCCTATAGCCAAGAGTTTTCTCTAATCCAATTCCAATCCAATTCTAATGCAATTCCAATCCAATTCTAAGCCATAATCCAGTTATAATCCAACACAATCCAGTTCTAAGCCAACACAAGCCAAATCCAAAGCCATCTGATTGGCCGCCATTAGCTCCGCCCAGTTCACGCTGAATGGCCCGTGCTAAGCCTACTGATCATTGATTGGTTGACTGTAGCTCCGCCCCTTTATGCTAATTACTCGGCTCTGCCCACTTCACGCTGATTGGTGCATGCGTATCGCTGAGCACAGCTCCGCCCCTTTATGCCGATTAACTGGCTCCGCTGATTGGTCCATTCGAAGCCTACTGATCACTCTCCACATTTTCCAGACTTTCTAAGCCCTCTGATTGGCCGTCCCCCGTTTAAGCCTACCGATTGGCCCCATTCTAAGCCCACTGATTGGCTGACTAAGCCCGCTGAACATAGCCTTCGTTAGCGCCCGCCAGATGGCGCACTCGGCAGCGACCCTGCTGCGGCTTTATCTCAGACAGACAGGGAAAAAATACCTTTCAACGTTTATTGAGTACATGTTTGAGAAAAAGCATGGCGGTCTTGGAGAGATTGATTCCTTTGATGCTGGGCATGGTTCCACGGAAGTGACGGATCATGTAGACATCTCTGGGACAGCGGCTGAGAAAAATTTCGTCCTCCGTGAGCGGGCACATCCGCGTGCACTGGATATCTTCGTAGCTGTCGCTCACGTCCAGCGAGTGAAGGCACGCGCGCATCGATCCAGTAGCGTTCCTATTCAGGTTAATACCGGATCGCATAGGTACCACGTGCCACTCTCTGATGGCCAAGATGTCGCCAGGGCATTCGTGTGCGTACGTGTGCTTATCCTTCTCGAGCTTGATGCTCGCAGTGCAGTTGCCAGCGTCCAGCGCCAGCGCGCACGAGACGAGCGAGAAGAGAACGAGGTGCCACATCCTTCCAGTGACGCAGGTCAAATGATGCTACTCCTACTCATCCACTGCATTATCTGTGCGGCGGGGGGAAAGAACGCCAGGTGAAATCTCGCTATCTACGTCATCCACTCGAGCTTACCATATTCGCAGCTTCCGTACGGGTAGGAGTCCACGTCATTGTAGAGGTATCGTTTGTCGTCGTACGCCACCAGACTTCTTTTCACATTTCTGATGGTGTACATGCACTGTTTCTTTCCCACTATTGACACCTGTTCGTGCGATACGCTAGCGTGCTTGAATAGGGTATCGCGGTACGTATCATGGAGGAGGTGTTTGCGCACAATGTCCTTTTTGACCCCTTTAGCTCTTGCAATTTGTTTTCCCCCGGCTAATTTGATGGAATACATTTTGGCTTTCAAGCATATTACTTCCTCAATGGGTACGCTACCCGTTTCACTTTTGAACGCGCCAAGTCTACCGCGATTCCTCTCGCTGTACAGTGGATGATCACGATCGAAGGAAGACAAATCTAAATGGTCGTCGGCGATCGCGCGTAACTGATCTTCATAGTCCTTGCAGAATAGGCCGAGGATCAGAGAATCCGTGTCAAAGTAGCACGTAATCACCGGACAAGTGAGCTTACTCAACAGGGTTTCATAGTAGAACGAGTACATGGTTAACTTACTCAGTTCTAAAATCGTGAAGCCAATCTGCAGGGGGAAATCGCATCGCACTTTTCTTTTGCGCATTTCGTACATGACGCAATCGGGGGACAAAATTTCCATTCGCGCGCATTCCACCTGGCTCCCGAGGCGACTCGCTGTCTCCTCATCGAAGGCTACTCGAATGTCCCGCATATTAAATTTATTTAGTAGCGTACGCCCGAAGACCGCATTATTTGAGATTTTATAGAAATTTTTCTCGAACGTCGTGCTCGATGCGACGCGTCTGGCAACATTGTCCTCGATGTAGGGACGCAGGAATGGTGCCTGACGAAATTTTAGAATTCGGTGAATTTTTGTCACCCGCATGCCCAGTCTACAATAGAGAGCGAGCAGCGCGTAATGAACAACGTACTCGACCTTGTCCTTGCACGTGAGCAGCAGCTTTTTGCTGTTCGCCGGCTTATACATTAACTCTTCGAGGAGCCCTCGCTGGAATGGCGAGAGCCATTCCTTCGGGACGACTGCCTTCTCAGGAGCCAGGGGGAAGTACCGCGTCAGCGCGTGGATAGATTTTGGATACTCCAAATCGCACACGTACACGTATCCCACATCCGAATCTGTGGGATGACGCATAAAATCCACGGAGCTAAAATCCTCAACCCATTCGAAATCGCCGACGGGGAGGTGCTTTATCATACTGAATCCGTAAAGATTGTTGCAATCTATGTACGATATGTACACCTCCTCTTTATTGGGATCGTAGCCACTGCACAGCGGGTTGTTAGCCCGTAAATGACGCCTGCTCGCCTGACAGAGTCCGCCTCTAACACCCGATTCGATGGTCCGGAACATGTCCTCGTCGATGATCAGCTCCAATTTTGCCCGCGTGTAATTTAGAGCGCATTGCCACGAATAGGATGCCAGAGAAACGCAATGAAGCAATTCCAAACTGCGCGCGTCGTAGCACAGGCGTCGGAAGTGCTGCATTACGTCAGCATGTAACAGGGCATCTGTTTTCAGGTACAATGCATTATAATCCCTCAGATTCGAGCATCCAAAACGTTCAAATACGTGCAGCGCGTACTGATAGTCTTCATCGCTTATATCCTCCCCCGTCAGATCGTTTCAGAAGGCGGATTTTGCCGGCAGAGCCAATTCGTCGTAGACCGCGAACGAGCTAACGTGGCTGTACGGGAATACACCTTTACGCAGCAAAATTTTGTAGTCGTCTCCAAATACCTGCTTCAGGCATTGGAACGCCTCTACGCCCCCCATGGATTTGACGGTTTCCACGAGCTCTCCCAGCGACGAATTTAGGTACTGCATGGTATCTCTGAATAGGAAGGTGCCAATTTCGAACGATCGGATTTTTTCCACGGAACTGGCCACGATGAAGGGAGGTCGCTTCCACCCGAGAAGGTGAAATTCCCGCAGTAGTCCAGCCAAATCGTAGGCCAGATTGTGCACCATGATGGGCAGTTTTTCCCGCGTCGTGCACGCCACGTTACAGGGGTTACACAGCGTCGCGATGTAATTTGTCTCGCCGGCAGTACAACGCTTGGAATGGTCGTTGTGCCGGACACGGGGTAGATCTTGCGCGAACTCCCGCCCGCAGTACGCGCAGTGGGTGGCAGCTCTGTGCCGTGCTCGTTGCTCATCATTCAGCACCATTTCCGCGGGGCAGGCGTTCAGGGCGATCATCTCGTCCCGCATTTCCATCAAAGCTCTGACGCACTGCCTCGCAGAATCTTCACCGTGGTGCGTCCTGATGCGCATCACCTTCGAGTCGTGGGTGCGTACGAGCACGGCACAGAAGCTCGAGGTGACGTGACGCTGCATGCCAACACCACTGGGCGCGAGTACGCTCTCCGTGTCCAACGCGACGACGTAGTTGTACTGCTGCTTGCACTGTATTTTAGTAAACTCTACAAAGTTTTTGCCTGGTTCGCAAAATTCCAATATGATTTCGTTTACGTCCGCGCACAGGCGACGATGTTTCGCCATGCTCTCTTCCTTGTTAAAAGAGCGCGTGCAACGCTCGCAGACGAAACGCTTGTCTTTCCTAATCAGTAACCGCTCGAGGGACTTGATTCCAAAAAAATGCTGGTCTATAGCCAATAAGTGAATTTTCTTTTCATACTCGAGTTTTGGAGGTCGCGACACGTGCACTCCCTGATCGACGTACTCGTATACGTACACGGATATCATGTTTTTGTCTTCGAATTCGTCCAGGTCAGAGTAGGAAACGGGGAAGCGACTAGGCCACCAGTACTCCGCTGCATAATTTTCATATTTTTTTGACCATGTATTCCAACTCTGTGGATGCAGGAGGGCGAGCGTGTTGTATTTAAAACACTCACCCTTCTTACGTGCCGGTAAATGAATATTTGTTAGCACGTTCCTGCGCTTAGCCAAATGATCGGGAAGTGTCCCATTGCATCCGAATTTTTTCGTTTTCACGGCGGAAATGCACATTTGAACGTTTTGGACGTCGGTGGACACGAACCCGCTCCCTTCCCGCTGATAATTTTCTACGCGTCCCGTGGACTCCTGAATCACATCCATCAGGGTATTCACGATGGCTCCGTCGCTGTGGACTTCGCGAGCAAACGCCATAAAGTGGGCAATGTGCGCGATTATCTCCCCACGAGTTTCCTTTACCATTAAAACATCCGAACAAATGCAAAACCTAAAGGGTATTCTTTGCGCTCTCAATATAGCGACCATATCGTGAAAGTGACTCATTAAATATTTTCGCAAATCCTCTACTCCCTGATCGTGAACAGATGCCAATAGCACGAACCTTTTAACGACACCTCTAAATGCACTGTCAGTCTGGAAGAACGGCAGGAAAGATGTATCCACGTCGGGGTGCAATCGCATCACGTGAGCAGACAGTGTAGGAGGTGCGCCGTCCCGAGAATCGTCGTCCGATTCATCCTCGATATCGTGAGGATCCAAAAAGCAGAACATACACCGAGGCACTGAAAATAAACGGATCCGTAAGAAACGTGCAACAAGTGAGGCGAATAACTTACTTTTGAAGCGAGTGAAAGCCGACTGTTCCCCCCTGAGGCGATCGCGCGGCTTATAAACCAGCAGCCTTGCTGCATGTCAGAACACGTTGGGGCCATGTGTTTTATATCAAAGCTCGCATATTCCCATGCTTTGGCAGTCGTAAATCATGTGTTCCGAGAAATGAGGTCACGGAGGAGAAATGAGGTCACGGAGCTTCATCGGCCATCCCAACATGTTGGAGCCATCTGTTTTATATCAAAGCTCGTGTACTCCCATGCTTTGAAGGTCGTCAATCACGTTCTCCGAGAAATGAGGTCACGGAGCTTCATCGGCCACTCTGCACGTCAGAACACGTTGGGGCCATCTGTTTTATATCAAAGCTCGGGTACTCCCATGCTTTGGTAGTCGTAAATCATGTGTTCCAAGAAATGAGGTCAAGGGGCCTTCCCGGTCGTGGTGCACGTGTCAACACGTTGGGGCCATGTGTTTTATATCAAAGCTCGCATATTCCCATGCTTTGGCAGTCGTAAATCATGTGTTGCGAGAAATGAGGTCACGGAGGAGAAATGAGGTCACGGAGCTTCATCGGCCATCCCAACACGTTGGGGCCATCTGTTTTATATCAAAGCTCGCGTACTGCCATGCTTTGGAGGTCGTAAATCACGTTTGTGAAGAAATGAGGTCATGGAGCCTCGGCCGCGGCGCTGCATGTCTCAACAAGTTGGGCCATCTGTTTTATATCCGCAAGCTTTCTGTAACCAAAAACAAAGGGTTCGCTTATGCACTTTGGTTTCCAAGAAGTTCCAAATGTCCTTCGCGTGCGTGCGCGCGCATCATAAATCACATGCTGTTCCTGCGTGATTGTGTAAACAGAATCGCACCACCCTTGCGCTCCTCCAGGGGTGCTTTATATAAAAGTTGCGATATATACAACTCATTTGAGGTCTGTGAAGCTACTTCCGTCGGTTGACTCTCGGTGAAGCGCACAACGAGAAAGGTATGTTTCACTATTGTCTTCAAGATGAGGAAAGTTAGGTAATAGTTGTCCTCATTTTCAGTTCATTTGGCGTGCGTAGAAACTTGCGCTGAGAGATATGTAATCTATTTTCGAGAAGCTGGATAAACTAAAGAAACCCGGTGATGGGGACATTCAGAAAATGAGCACTGTTCTGAACAACGAAAAGCTCGACGTGTTGGACTTGCGCAAAGTGGATACTATGTACGGCGAGTCCGTGTACGTGGAACTCCTGATGGACAACGATAAACGCGTAAAGGTGTACCTGCCCAGTCGTTTTAAGCGACTCACAGATGAAGATTTGCAAGAAATGCGAGAATTACCAGATCTGAAACTAGAGAAGAAGGAGAGATTCAGGGATGGTAAAAGAGTCGCATCGCCCGACATCATCTTTACTCACGCGAAGAAGAAGTGACCGCGAGACCAGCGAGCGTCCCATATGTAATCAGCAGTAAAATAAAAATACATGTATTTCTGATTTTAAGTGTTGCGTTGTTGTAATGGATTAGGAAGATAGGCTGATATGATGGGAAGCTGTATTGATAGAATGATATGATAGGGAGCTATAGCGTGTATTCATTGACTAAGCAAGTATAGTTTGTGGGGGAGCTATAGAGAATAAAGGACACCAGGCGTTTTTAAGCAACAAACAACTTTTCTAGCAGCTTTATTGATTTTAGGTCATTAGCGGCGAGATTATCGGAAAACAGGGATACAATGCTCTTCAGTGATTTCCCTTTCGCCAAAAATGTCGCCGCGATACAACAGTACACACCACACATTGGAGAATACAGGCTTTGAATACAGACATCATTATATTCGTCGACGATGAGGCGTTTCAACTCAGGTTCGATGGGTGGCAATCCGAAGGAATCAAAGTAGATGAGGTCATCCTTCATTTTCGCATACAGAATCCAGTGCTCCCCAGCCTGCTGTCGCCGATCGGTGTTCACCACGATTATACCCGGTCTATCCAGTGCGGGCAGACGGTCGTCTCGAGCGTATACACCACGGAAGAGTGCCGAAGTGTAATCGTTGTACTTCAGGAGTCTCTCGATATCTTGCTCGAACATCGCTAATCCAGTGTGACGTTCCTGTTCTTATCGATGGACATAATTCGCACACTCTCGGACAGTATCAATACGGTCGTGGGTTCGGCCAAGGCACGTCGGAACTTGAGTTGCAGACGAACGTTTCCACGCCTGATCGGTGACAGGTGGACGGAGGATTGATCGGGATCCAGGTCGTAGTACAGTAGGAACTTGTTTCCAACGTAGTGGTCGTATTCGTAGGAGACGTGCTTCTCACACAGCTGCTCCAGGAAGTTGAAGTAGCTTCGGTGGTTCAGGTTATTGTTGAAGTCGAACGTGTCTATTCGCTGCGTCCCGTTCACGGTGAGCGTCGCCGACTCAATGTCGCAGTTCACGAATCGGTACGGGTCCCGATTGAATGCTCCCTGGTAGGCTAGGGTGGGCACGAATGCGACCACCACCTTAGATGGTATCTTCTCTGGAAATAAATCTTCCAGGCATGCATCCAGGTTGCCAACTGGTAGCAAACGAATACGCGATTCACTTCCGGCCAGTGTGTAGAGAGCCTTGCGCTGCTGCAATTCCGTTTCGTGTCCGAGGAATAGGCTGGGAGACACGGTGATTTTCTTTATGTACAAGGTGGCACTCATGATTTCCACTTTATGCATGTGGTGCTCCTGATCGGTCTTCATAATGCGAAACGCGTCGGAGCCTTGATAAAAAACAAGCCTAATTTCCACTCCCGATATGAGTAGCTTAGGCTGCAGGAAAATGTCCGAGTTGATCTTGGAAACCAGGTCGATGGTCTTGCCGCCACGTGTGAGGTTGTGTCGTTCGGTCGGTCCACGAGCGCGAATGTTGTTTTCCGTTTGACGCGCTTCTTCTTGCGTGTACAGACCTGCTTTATGCACGGTATTTTGCTCCGTGGTGCTGGCGTGAAGCAAAATATCCAAGTAGCTCCTATAGCTATACAAATCATTATTCGTAATCATGGTCTGATTCAAGAAGACGGCTACGTTCTTGAAAAGCGAGCTGGCGAACGCGTTGACGGGGTAGACCTCGTCGTAGGTCGTCCGATCGCCAACCTGTGTTTCCGGTAGCGAACCATCGTTACGTACGATGCGGACTTTCGTCACTATGTACGCGGAGTTCAAATCGAGATAGTGATGCCCCAAATTCGAAAGCTGGAACTCTATGACGGAGGATATGTCAGCGACCGGGTAGAATGCCTCATATTCCCCCTTCAGTATATGCCACTGCGTTCCCGGCACGGAAAATAACTGTGTTTCCGACTTATCCAACAGAGGAGTGTCGGGATGTACGACGTTAATCGTGTCCATCTCGCAACTAAATTGTGGCTGCGCAACCAGCGTGATTTATGCCATCGAAGACGTCCGGTTTTCTCCTCTTTCTTCGCCCGCCAGCCCCTCCGAGGTCGCGGAGAATTTCACGGCCCGTATCTTTCGCCCGTCTTTTAAGCGCACTTCGGAAAGAGTCTCCGTCCGACAGATGTTTGGCCACGCGCTTAGCGGCCGCAACAGCCGTCTTTTTTAAGTAGGGCGATACGCGTTTAAAGAGTGGAATAGCGAAACGCCCGAGCTGAGAAAAGAAATTGCCTCCCCTCTGGTACAGGTGCGACCTGTATACCGTCGGAACGCCAAATCCGTAGATTGGTACCGCTTTAGTGTACATGCTTAAAGTGCAGCGTCAGCGTCGATCTACCGCGATTTTGTAGCGGTAGCTTGTGACCCGTGTCGTCGCGTATAGAGACGGTGATTGAGGAAATTTCGCGCTGCACTAACTTAAAATACTGAACGGGTAGAAAGCTGAAACTCAGTTGTTCTTTCGTTCTATCGTATACGAATGGAATTAATTTCAGTATCGGATGCCGCCCGTTTCCCACTACGGAGGGCGTGACGAGATCCGTGTATATCATAATACAGTTAATGGGAAGATCTATGGTCACTTCGTCGACGCCCGTATCGTTTTCGGTGAATACGGTTTTCGCGCCGAAACCCAGTAATTAAGTAAGAAACGCAAAGTAATCGGATAATGTAAGCGACACGTTTTCCCGCAAGCTCAACGAACACTTCCTCGCCCACGCATCGTACGTGAGGGAAGCCTCCGGCTGCAGACGCTCATGGATGGCGCTCACGAGAGCTTCGGGTGTTTCGTAGTAATTCGGTGGAAGTGAAATGCACCGACTTTCCGTCTCTTGAGTGTTTATGTGGACGCGGTACGTCTTCACTATGGGATTACACGTGATGCGCTTTCGGGATCCTTCAACATGGATGTGCTTCACCTGAATGAGGTCCAGGAACTCGGTCGACAAGTTGAAATTCGTCGGGAGAGAAAGCGAGTAAGTGTTGTCTTTGTATTCCACCCGTGATTCTGTATCGTTCGTCGCTCTGAAGAATTCGTTGAATGTGTCGGTAATTAGCGATCGGGGTTCTAAAATTAGATCGTTATTGATCACTATCACCCGGCGAACTCGCATCATAACGGCTCTTTCCTCGGCGAGCGGTAACACATTTGGGACGGCGCGTACTTTACCGCCCTCCGGATGATCTCCATCGATGTCGACGATTCCAAAGGCGAGATGCAGCGGTCTGTCGATTAATTTCACCGAGCGCACGCGCGACGGTAGCTTAAACACGTAGTGATCTTCCTCGTAAGTCCACTCTATCCCATATTCGGGGAATATTTTATTCAATAGCGTGTCCGTGTCTTCGAACGTGAGCTGTTTTGTTTGCCACTTCTCTGTTGATAGCGTTATCAGGTTATCAGGCGCTTGGTTCACGTTCAGCAAGCTGTTGGGAATGGAAAATCCCTCTAGACCGACGACGTACGAATCATCCAGGTGTAGCGGCTTATCTAACGCGATCGTGAAGTCATTCAGCGTGTTGGATGGGTACAGGTCCATGCTAGCGTTCGAGAGCAGATACACGTAAAATTCATTTTCTGACATCGCTGGCGGGCACCCAAGAATCGTGATCTTTGGCGTATCCGAACCAACGAACCAAGTAGTGCAATACTCCGTTAATTTTCTTCTTTCTAATCACCGCGGATATGAGTCGCTTATCGTACGAGGAAAGATGGTGGACGGGCTGCAGCTCCTGCTCGTAGAATGATCCCAGTATTTCTTTTCCCGTCGGGCGTCCCTACGGGCGGATCGGTCTTTCTCGTTCGCGACAGCTCGAACACTTCGGCCGTTCACCTTTGATCGTAGCCTTTGGCGAACACGCCGCGATCTAACGCGAGCCTCACCTGGTCCCCTGATTTATACTTGCTCTCGCGCGGGGTCGTCTTACGATTCAATCTGTTGAACAGAGCTACTTCATTTGCGGCGTTCACATTTTTCGGCTTTTCGCCCGTGACGGAGTGTACCGAGTCGTTATAGTCGGCCACTATCTTCGGCAGCGCGTTGATATAATTAAACTTCCCCGTACTAGTGAAATGCCTGGCTATTCTTTCTCTAATTGTTCTCTGCACGCGTTCACAAGAGGCCGCTTTCATTCCGCTTTGTGTGCTATAGTGATTTAGTAGCGACTGAAAGTACTGACGAACGGGGGAACCCCAAAATTCGCTCCCGCGATCCGTGAGCAAATTCTTCGGAATTCCGTGACGGAAAACTCGTTGGAAGGCTTTCTTTACGTCTTGCGGGCGCTTTGTGCGAATGGGGACCATGTACAGGTACCTCGATAGCGTATCTATGACCGTTAGGATGTACCTGAAGCCCTTGTTAAATTTCTGATATTTACGCATATCCAGAAGGTCTGCCTGATATAAATCCCGCACGTGAGTTGCGATGATGGAGCGCCGCTTAAATTTTTTCTTCACAGGCTTGTGAAGGGTGTAAGCATCTTCTTTTTTCAGCTGTTCCACGGCTTCTGCGCGCGTGAGCTTGTGATAAGGTCGGTACCGATCCACTCCACCTAACCCTTTCTCCTTGATCTTTCTATAGGGCCCCATATTTGCTCCAGCGAGCAATGCGGTGTATTTTCAGAGCGCTTATAATTTTCGATACTTTTTTGTACCAGCGGGGTTTCTTGATGAGAGCGCTACGACGTGCTAAGTAGCTCACGAGAGCCACAATGTTTGAGCGATTGATTCGCTTCCCTCTATATACTAGCACATTATCCGCCTGCCAGGTGAAAACTTTCTTCAATTCTTTTAGCACAGATTTCGCACGTGCTTTATCAACGCTGGAGGGCAGAAGATTAAAATCGAATGGATTGGGTTCCGGTTCGGGCTCCGAATGGACAGGTTCCAGAGGAGGAGGAGGAGGATGATAGTGAGCTCGCTTCAGCAAGTAATAGAGGGCTTCCAGTATTTTGCCCACTTTTACATCGTCCGAATCGTTAGATTTCAGAACTTCACCTATTTCTATTCTATGAGCCATGACCGATGGCTTTGGATATCGCTCGCCCGGCGACTCCCGCCACGAGACTTGATAGCCCTGAGAGGAGCAGTGGAAGTATGGGAATAAGACCACCTCGTTGTCCCCTAATATATTTCTTCAACTGCCGGGGGCACTTATGAAGTAACTTGCAAGCGAGGAAGCGGAGGATTTTTTTGTGTTTCTTCAGGTTTTTGTGAAGTTCCGTCGAAAGTGGGATATTTCTGCGTAGAATATTCAGACAGATTTCCGAAAGGATTCGAATGTCGTCGCAGCTGAGCTCTTTAAGTAACTCCGAGCGGTGCGCCGGTTTGCTGGCGGCCAATACTTTGAGGAGCGTGAGATGTCTTCTAAGATCGGCCGTCATTTCGCGGGCGTAAACAGGAACTGCCGGTCGTGCGGTGAAATACCCGTTCGCAGGCTACGAGAGGGAGGTGTTTGCGCGTGCAGATCCACAACTAAATAACCGTGCGCCTTCTCCGTCGCCTGGTTATATGCGTCGAGAAAATAGGAAAGCCCCTGTTTCCCGAATACCTGACGTCCGAAGGTTTCAATCTGTTGTACGGACCGAGCGTTCAGGAACAATACGATATAACTGGCGTTCAGCGATATCGTTCGAAAAGCGGCGTTATGATAGAACAAGGCTTGTGTGATCAGGATCACTGACGCGTTCTTATGGTGGCTACCCACGTACAAACAACGACTCTACCTCCGATAGAACCCCCTTTTCCGTGATTTGATCGTCAATAACTATGAGAGTGGGATATCGCTCATCCCAATCTGCGGGTATCCGGTCCATAAACTCCGCCCCGTCGAAATCCTTTTCCCAGCCGGCTGCATACTTTCGTACGTAGAGTATCTTCTGCGGTGGAATGCTAAATAATTCGGGGTGTCTCATTATATTCTGCGTGAGCACCGTCTTCCCACACATGGACGCGCCGGAGATGAGAATTCGAGCAGGGTGCTGGAACTGCATGCGCATCGTGGAATAACTTGAGCAGACTGTGTAGCGAGGTGTGATGCATCTTTATTTTCATCCATAGCTCCTAGAGCGATTGATGATCGTCTCCAGGACTCGTATTTCTTCCTGACATAGTTCCTGAAGCTTGCGCAGTGATTGCTCCCTGTAAGCCGACAGGTACTCGTCCAAGATTTCGCGTATGATTTCCCGCAACTTGTTTGCGGTGATACAGGAGCGCAATATGTGGCAGCACATCTCGACGAAGTTCTCTCGCTCGTGTGACGCCTCGAAGCGGAACAGCGCGGAGTTGATGCACCTGAGTCGCGCCATCTGGTGGCATGAGGTAAGTTTGGATGTCTGAGATAAAGCCGCAGCAGGGTCGCTGCCGAGTGCGCCATCTGGCGGGCGCTAACGAAGGCTATGTTCAGCGGGCTTAGTCAGCCAATCAGTGGGCTTAGAATGGGGCCAATGGGTAGGCTTAAACGTGGGACGGCCAATCAGAGGGCTTAGAAAGTCTGGAAAATGTGGAGAGTGATCAGTAGGCTTCGAATGGACCAATCAGCGGAGCCAGTTAATCGGCATAAAGGGGCGGAGCTGTGCTCAGCGATACGCATGCACCAATCAGCGTGAAGTGGGCAGAGCCGAGTAATTAGCATAAAGGGGCGGAGCTACAGTCAACCAATCAATGATCAGTAGGCTTAGCACGGGCCATTCAGCGTGAACTGGGCGGAGCCAAGCCAACTAATTAGCATAAAGGAGCGGAGCTACGGGCAGCCAATCAAAGATCAGTAGGCTTAGCATGGGCCAATCAACGTGAAGTGGGCGGAGCTAATGGCGGCCAATCAGATCAGTAGGCTTAGCATGGGCCAATCAACGTGAAGTGGGCGGAGCTAATGGCGGCCAATCAGATGGCTTTGGATTTGGCTTGTGTTGGCTTAGAACTGGATTGTGTTGGATTATAACTGGATTATGGCTTAGAATTGGATTGGAATTGCATTAGAATTGGATTGGAATTGGATTAGAGAAAACTCTTGGCTATAGGACTTATTTCTATACTACTTGCGTGCGAGAAAACAAAACCACATTTACCTCTAAGATGATATCATAGACGACGCTGTCGTTTACTTGTGAGACGCACTTTGCATGTATGGTGACAGAACCGTCGTCAATTCTTTCCTCTGTGGCGTAAACGTGCTTAACCAGTTGCTTGCCTTTCTTCACATTGGTATCGGAGAAAAAGTCCTCGACTCCTTGTACTCTGCTGAACGAACAAAACAGACGCAACATCGCGAATCGCCGTCAACTGTTCACCGCTCAACTGGAAAGCATGCGGGAACGGGCGCGCCTACTTTAGAAAACTTTCGAAAACCGCCGTAGGTGGCGCAGCGCCGACGCGCCACCTGGCTCAGCCATACGTCCCTATAGTAGGCCAATAAAATCCGCTACGGATGCGCTGCCTAGTTTTCTTTTCCGTGAAGTGACCTCCACATGGCATATCGTGGGCTAGGCGTAGCACCTCCTCCCTTGGTGACTTAGAAAGGACCAGCTGCTTCTCTTTCCTACCGTCTATTTCCTCCACGTGAAATAGCACATCATCTTCTACTCTCATGCCGTGGCTGCCCTTCCGAGCTTGTGCCCACGCGTCAGCTAACGCTCTTTTGTTCCCTGCGGAAGTCAGATTGTAGCTGATTTACCTCCTCACTGTCCTGTATCTCAACAGCTAACACATTGGCCGCATTTATCTCATCATGCTGTTCTTCCTCAAATTCTACCTCATCAACAGTCTCGAGGATTTTCGCCGGTGCCACATTTAGGCCTACTTCCTGCTCCATAGTTATAATTCTGCCGGTCTCGGTTTCTAGTTTCTTCTCCCTTCTGCTTAATTCATCATAATCCTCAGGGGTTAGTAATGCCCCAACACCCTTAGCTAACTCCTCTGTAACTGCACATAGAGTTAGCCACTTGTTGGTTTACATTTCCCTCTTTCCCTGTTAAGCTGAGCGGGACGTACACCAGATCAGCCGTGATCGCGGGCCCGAAAGCACCTCTCGGCTTGATTGTACCGCTGCTATCGGATAAACATCCTTCTGGCAGATCCTCCAAGCTAACTACCGTGATGTCAGCACCCGAATCCAACCTGCCCAAGCAGCACGATGTACTGAAAGTCGAGTGCAATAGGGGTGGACGGGTAGGTGGAAGACCTTGAAATGCTCTTGAAACTAAGGAACATTGATAAGACACATACCGTCCACCCCTATTGCACTCGACTTTTAGTACATTGTGCTGCTTGGGTGGCTTCTATTGCTTTGTCCCCGACGTTGAGACTCACGGTTTTTGCGTCTGCCTTATCTGTGCTTTCCCGCCCTTCCATGTCTAGGCACGAGACCCTCGCAACTAGCTTTGATGCCGGCTGTACGCTGAAATAAATCTTTTAAACTAAAACATTAAAAAATCCATGCTTAAAATTCCACCCTTCGAAATCCATTTTCTGAAATAAACCGTTTAAAAATACACGTCCTCAAAATAAACGCTGTTAAAATAAATCATGGTTAGGCTTAGGAAGGTAACGCTCCGTGTTGTTCTTTTCGGCGAAACATGCTATTATGATGTTTCTTGCTCATGTTTGTATTGTTATCAATTACATAACAACTTGGGATTTCGAAATATTTAGCTTAAAAGTGATGACGACGATGCGCGTATGAATACAGGACACGCACACTTGATCATACCTGGGTAGTAATAGCATTATTGTAATGAAATTACAGTAATGAATTACTTTTTCTGGTAATTTGTAATGTAATGCATTACTTTTGATATTAGGTAATTTGTAATGTAATTTAATTACATTTGACTGTAATTTTAATGACATTACTCATTACTTTTTACAAAAGAATCGAGTGTGTGTTCTGTGTTGGCACTTGGCAGAAAGAGAGTTGGGGGACTGGCGAGTGAAAAGAATTCCAACGGCACCATGAACGGTGACGCACTCAATCGGCACGTGGAACGTCAATTCCCTTTGACGATGGAAGATCATCAGTTCTTTCATGTCCCTTTGACGAGCCAGTTGCCTTATAGGCAGGGCACCCACAAACAAACGTTGTTAGGTCAACGGTTTGTAGCCCTGGAGAACCATTGTTTGCGGGCCCCATCCTCCTGACAACGTTCCTGTTGTCGTGATACATTGTGTCTCCTTCGTCTCTACATTGTGGAACGATACGTCATACGTGGCACACTAGCATGAGATGTAGAAGAGACAAATAGAAGAGTACAAGCTAACTGTTGATACATTGTAAGCATACATTTTTTTCTCGAATTTCGGGGAAGGCAAGTTTCGTCAACTTGTGTGTCCCTTGTGCCTTCCACAAACTCGGGAACATGTATGCCAATAATGGTAAAGTAATGACATTGTAATGTCATTGCTTTTTCGTAGTAATTGTAATGTAATTTTATTACGTTTCAATTGCAGTAATGAGTAATGTAATTTAATTAAATTCTAACTGGAGTAATGAAATTTAATTACATTTTAGAAGTAATTTACCCAGGTATGCTCTTGATCCTTGAGTCAGCTGAGCGCTGTGGACGGATTGCGCGGCGACGGTCATTCCCACTGGTAAAAGAAAGGCGAAGAAAGCGCGCACACACACGAAAAAGAGAAACGCAAAATCAGAAAGCGTACCAAAGAATGGCCAAACTCTCCTGATAGTCGGCTCTATGTTAGACTATATTACACCGATGTCGCGCGTTACTTGCACTGCTAAAACAGAACTTCACCGAATAATACGCTCCCGGGCATCCGTCATTCCCAATTATATTAGCCCCCCTCCCCCTACTAAGTTGGCAAACCTGGTCACGGAACACATACAGACAGACAACCTACTTCCGGTGCCCCAAGCGCGAGGAGGGTACTATTTTCCGCGGCGGACGTAGAGCCGTTGGCTGTCCACAAATCAGGGACGATGGATGTTAAAAGATTTATTTCGAAGCGTTTATTCTTCAAAGTTTATTTTTCGGAGTTTATTTCGACAGCGTGGATTTTCTCATGATTTATATTGAAGAGTTTATTTTGCAAATTTGATATTTAAGAGATTTATTTTTGAACGTTTTATTTTTACATGATTTATTTCGGCGTCATCCCTTGATGCCTCTTCCTTTGCTTCCGCAGTCTTTTCGTGCGTGTTTCTTTGTTTTGGCTGTGGGCAGTCCCTGACCATGTGACCCAGTGTGCCACAGTTGTAACATCTAGGGGGTTTCCTATTTCCTTTGTTCAACGACCTTACTGACGTGCCTTGAGAATTTGCTTCGCGTTAAAGGAGTTGAGAACTCACCTTTTGGATGTTTGATTTGATGACGTTACATTATTCTTAAAGGTGTAATTAGTCTGTACACAAATTCTTATGCAATAGTTATGTTTCGTAATAGTTTCAACGCCAATATAAATACGCACTCTTTCTTTAAGTACTATCGACTAGAAACACCGCCATACCGATACCCCTATCCACTATGACGTAGTCTGTAGATTTTGTGGCATCCAATGAGAGGACAGCGCGGAAGTATACAAAGTGCCGTCTGCTCTCAGACGACGAACTGCAGGACTACGCGTACGGGAGAACCGAAGAAATCGCCAAACGGCAAACAAATTCTTATAGTAGTGAAAGGGCCTAGGCTAGCTGATTCATAATGACTCCTTGTTCGAACTGTTCGCCGCTGGTACGATTGTCTTGTTTTGCAATGCAAAACATGCTTCCTCGCCGTACTTGTCCAATGTCGTTATCGCTTTTTCTATGGATGTGGTGCGAAATAGGATAACGCGCATTTTCACCTTACAGCGTTCGTTTTCACTTCGTTTCAACAATAAAAAGCTCAATAACGTTAGCGAGATATGCCGCACTAGGCGCGGTATTTCGAGAGCGAAGTTAACGGTCTACTGACACTTATACATGTAGACCGTTGACAGCGTTATTTACATTACTGGCTTGTTGTAACAACAGCGGTAGGGATGTAGTGATGTTTCAAACAAGTAACATTTGAAAATTATGACTGCCAGGTCTAGCGTTGCTCTCTATTCATGCATGTGAATGCTCAATTAATCCCTTTTTGCTTGGGTTGCCATACATACCATGCAAACCCTCTTTCTATTTTGCATTCACTTTGATTCAGTTTTGACGAATTGTACAGATAGTTCCTGCAACTAAGCAGACACAAGGGCACACAGTAAATGTAATCATATTTATTACAGTATTTTAGGAAAACTAACAACCAACAAAACATGCCAACTAAAATGCAATAAAACAACAACTGTGTGTTGCCTGGTCATTACGAAAGGCAGTCATCCTTTTTTTTTCTTCTGAAACATCACAGCATTAGACATGGCAATAACAGACTATTAACAACTACAGCTAATGTGTATCCAGACAAGTTGTGCTGTTCCCATATTTCCTTCATTCATTCTGCCACAGCATGTGACCAACCCTGAAGGTCTCTTCAACTCAAAGCTACAAAATATAATTGAAACATAATTTTGTGACGCACTATACAATAATATACAAAAGAACGTATGGGATCCTCTCATCCCCCAAAGGTATAACTGCTCTGAGGAATTTTATTGCTTTTAATATTACTTTCCTCAATTAGGCCTGCTGAAGATGTCAAATTCATGCTGCAGCAATGTGCACAGAGTACAAAAGTAACAATGGAAGCCAAATGCATTTGGAGAGAAAAAAATTAGCCTGTGCCGGTGAAAGTAAATTTTGAGCAGAACAAGCTTCAGTGCCATTAGCCTGCAAGCTCTGGAATAGCCAGAGCACTAGTGGGTTATAAGTACACTAAGGTGAATACAAAATGGTTGAGAGAAAAAGTGAAACAGGAAATGCACATAAATATCTCATCACGTTGGAATTCTGGATAAGAGACTTTGCTGAAAGGCAGGCAGAAACCAGTTAGTCTAGTGCACGTGTATCTGTTAAAGAAGAGCAGAGCACAAATGGGTATGCATTAAAAACACCTGAATTAAGAAGGTGATTATACTCTAAACATTTGTGAGGTAAAGGCCACCACAGAGGATGTATGGTACTTTATACAGCGGAGTAGTCTTGGTGGGGACTGACCCTGATCGCCCGAGAGAGAGAGAGAGAAAAAAAAAGCCCAATCCCTGCTCATCTTATGAGCACACTGTCAAAAGTGTTGTCACAAAAC